>NW_004524612.1:12027775-12093138 GCF_000260255.1 Octodon degus
TTTTTTGCAGAACCAGGGATTGAACTCAGGTCCTTGCGCTTGCCAGGGAAGCACTTATTCCACTGAGCCATCTCCCCAGCCCCAAGCTTTTTTTTAAAAAAAGAAAAGCTTTAAAAGTTTTATCATGGGTACAAATAGCTCAGCAGATTAAAGCACCTGCTTAGGCAGACACAGGGACTGGAGGTTCGATCCCTGGCTTGCTGTGCTGCACCCCCCTCTCCCCGGGCCACTCTGAGGCATAGACTGAGACAGCGTTTGGGAAACTGAAAGCAGGAGAATCACTAGGAATCCGATCTGTATAGTGAGACCCTGCAGAACCTGCACTAAACACATTTTTTTAAAGAAGTGTTATCTATTTTTAAAAAACATTTTTAAATAGTCTATTGATGTTTTTATCAGAAGTGAAAGAGACAGAGGAAGAGAAAAGGGAGCTCATGGGAGAATCAAGTGCTTAGACCACAGTACTGGGGTACAAGCCAAGGTCAAGGATGTTTCCGTGCATGATCGTCTCTGAGTCAGAGTATTTTATTTTCTGGCTTAGGGGACTGAACCCAGGGTTTCCCACTGAGCTACATCTCTAGCCCTTTCTTATTTTGAGATGGTGCCTTGCCAAGTCACTGGGTTGCCCAAGCTGGCCTTAAACTTGCCACCCTCCTGCCTCAGCCTCCCACAGTACTGGGATTATAGGCAGGCACCACTACACCCAGGGTAGCACCTTTTAAAGCTCCCCTGACTATATTCAAGTGTGCTTTCTGTTTGGTGACTCCAGATAACAGAGGAGTTATCTGCACCTTTTCTCCCCCACCCCCAAAAAAGCACAGGCCACGCCAGAGGGAGCCATTGTTCCTGATCTGGGGCCACCAGAGAAGGAAGTAGCAGATGGAGCGCTGCAGGGCAGAAGGCATACCGTGACGGGGACGTTAGAACGCTGCCCTCTCCAATCCTCACTTAATTTCCGTTCTCCAGTGCTAACGTTTAGATAGTACCTTCTCCCAACATGACACATGATCAAACTTGAATGATGTCAACAATGTTGAAGGAGAAAATGCGACGCGTGCGCTTGTCCTCAAGGAAATGCTCTTTATCAAGTGGGGGACGCCAGGCTGACACGCTCCCGCTGCGCTGCCTCTCCCGATATCACGTACATCAGCCGGCAATGCTTCACAGGCTCACACTTGCTGCTGCGCCTTCCACTGCTTTTAAGACCCCGGATAGAGTGGTCAGAAGGGCACACCTACGCTCACTTCTACTCTTTGTAAGAAAAGGGGTAGCCGCTGGGCGTGGCCGTGCACACTGTCAGCCCAGCGCCCCGGTAGGCTGGGCAGGGGAATGGCAAGGCTGAAGCAAGCCAGGGCAATTTAGTGACTCAGCAAGATCTTGTCTCAAAATTAAAAATAAAAAGGACGTCTTGGGATATAGCTTAGTGACTAGGTCCTGGGCTCGATCTTCAGTACTACACACACCAAAAAAAAAAAAAAAAAATCCTGCTTTCCTGCCTCCGCACACCTTGGTGCTTTTATAAAACTGCCATCTCCTCTTCAAGAGCAAATCTCCCTGCCCCTTACATGAGAAAGATGATGGCAATTTGCAAAAGATTATACAGAATATCTGCAGAACGCTTTCACACATACTTCCTTGCAAGAGTCTCACCAGAGAACAAACAACGGCGCTCACACACACTGGGCCCGTGGCGGCCAGTCCTTCAGGGAAGGGAAAAGCTGGCCTCTGAGGGCCGTGAAGTGAGGGCACTTTCTGCTTCGAGCTGGAGAGGACTCCATGCCTTCCCTGCCACCTCCTCACCTCTGCAGCCACCTGTTATGCTCTGCCTATGAACTCCTGGACTTGACTGGACTCTTGCCTTCTTTAACTACATCCAGGGCTGGCCAAGAAACACAGCAGCCTGGGTCCCCTACGACAGCAGAGGCCAACCCCAGCCTGCTGGGCAGTTAAGCCAAATAAGACAGCACTTAACCCTCTAGGTCATCGTGCAATGTGTGGGACTGACTTCTGCCACTGAGGGTGAGACCTGCCGAATCCACACAGCAGGGCTCCTTTGCAGCCAATGGGAACAAAGGGCTTGTGCAGAGAGTCCCACTCCTTCACTTCCTGTCTTCTCTTGAGCTCCCCGAAGGCTTAGCAGACCCACATCATAACTCGGGCTCTCCATAAATGCCCTAGATACCTCCAACTAAACAGGAGCTGATGGGCACAGTTCTTGAGCAGACCAAATCTGGGCTCACACCTGAATCCAGATGCCCGGCCCCACTCAGAGCCTCCCGTCACAAACAGCCCGGTCTGCTGAGAGCAGGAAAAGGTAAAAATAAATAAACTCTGCCTTAATCTCTCCAGTAGATTGGAACAATCTGAACCAACCTGTAATTTCATCCAGACATGCAGGAGAATAATATTTCAAGTCTGCTTAAGCACAAATGCACCTTCACTCATTACGATTTCCCGGCATTTTTTTCTTCCTGCCCCTTCTCCATCTGCACTTTATTCAATGAACACATCTGCATTCCTTCTCTCTTTTTCTGGCCAGAAACTCTATACAACCTTATCACTGACACCTCTCTGCAGTTTCAAATTCCAGCGTTGTGCCAAATCCCCATTTCCTGCTGCTTAATTTCCATTCATTTACTCTTGTTTTTGCTTCTTCTGCCATTCCCAGCATGGACCAGCTCCAGCCCAGCTTCTTGTAATTTTTTAAGGAAGGCTCCCCATTGAGTGCTGTTGGAATCTGAGCCTCCGCTCCGTGCCAGTGACTGGCCGTTGTTTGTACTACCGAACAACAGTTGCCAGTGGGCCCGCTTCTCCCCGCTCTTTGTTTCCCTGCCTGAGTGTGTACACTAAGGCCCCGGAGGACTTCTCCCCACAGATGGCGACCCACTAGGTCTCCTTTTATGATTGCTGCAGTACACTCTGAAGTGGCCTCTTTCTGTTTGTTTTCTTCGAGAGGAAAGCTAAGCTGGAATCTGGGAGCTTTGTTTGCCCTCCTCCTCAGGCCCATGGCATGATCAGCCCTGGCCCATGATAAACTGCTTTCAGGATCTGCCTGGTCCTGGGGCCCTCGCCCACTGAGGCCCAGCAAAGGACAGTGTGAAAGACCAGGGAAGGATATGCTGGTGATGCATTCTGTGGCGGAGGAGGAGGAGGAGGATGAGCTCCTCAGTACTTCCTGGGTTCCAGGACAACTCTTGTGTGTTAGATGGCTCTGCAAAATCAGGAGCAAGCCAGGCTTTCTTTGCTGACTGCAGGAGGTTGGGGGGGGGGGGAACGGACCAAGAGAGTTAAGCGAACCAAGGACGTGTGCGTCCTTCTAGGAGCAAATACCTTGTGATATCAAAAGGTAGCCGCCATACTTCTTCCCACAGCAAGATGGGCTCTAGTCTGTGGTTTGGGCAGGCCTGGGTTTTTATTGTTTTATCCTAAATCCATCACTCAGCCACCAGCTCTATCTCCACAGCCACATTAATGTCAGGTGTCTGAACCCCAGTCTGTCCCTCTTTCTGTCCCTCTGGCTTTCACCACCTAGCATTGCACAAGGGTACTGTAGTCCCACCAAAAGGGGAAGGGATGACAGTAGGAACAAGAATACCTCCAGAGCAAAGGGCATTAAGGGCCAAGCAAAGAAAATCACCAACTGGACATCATGTGTCTACAAGGAAAGTCCCCTCCCACACACAAAACATGTTCTTGATACATCTATCCTAACTTGCATGGCCCCTGGACATCACAGGCAAGCAAAGGAAAGTCATCTCTCACATGGTTTAAGGACCCAGCTGTGCCTCAAAAACATGACTTTTCATTTATTTATGTTATTCAGATTTTAAATGCAAAGTCATTCTTTCAATAGACAGAGTTCAGTTACCCGCTTGACCCAAGGTAGACCAACAGTCTCTCTAGGAGTATAGCTCACACTGTGTAATACCAAAGACCTGAAAGTATCTCTCAGAGTCTGATAGTTAAAATATCTGAGTGAATGTACATGTCAGTGTGTTGTGTGCATGTGTGGGTCTGTGTGTGTGTGTGTGTGAGAGAGAGAGAGAGAGAGAGAGAGAGAGAGAGGGGGGAGAGAGAGAGAGAGAGAGAGAGAGAGAGAGAGAGAGAGAGAATCAGTTCACCCCAAGAATACCTGCCAGAATTAGCTGGCATTGCTTTCTTGTACAGATAACAATCCAAGGACACTGAGCACAGAACACAGAACAGTATGCTCAAATGGCCCAAATTTCAGCATATTTATCTTCCCTGGTTTCCAGTAGGGATACCCTTGAACTCATCTATTCTTGAAAGCAATGATCTTTAAGTTTCTAAGGACATGAGGAGAGACCTTCACAAGCCACACAGAGACTCTGAGCATCTGCCTTCAGCTTGCTCCTCCAAGACCCGACAGGCAGGCTCGGCCGCATCCGAGTTCCTGAGTGAAGGGCAGTCCACCATCCGGCAGGCAGATAGCCCATGAAGGGGATTCCAGCTGGAAGAGCCACTTCTGCCTTCGTGACCAGCTGTGGCTGTCGTCAGAGCCTTCAGCACAGAGCCCTGCAGTCTGCATAGCAAAACAACTAGGAGGCACCCAAAGACACTGCCTTGGAAAACAAATTTCTCGTGCAAATGTGCAACTGGATGGCCAGGACAGATGCTTGTCAGGTATCCCCAGAACAGTCAATGAAGGAGGGATTAAGATGGGGGTGCCATTTGTCCCATCTTCACAGAAAGGTTCAATTCAGTGTGAATTTTCTGGTTTACTAGAGGAAACCTGGGGACATTTCTCATACTCACGGCAGCTAATAAAAGAAGAAATGACCCCCTAAAAATGTTTCACACGTAAGACCTTTTACTCATCAACAGACTCTCTCTTCCCTAAGTATCACTGGAAGGTCCCCTGGCAAGTGGAATTGTTGGGGTGACCCAATTCTTTCTAGAAGGATCACTAGTCAGTAGCTCAGAAAGCCAAAACATAGTATGAAACTGACACAGCTCACTTACAGGTGCCTTCTCCAACTCACATTTATCATGTATTATTATTGTTATTATTACTATTATTATTAAATGTGTTTAGTGCAGGGTCTACAGGGTCTCACTACACAGATCAGACTCAAAGTGATCCTCCTGTTTTTAGCCTCCCAAGTGCTCAGATTACAGGCATGAGCCACCATGCCCAGTTTCAGACTTAAAACTGTATGAGGACAATGCTACTGTTAGATGTGTAAGTAAATAAATCTATAGATATAAATGTTCATGTATTTCCAGACATGCTAAATATATATTAATTCATAAGCACCTCTATTGAGCCACATGGAGACACATACCCAAGCGCTGATGGCCTCAAACATTTGCAAGGGTAGGAAGGAGTGCAGCTGGGCACCGCATGACAATGCTCTGGCCAATGTCATCCTAGCATACGGCTGTGGTCCCTTAAGAGTATATTTCCTAGTGACACCATAGCCCTCACATTTGGTGAAAATGCGTTTTGTGATGTTCACGCAGAGCCAAAATGGCCTAACCCTGCTTTCTCAGTTCCCCCTTGTTAAGTGAAATGTGGCTCTCGATGCCCACTATGCATTGAGTAATACATATGAAAAACAGCAGAAAGTTACAATTAAAATTCAAAAGGAGATTCACATTGTGTGTGCAACAAGTATATGTTTGAGTGGTATAACAAGGATGAATTTATTAGATTCTTTGCTTGATTTTTATGTATTTGATATTTTCTGTAACAGAAAGCTTAAAATTCAAACTGAAAAGATAGGAGTTCAACTGTCACATCATAATTAAAATAAATTTCATAATTCATTGTTTATGAACCATTCAAATAACCAACAATGTGGAAGTGACACCTCACTGTGCAGATTTTCCAAAATTGCTCCAAAAATCTTTTCAACAGGAAGAATGATGAAAAGCCCCATGCACAGTTAGAAGCAGGTAAAAGGAGAACCAAAGGCTGATGTGTTCTTTCTTTCTGATGTAAAAAGCATTTGCCATTAATCTTATCAAGTTTGGGCCAAGGAGATGGCTCAGTAAAATAAGTGCCTGCCTGGCAAGCCCAAGGGCCTGAGTTCAATCCCTGGTTATACACACACACACACACACACACACACACACACACACACAAAGTATCAAGTTAAAATCTTATTTTTTTTTAATTTTTTATCTGTCTGGAGAGTACAGCTTTTCCAAACCATGCTTAGAAAATGTGTCAACGAAATCATGCTTTCTACAATTCTACTGTATTCTCTCACCCACTAGAAGGAACATAACTTGCAAGAGCAGCCAAACACAAGCACAAAGAAGAACGAGAGCATGCGTGTGCTCCAAAACACAAGTCCCACTTGTTACCGCTCTGCTTGGACATGTACTGTGAGCGAATGTGGGCCTATGCATGAAGGGTACAACAAACAAGAAGGCGTCCAGTTCTCGATTCCAAATCCCACCCCTTGACCCACTGCCTCAAGGACAGGAAGCAATGGAAGCACAGGGGACTGATGCTGGCGATTCTCTAATGTCCCTGTTTGCTGGGGACCCAGTTTCCAGAGGGCTGTCTGGAATAACTAGTCCCAGGACAATAAGCCCTCCACAAGCAAGGAGTGTTGGCTCCAACATAAATATGCTGAATCTCTAGAGGCAGAAACCCTTTCCAATCAACTTCCAACTCTTATCCAGACATATCTGCATCAAGACTCAGAACCTAAAACCACCCACCCTTTACATTCAATACCATGTACTTTCTTGAATCCACACAGCCTGACCAAAATTTAAAAAAACAAAAAATACCTTGCTAGTGTGTGACATCAATGTGCTTTCCTCAGCTAACAAGCTTCTCTATTCACCATCAGCCAAAAATTTTAAGTGGCTCTTAAACAAAGACAGCCCAGAGAAGAATAATGATGTCAAACCCCAGCCACAGTTCCGTGGTGTGAACACAAAATCTGCAGGACCCGCGTTAAAAATGATTTACAGACAGTTTGATCAGAGTCAGTGGGAACTTGGTGTCTCACTGGAGACAAGCCAGTGGCTATCCATCTGAGTTCCCTACAAGTTATGTCATTAGTCGGAATCAATACATTATGGAGACAATTTACTCCTTTGTCTCCTGGCCTAGGAAATTTTCTGCACTCCGTTTCATCACTAGATTGCAAGTTGCTCACATTTCAAAGTGGCCGACAGGAATCACAACCACGACTCCCTCCCGTGTCTCTGCCGGGGGATGAGGGGTAGTGTCTAAGGAACAAATCCAATTAGACATGGGAGGCTCAGCATAACAAGTCCAAGAAGGCTCTGTGGGCAGGTTTGTTTTGAACTCGTGTAGCCCGTGACTGCTGTTTACGCCCCTTCTAGAGCACAGCTTTGGATTTGCAAGTGCAAACATAACACACCACCAAGAGGCTTAGCTCCACGTTTACCTGGAGGGAACACGACTCACTGACGGAACTGACACATGCGGGTTTTGGGCTCTGTGCCATCATTTTCTCCCTCTAACACTAGACAAGCTCTGTATCTGCAAGCTCTTCATGTACCCGTCCTCATTAGTCCCTAAAGAGTGGACATGGCGTCTCTAATAGGGCTACAGATTTGCAAAATCCTTCCCAGGTGTCCACATGTGCATGGGGCCTTTTCCATCCGGGATGTTAGGCAGTATTACCTCAATGCTGTCTTTGGAAGATCTTCATAGGAGAATGTTTTTTGCAAATGAAGGTCTCATTTTCTTATTGCCTTTAAGCTCTTCCTAAAGAAAAATTCTCTATTCACTCCCAAGTGTGACTCTAACACATGATATTTTTCCAGCTCACTGGTATTTCATAAACACCATTTGTTGTCATGTGGTTAAATTAAAACTGAGGATATCAAACATCAAACAGTATGTTAATGTCAAGTATGCTTGAATAAATAGTAAGAGTTCAACTGAATGGGATATGTGGATTGCTAGCTAATTAAGCAAGAAGCAGGTGTGAAAAAAATCTAATTTAGGCAATTTTTTATAATTAATAATGTTTACTTGTAGTACCCTTCTAATGGGGCTCTAGTTTAGCCTCTTGTGAATTGCTGGGAGTTTATTCCAGTATTTTAAAATTATAATTGAATGGAGAATTTTATGAGATATCAGGTTTCCTTGCTGCTGATAAAGTGCTGGCTGCAGCACCCGCTCCTGACAATACTTTGTAGCGAGAGATCAATTAGCAAATCATCCCAGCAATTAAAGCTTAAAACACGTGGGCCTGTCCCCACACCTGAAAGTTCTCTGGAACCCTCACCCTGAGCAGAAGTAACACGAGCCAACTTAAATAAGGATATTGTACTCAAGTCATTCATTAGAAATGAATGACGAGGGTTTCTGTGAGTGTTCTCAGTGACAGAGAATGTTCTGTTATTAGAAACAAAAAAATTAAGATCATATCTAAACTGTCCGGGCAAATTGCACACAACTAATCAATTAATCCAAGTATATATTTAAGGTTGGTTTTCTTTCCAAGAAGCCAAATGGAAGTCGAGGAGAAAATGACCACAGATGTGCAAACAGACCTGGAATATTTCACGGATGTGACATATCTACTGCACTTAATTAAAAGAAGAATGTATGAGAACAATGTATCCTTCTCAATCCGGGCCAGGGGACCCAAATAGGACTGGATTAGATAGGACAACAGCAATCTCTAGAGACTGTTCCCTGCTTAATGGGAGTGCCACATGTTTGCTACGTAGGGAAGTAAGTGGGTGTCCTGGACACAAGCCACTATTCATCATAATACCACAGCCCTGTTCATTCCCAGAGAGAAGACTCAAGACCATGAAACCATATGTAGAATATTAAAAAATCATTTAACACTAAAATGTACATTCTGAAGGCATGCACTTTGGACAAGTCCGTAGTTCCAGGGAGCTCTGAAAAATGTCCAGTTTGATAGATAATGGTTGTAAAGGTAAACTGAATTGTCTATACGAATGTGTACACACACTCAGGGATTGCCTCAGAAATTCCTGCTTCCTCTCTGCAGTACTACAACACTGCCTCTTATCATTCTGTTTTACGCACTGATTTCTATATAGTGAGATCTGTATGAATAATTGATGGTATACACCTAGAGCATCAGTACATTAATTTATAATTAAAGATGAGAAATACCAGTTGTTTTCCCACTATATATATATATATATATATATATATATATATATGGCAGATATTAAATTGTTTCTCAGACAGAGTCAATAACCTTACTATATTTTCATTGCCACCGAATTAATCACAGCCCTGCCCCTAACCACATGGAATTTTATTTCCCCTAAGAGCGATGTTTACTTTGGTTTACTTTGTTGGAACTCCCAGTACTTATTCAGTCTATAAAGATTTACTGTAACATATTTTGTGAAGCAACATGGAAAGTGCTCGCTGACAGTTCTTGTCACATATTGCTTTGCTTCTACGCAGATTCTGTGTGCTTTTGATCGCTAGCTCACCAGTGAGGGCAACAAGGAGCCTAGCTCCAGTGTGCGTGGAAATGCTAAAAGCTGGGAGACTGAGAGGTATATTTACTTCCTCAGTTGCCAAGAATAATATTCAGAGAGTGAAGTGAATGCAACTAACCCAAGCAGGCACTCAGGAAAAAATTGTACTTGGCCAACTTTTGTCTAGGGACAGTAGACTCCAGACAGGATACCAACCAAAGATGACTGTTTATAGTTTGGTCCATTCTTGCAACTGAAAACCCAGAACTGGTAACTGTTATAAGGGCCACCAGAGGACACCAGAGTCCCTGCTGAAGGAGATCCACTTCACCTGCCTCCTCCTTGGGGCACCCTAGCGTTTCCCCAAGCTGGTCATCACAGCCCAGCCATAAGGGAGACATTGGCTAGAAAAGCCAATGCCAGGTCAAGTGAAATACAGAGAAACCCAGTGGTCTGTCCCTGACTGAGGACAGCAGGCCATGATTGTCTCTGCAGAGCACTAACAGATTGTTTCCTTACCTCAGTCTGACTGCAGTGGCTCCTATACCTTTCACTCAGAATGACCAGATATGCAAATGGAGCCACCTCCCTGCCCACTCAGCAGGCAGCATGAAGTGGAGAAGCTAATGTGGAATAAGGACAGGAATCTTGTGGCAGCCCAGTCATAGTGCACCGTTCCCTTCACTCCGGCCCCGCCTGGCTTCTTTCCACAGGGGAAATGACGGCTTCCGTGCAAGGCCTCAGCCTCAGGGTCAACAGTGCTTTTCCGAGGCAGGAAAGGGTCACATTGGTACATTTGATGTGAGATGCTCACAACCTCCCCTGACCCCCAGAAAGAGGAGAAAGGAAGGTGAAGTTCTTGTGACAGTGTGGCACTGGCCACGCTCCATCCTGAGCTTGGTCTGCTCCTTCACAGAAGCACCACCACCATGGCTGGGCAAGGACTGCGAGAAGGTGGATGCAACCTGAGAGGTGAGAGAGGACTCCTAGGACCTCACTTCCATGGCATGCACTAGAACATGGAGGTTTCTAAACTGCTATCATGGACAAGGCCGAGTTCTGTCTCGAAGTCCCAATGAGATCCTGCCTTGGCCATCTTCTCTCTGGATTCTTGGAAAAGACCAACTATCTTCTGCTTTCTCCTGTTGCTTCAACCTTCTCGCCATTTGGACAAGAATACAGCCAGGCAGCAAGACAACCCTTCACCCGAGTGGAGGAACTATCCAGACCAAGGCAACAGAGCAGCTCTGCAGCAGGCCTGGCACTTCCCTGCCACCTGGTGGGCCTGTGAACTTTAGAGGCAGCCATTAGGTGCCCTGCCCAGACAACATCCCAGGATGCACAGAATTCCTAGCACCAACATCAGTGAGGATGAAGCAAACTTGGATAAACTGCAGTGCATATAACTACCAGAAATGAGGAGAAAGAGGTTAATAAATAAATTATCTTCCCTGGTGATGTGAGACAATGCAGATGGGACTATGTGTTTGGGAACTCAAATCTCCAACTAGTAGTGTACACAGCATGTTGCTAAGGGTGAGCTGACAGTGCATTGGGTGGAGGCTACAAAGAAAAAGATGATATATAGCTATTATGTCACTGTGAACAAGCAAGGACAGAATCTGGATCTTTGTTGCTATTCTTTAGATGATGCAGAAAAGGAATCCTTTCTTAGGTAGAGAAGTGTGTTACACACACTTGTGAGTGTGCCTCTGTGTGTGTGCATGCACTAGGGAAAGTTCAGGTACGCAGTGACTAACTCCCTTAAGCAGTCGCCATGAGATGCAGCAAATAATGACTGTTCAGACTGGGACTCTGGAGTCAGAACACTTGAGTCCGAGTCCCCACTCCTCCACTTGTTGACACAGGCACATTCCTCAGCCTCTCTCGACCTCATTACACACAGGCATGAAGTAGCAGCAAGACTAAAACCTGCCACATAGGTGAGTCCATGCAAAGATTAATTAGGGCAGCCAGCAGCCAGGAAAAGTACCCACCCCAGGGCCTGGTCCCCAGGACAGGCAGACATGCATTCAGAACTCATTTCTGCAAGCATGCAGTTCATCCTTACAGTATGTGACTAAAAGAATTAGGATAGAAGTGTTCACAAGGGGCCATACACAGGCTGCAGTCGGTACTTTTTCTCTTCACTGATGGGCTGTGGAATGTCTGTCAGGACCCTGATTGGCTACTTAAGAACAACAGTGGGCTGCGGTCCAGCCACATCTCCTCTGAGGACCTGAAGCAGGATACTTTCATGCCCATGTATATAGCAGTATTATTCACAACAGCCCAGCAGTGGAATCAACTCAGGTCCTCGCTGACATTGACATATGAAAAGACAAAGGAAATGTACAACCAGGTAGGGGGAATAGCACTGGGCCTTAAAAAGGAAGGAGGCCGAGAACGCTACCGCATGGATGAACCTTGAGGGCATGGTGCTAAGAGCATAAACCAACTTGAAAGGAAATTGATTGGATGATTTCACTTATACGAAGTACCTAGAGGGGTCAAGTTTACAGAGTCAGAAAGGATGGTTACCATAGCGATTAGCAGGAAGGGAAAGTGGAAATTATTATTTGATGGGAACAGAGTTTCACTTTTACAGGATGAAAAAGTTCTGGAGCTATATGGTGGTGATGAGTGTACAACAATATGAATAGACTTAATATTACTGAATTCTACATTAAAAATGCTGAAGATAATAGGTTCTATGTTATGCGCATTTTAATATAGCTAATTTTTAAAAAAAAAAACTTAAAATGTCAAGAAGCAAAATTAAAAGAACCTCAGAAAATCACACAATCCAAGAACCCTCCTTCAAATGGAGATTAATGATCCTGGTCTTCGGGTTCTCCCTGTAGGAAAAACTTCATCACTTAAGACATTCCAAAGGCAAACGTGGAGAATAAAGAATTGTCTAAGGAAGATTTAGACTTGGGTCTAGATGGCAACCACACCCATCATGGGGAGCTGGCAAATTCCCCTCCATCCCTCGTGTGAGTCGCTTCCCTGGTGTCCACCCCAGCTCTGCCTGTCCTGTGCAGGCTGGGAGGAGGGACAAAGGCACTCACGGGGCTCTGTGTGCTACAAGGGAGGCTCTGAAATCAATCACTTGCCTGGAAAGCAGAGACAATGGAGACTCTGGCCTCCTTGTGCTTCTGAGAAGCCTCTGGCTGCTCTGTCTCCACCAGGCCTGGACTCTTCAGCGGCTGGCAGCAGCAGCAGCGCGGGTACAGCGGGCACACCCATCCCAGCTAGGGCCATTTGCTGGCCATGCTCTGTAGCCCGGCAAAGGCCACGCTCAGGGAGAATGTGCATGCCTAGGCAGTGCATGTCTGGGGCCCTGTGAGCTGCTGCTGCACCTCTCTTGCTCTCGGGGGGTGTCATCACCGCTAGGGGTCTTCGGAGGCACAGGAGTGGAAAGTGCAACTTTGGGTGTCGGATGGATCTGACTTGCCGAGAACCACAGCAAGAAACTTAAGTCTCTTCTGGCACCAATTTCCTCGTCTTTAAAATGTGAATGACAACATTACCTGTTTCTCAGCGTTGTGGTTAGCACTGACGAGATCATGTGCAAAGCAGGCTTAGCTCGGTGCTTAAGACACAGCAAACGTCGGCATTTACAGCAGACCTCAGAATACTTTATGTTCTTCCTAATACCAGTGGGGAAGTGGCCACCCAAAGAGGTGAGCGGCTCGGTTAAGATAATATCTGTAACATTTCATGCAAGGGCTCTGGGCCTTCCGCTCTGCGTAGGAAGGGAGGAACCCTTGGCCACCGAGGGCCCAATGTGGAGCACAGCCTGCTGGGCCGGGCTACCTGCCGGCTCTGGCTTCCAGGTAAACCAGGAAGCCGCCTCCAGGTTGGTTGCTGGGTTTCCCACCCCAGAATGGTACCAAAGCAGACGTGAACATCTTTCCCCTACTCCTGCATTCGCCTCAACAGGAGTCCTCACCTGCTCTGCCTTCTGGGAGAGCCTGTCGTCGCTGCGCCTGGCGTGGAAGCAGGTGCGGGCATATTTTAAACCCCAGCAAATAACTTTAATTGAGCCCTCCTTAGACATATGAACCCACAAAGCAATTTTTTTTTCTCTTCTAATAAAAAAAAAGGCCCATGACAAACCAGATGGGTCTCAGCCCTTCCCCGAGACCCCCTCCCCACTGTTCAGGCTCCCCTAATAAATCTTTGAACTCTAAAGAAATTACCTTCCTTGAGGTGGGATGTTATTTGGTTGTATGACTGCACCCAAGCCCCCTGCAGCCTATTACAAGGCACAGGAAGGTTCAGGTAACAAAACTGAGGCTGGCTGGCCCTGGCCAGGCTCGTACCTGGATTCCTTCCTGTCCAGAACTTAGGACAGGCCCACAGCCTTGTCTGGGGTTGCCAACCCCGTGCCGCTCTGTCCTCCTGTCCTTGGGTCTGTGACTTCTTCCTACCAGTCTCATCTCAAGGCAAATTCTCCTCTGGGACCTTCTAGTGCCATGAGTCATGTGGAAGGATTCAGCCAGAACCCCTCCACCCAAATCCAACTGGACTCCCTGGCAAAAGGAGTGAAGAAAAAGGGAGCCGATGTCCCCTGTCACCAGCAGAGAGCTGCCGGGAGAGGCAAGGTGACAGCACAGCCCTGTCTCCTTTGGCAGACATGTGTCTGCCTTCAGTGCCCCGGAGAGAGTGCTAGCGGGAGCCAATGGGCAACGTGACAGTGTGAATGGATTCCAGACCTCCTTTCTCAGGAAAAAAAAGATCTCAGGAATAGCCCAGGGCAAAAGCAAAGCAACCCGCTCTGGGTTCTGATTTATGAGCACTGAATTATTGGTAGGAGGGCCCAAAAGGAGTCGTTTACAACAGAAATTATTACAGGCAAATGTTGGTTGGTATTTTAAATCACTCACTAATATTGATAGGTTAATGCCTGTCACACTTACTTAAGGGTCATAGGGGGAAAAATTTTATCTTTGGCTTGTTACCCACTAAGTATATGGATAGACACACCTTTTTGTGTTTTCTATTTTTCCTCAAGCAAAGCCTGCTGTATTATTTATGGTTTTCTGAGTCACTGACTGTAGCCTGCCTCCGGATTTTAAAAGGTTGATTTGCAAAAAAACAAAAACGAGGCACCGGGCTGGTGGGCTGGTGGGACCGGCTGGCCCTGCGCTCATGGCAGCCCCTCCAAGGACCCTGGGCTGTGCACACGGCCGCCGCCGGCCGGCGCCTCAGGCTGCAGGGCCAGATGGTAAGGGCGTATTGTTCCCTTTTTGGTGATAGTCCTGCTGTGGCAAATAAAGTTAAATCAAAAGGTTAGGGCTCTGCGAGGGGATTGTGGAGCTGCCTCCAGCTGACAGGGGCTGAGGAAGCCCAGCAGCAGGGCCCGGGGAATGTGCAGGCAAGGCCTCGGCTGTGGAGACAAACAGAGGGCAGTGTTCGACCAGACAGGACTTCCTGCATGACAGCAATCGAGGACCCCGGCCCACCTACACGGGGGCTGAGAAAGCCCAAACATCATGTGGGTGCACCCAGATCCCAGAGCCCGGGAGGCGGAGCCCCTTCCAGGGCCTGAGATGGGCAGGCCCACCACTGCTGCCTCCCAAGCACCCTTACAATCCCGAGGGTGTGGTTTGGGAAGGTCACACGACCCCTCCAGGGGGCCCTATCCTCAGGCTTGCAGGGCTGTCCACCCCCCACCTGCCTGTGCACCCCACACCTAATGGACACCAGGGGAGAGGAGGCCGACGTGTGCAAAGTCACAGGCAACACAAGTGGGCTTGGAACAACAATTAAGGGGTGATATTACACGGAGAACCAAGCGGGTCCAAGCAGGGTAGACGTGGCTCTCCCAGTCACCTCTTTTCCAGCTCGTGTTGAACTTGCCTTACCTTTCCAGACAGGTTCCTCCACCCAGCTCCTTCCAAGGTTGGGCGCCCCCCTCCTCTCCTCACGGTCTCTACCCTGGGCTCCCCCCGGAACCCACAGGTCTGCTCCTTTTTCACAGAGTTGGAAAGGGCCAGGTTCCCCACAAGCCCCGCGTTGCCAGGCCTGGGGCACAATTAGACGTCCGCAAAGCCGTTGTTATTTACCTGAGAGACCCACACCGGCCCTCGGTGTCAACTGGTCTCCTAGGTAAATATGGACTTGGGCAGATTTAAATAAATAAATAAATAAAAAGTAAACAGTAAGACATGTATTTAGGGATTTTTAAATGGAGATTCTGTCCTTTTAGCTAAGTACCTTTCTTTCCCCTGCTGGGCCTTCAAGCCCTAAATGGAGTATTCCTTACACCATTTCAGCACCTCTGAAAGAAACATCTGCTGGGGGCTGTGTTTATAGGGCAGAGCTTCTCTTTCCTCCCCAGGCTGGCTTGAGTATACGGTTAAGCAATATTTCAACTTCTTTTGAAAACTTGCTTCAGAGGAGCTTGCACTTCGAGAAGTTTGTAAAATCATTGATAAAACCAGTTCAACTTTTTCAGAATCACAAGCCACATGCCACTGAAAACTAGTTTGTTTTCCTTCAAACCGGACAAAAAGCAACTCCCAGTCACATTCCCATCCCCAGCCCGTCAGCTCCAGGAGGTTGCTTGACTCCCGGGAGGGACTTCCCTCCTCTGAGGAAACCTACAGGAGGCTCTGTGCCTCTGTGCCTCCAAGTAAACTCTGAGCACCAGATCTCCAGCCCTGAGGATTCGGAGTTGAAACCATCCCAGAAATCTTACGGTTCTTACCCCACAAATAAGAATTTTCCAGTGGGAAGAGGCAGGTGACATTATGTAGTCAAACTCTGATTTTATGGATGAGGTCACTGACCACCGAGGTGAAGTGACACAGGTCACAGATGGAGAGGGCAAAAGCCAGGCCAGGAGCCAGGCCCGGGCTCCACCTCCAGGGCGCTTGCCAGCACCTCCCACTGACTTCCTGTCACCCCACTGGTGTCTGGAGCAGACAGCAGGCCCTCCTGGCACCAGCAGTGAGAGCCAATAAAAGACTGACAGGAGCCCAGGGCAGCACAAACGCCCACCGCAAGCAGAGGCTCTCGCTGGAGAAATCTTCCGTTAGCCCGGAAAGCGACCTCCACCTTCGGGCCTGCTTGGGAAAATCTAATTTGAATATTAGATAAGTAGCTGGAATCAAAAAATGGGTAAAATCTTAATTTGAAGTTACATGGTGGCATGGACCAAGACATAACTCAAGAGAATTTTGCTACTCAACTAAGAGACTTTAACATCCACATTTTAATTTAAAAAAAAAAAATTTCTGATGATATAGAAGTAGCAATACAGAAATCAAGACCCGAAAGACAAAATAATATGAGCTTCTGCTCTCTCTTCTGGCCAACCCCCTCCACACACACTCTTGCCAAAAAATTAGTTTTCCAAGAACTTCATTTTTCTGACACTGGTGTGTCCGGAGGTCCAGGGGGACTTCCTATTTTCCCCATTCAGCACTTGGAGGCCCGTCGGAATCAAGGCGCTGAGGTACTCCCTGCAGATTGCTGATAGTGCATGCAGAACAGTGAGCCACTGGCTGCGCCACCCACCCCTCTTGTTACTAAGCTGACACCAATTTCTCAAATAAGTAGTCACCTTTGTTGTTGTCATCCACCAGAAATATAAAACAAAAGCATGAACCACCGAGATGACAGTTAAGCAGTTCCAGATTTGGCCCTAAATTCCACTCTTTAAGAACTACCTATGTACCCTGGTTCAAAAAAATAAAAAATAAAAATGAAATGAAATGAAACTTTACATTCCGGCCTCAGAAGCTTCTGTTAACACAGGAACTACTGCACCGAAAATCACATCCTCCACTCAAGGCTGCGAGCAGGGACTACAGGGGAAAATGAAGGAAATGATACATGCTTTAAATTTTACAGCAGTTTACATCATGCAAAACTGAAAGGGCCTTAGAGGTTTCATACTCAACGAAGTTTAGTTGGTACAGAATTCAGTGGTTCAAGGAAAACACACCGCAGGCAAAAAATGTAACTCAGGCAACATCGGACACCTTTCCCACCACTTTATGACAGAATTCGGATGCAATTGTTCCCTAGTTAAATAATGCAGCAGAGTTAAACAGACAGCCAGCGCCTCCAAGTTGAGTCCCAGGTTACAATACGCTGATCCTATGCACTGACTTTATTAAAGGAAATATTTGAAATGGACAGTCTTTGTTTCACTTTCAGTTTTAAAATTTGTGCTGCAGGAAATATTTTTGTATAAATAGAATTCTAAGATGGTTTCTTTCTTTCTTTTTTTGGTCTAACACCAAACTGCAAGATAACCTAAATGAACACTTAGTTTCCCAAGCACTGTTTTTTTTTTAAAGTTTTCTTTGAAGAATCCCTGTAATAACTCCATAGTATCCTGAGATATAAAACTGGCACGTGCGCATAATTACCAGGAACAATTAAGAAGCAGAAAGTCAGGGTACAATCTGACATTCTCTGTGAGCCATGCTGGAGCCCGGCGACTTAGGAGCTGAATGTGCGCAGCTGCCAAAGGAAAGTTGAAAATTATATCGAAGACATGAACAGCTGTAATCAAAATCATTTGCTGTGCTCACCCCTATGCGTTTCTTCAATAGGATTCAAACCAACACCAAAGATGTCCAAAGAGCGCCCTTCCACAGAATAAGGAAGAGTTACCTTCTTCTTAGTGTGTAGTCTGGTTCTTTTCTTTTTTTGCTTGAGACAGGGCCTCACTGTGTAGCTCAGACAGGCCTTGAACTCACTAAGTAGCCCAAGATTACCTCAAACTCATGGTGATCTTCCTGCCTCAGCCTCCTGAGTACTGGAATTACAGACATACACCACCACACCCAGCTAGTTTTTTTGTTTTCTTGAACATAAAAATAACAATAAACTTAATTATACTAAAATTCCCCTCCAATGGAAATTAAAAAGTCTAACTCTTTTATCACGCTTTTTATGAGGATGAATTAAAAGGCCTATATTATTTTCCAAAGATATGGTGACAATTACTAAATTATTATTAAATCTAGGACTCAAAACCCACTTGCAGTCTTTTTTACATGCTCTTCCATGTGCTATAATAGAGGTGCTTAACATTTTGCCAATTGGGCAACAAGTCCAAGAGAGGGTTATTAAGCACAGCTTGACTGTTAAGCTTTCTAACTTTCATTTTGGAGTCCCCGGTAGAACCCAAACTACCTTTCGTCACCTTCAGAATCACACATAATGTTCTGGGACAAACCTTAGGAAAATAACAGAATTGGGATTACGTGCCAAGAGACAATATATTTCAAAGAAAGACTAATTAGAAACCATTTCCTATATTTCTTCTCTAGTTATTTGTTAACCTGGTATCATTTCCAGGGTTTGCAATGATCAGGCCTTCGACATTCTAAAGAGATTAGGAGCATCTTAAAAAGTAAAAATAAGATCAACTTACTTTCTCTAACCTGAGTCTCCGTTCTGAAGGTCTTTTAAACCTTGTAAGTAAATATAAATGTGCAGACATTAATTAGTAGCACTTGTGTTGAGGGAAAGGCAGAAAGAAAGAGATGGGCCTTTTCCTTGTAAATATGGATTCTTAAGCCTCTAAATGATTTGCCAAACCGAATCGGATAATAAGGGGTTTAAACTTTGCCACTTTGGGGTTGATGTGAAAGGCTTGTCAACATCAGATTGTTTAGACATTAAAAGGAACGCGCTGTGTGCAGCCTTTAAACCCCGTGTTCGCTAGAGTTGTGGCTCCCAGTGAATTTACCCAGCTGTAAGTGATTCCAGATGCGCGGCAGTGACAAGCTTCAGTCTCAGGGTACTTATTCATTTCACATTAAAATCTCATGTTCCCAGGTCTGAGCTGTTATCTGACTGAGATCTGGTTAGAGAATACAGCAGACAGGCACTTTCTAGCCCAGAGCAGGCCCTCATTCCTGAGCCCAGATCTCTGACCATCGGATCAGGCACCTCCATCCACAGGAGCCGCACCCAGGAGGTGCAGGCAAGGGTAAAGCCGGGGCTTACTGCTGACCTTCTGTTGCATATCTCAGGCTGCCCAAGGGTCAGGGACTGTGCCAAGCACTTCTACAAAGGCTGGCCTCCCAGGTGGAGCTCTGTACGGCTCACCCTACCCAACTCTCACATGTAAGTCTGAGGGCCTGAGTCTGGACATTGTCTACACGGCACCCCATATGCAAAAGGGTGCCACATAAATGCACGGCGAGTAATAAGGGAGTTGCCAGGGCCATGAGCCCTTCAGTTCACTCTTTTGCCTGAAGCCATGTTTCAGCATCAAGGAACAAGGCAAGGAGAAAGTCAAGGGAGAAGAGAAGGAGTCAGGAGGGAGCGCCATGCTTCTCATGCCTCTGTTCCCATGCAAAAGTAGGAACGGTCCTTTCGGGCTTCCCATATGAGCCTCATTCGCCCCAAGTCAGATTTGACTTCCCCACCCTGAGTGCAGACATGCGAAGTCAATTGGCTGACAGTTTCTTCCATGACACATGTCAAAGACACTCTGCCTACCTATAGAACTGCAGAATGAGTTGGAGGCCAGAAATAACAGAGCACACGCAGGCCAACCCCATCTTTGTGATGCCTGCGGAGGGACAGAGTCGGGATCATGATCAGCTTATTATTTTCTAGCCAGCTTTTTCAGTTGGCTTTAAGCTTTCGTGTAATTTTTTTTCCTTTTCCCATTGTCAGTTTGAAGAGGGAGACAACACCGTGAAACCCCAGCTGATCAACGACAATGGTCACAGGCTGCTGGGCAGCCCCAGAGCCCATCAGAAGCTCCTGTCACTGAGACGGTCACACTAGAAGCCCCAGGAAACATGCACTGAATACTGCAGGACCATCCTCGTGTGCTCCGTCTCCCCGAAGGGGTCAGAAAGGGATCGTGCAAGACCCAGCTTCAAACTAGAGATGACTCAGAAGTAGGGGAAGCCCTGGGACCACCTGAGGGGGCTGGAGGGGGCTGCAGCCCACCCCCGGAAGGGGAGCGGCAGCGTGTGGGTTGGTGGCGGGCAGATTTTCTTTTATGACTGCTGAATGCCTGCTCTCCTCCCCAAGCAATTACAGTGCAGTTTCCCATCAAGATGGCTGTTAGCAGCAGATCTCTAAGTTACTGGAAATAAATCAAGAATGCTATTGGTGCTGTCGTGGGGTGAGTAGCTGGGGCAGTCATCCTGGTGGTTCCACAACAACAGTGAGGGACATCGTGACAGCAGTCCAGCCGAGCTGTATCAAGACAACAGGACAAGAGAGTGGCTCCGCCAGTACCCAAACGGTGGAGGAGGAAGCGTGCACTTAGCCCTCTTGCCCAAAGTCCAAAACCAAGAGGGCCCGCAGAAAGGAACACCGCACACATAGCTCAGGCCTTGCCTAAGGAAGCACGACCAAGCCACCTTCTTGCAGCACACCAAGTGGTAGCAAACACAGCCATCACAGCTCATCAGAAGCTACGCGAAGGGACGGTTCTGTGCACAGTGTGCACAACTCATGCGATAGCGAAACCTCGTAAAAGACAATGCTGAAGAAGCACGTGGGACGAACAGGTCCGACATGGGGGAGTTTTCACTCCACACTGGCAGTGCCTTCCAGCGTGACAACAGGCTGCTCTAACTTCCCATCTCCAAACCCTGGTACCCGCCAGCATATGTATGAGGACAGAGCCATGGAGAAAGCAAGGGTGAGGAGGTCCCCAGAGCTATGAGATCTGTGTCACCTGCCAACCCAGATCCCCTGAAACCACAACTGCGCTGGCAAGTTGCTGTCGGCTCAGAGAGGCAGAAAGCCTCCCTCTGCAGCAGTGTCCAGGGGTGAAAAGAGAGTAAATGGTTTGGGAAGGCTGCCAGGTGCACGGCAATCCAGGTGCACCGAGCCCTCGGAGGCAAGCGCATGCTGGGGCCAAGAGGCTGACCCCAGACTGGACAGGCTCAGGTGCCAGCTGCAGACCCGAGTGCCGCCCCTGGTCCGGAGTCACACCGTGTCATGCCACGCGGCACTGGGATCAGAAGATGGCTGCGGCGTGTTGTGTGATATTTTTAAAAGCCCATTTCCCTGTTCAAGGGGGAAGCAGGTGGAAAGCAGGACCCCTGAAGGGCACACTCTGAAAGGCCCCACAGGCAGTCCTCCAATAAAAACGTGAGCAGAGCTGGCATCTATCCCAAACTTTCGAATTGACCTTCTCCCTTGATCTGGGACTTAATGCCTGCAAACCAAACTAATTCCAAAAGTCACCTTCTCAACTTCTCCGCAGAATTTTTTTTTTTAAACAAATGAAAGCTCAGGTACAGTGTCCCCTTGCAGCCCTTCTGACGTCCTTAGCCGCTCAAATTAAATCTGAATGGTTCGTCTCTTTTTATTATACGATGGGCCATATGTCACTAAAATAAAAACCCAGCTGAAATCCCAGTACAGATAAAGGGCATGAAAAGCTGTTCCGGCCACAAAATAGAGACCTTGTTTAAATCTTATTAAACAATAACACCCACCCAGTCCTCCCCTCCCTTTGGAAAAAAAATCCAGAAAGGAAATTGTGGTTAAATCATCTCATAGTTTGGCAAAAACTTCTACCTCTAATAAATGAAAAGACAAAAAGAAAAGAACAGAAAAAACTTGGTTCTGTGCTGGACTCACACAGGCTAATAAAAAGCAGGACCAGACTGCTTTGCACTGTAGCTGTCAAACACTCAGCCATGAAATACAGATCCTCACTGTCTCAGTCCCTGGAGTCCTGGCCCTCAGACCACCAAAAGGGACCGGCGAGTGGGGTCGGGGGCAGCACTTATCCTCACCAATGCCACAGAGCATCTTGTTTGTGGCTCATCTTAGTTGTGATTTTTGTTTTCTGCCCCAAACATCTCTTTGCCTGAGCAAAGTTTCCCATGTCATGCTAGATACCACTGTGGATGTCAGGGGGTGCTGCTGCGTGAGAGAGCTGTGGGCTCGCTTTCTGGCAGAGATGCTGCAGGCTTGTGTGCAGGGAGGCACACGCATTGCACCAACGGTGTGAAGAGGAAAAAGAAAGAAGGGAAGGGAGGGAGGGAGGAGAAGAGAGAGAGAGAGAGAGAGAGAGAGAGAGAGAGAGAGAGAGAGAGATCAAAAAGAAAAACATTTCCATTTCACAAGATCCCCCAGTGGCCTCAAACGCTCCTCCTCCACTATCAAAAATTCATAAAGGGGATCAGCATTCTTTACCGAATGGATCCCAGTGGCACCATAGACCTTGTTGGGGAGAGAGGTAATAAATATCGCATTATACACCTCCTGGGAAGAAAGCCCCAAGCCCCTAGGCTTCCAGCCCTCCCCCAGTCCCTGGGGAACAGGCTCCAGACTCGAGGTCCAGCTCCGAAAGGAAATGGGTCAAGTGTGTCAATTTCTAGACCCATGACCATTGACCCGCTTAATGACACTGGGCGGGCACTACAAGAAATAAAAGATGCCAAATGCCTTGGAGGAAAGTGGTTGGGAGCCACAAGCAAGCCACAAGAGCAGCACTGGGGTGAGGTGGCTCTGTGCCTTCTGTAACTGCCACAGGTCCCAGGGAAGATGTGAGCAGCCCAGCCCCAAGCACCACATGTTTCTGGATCCCAGATCCAGCAATGGCCCATCTTCTGCCTCAAACTCAAAGAAGGTTTCTTGTCTGTTCCTCCTCAGAGCCTTGCCCATGCGGAGCCCTCCCTCCCCCTGCCCAGCCCCCAGAGCTTCTTCCTCGCCCTCTCTGGTGACCCTTGCTTCCGGCCACTCCGCCTTGTGCTCAGCCCCATGGAGCAGCGCCAGTGCCTTACTAACTCCACCACTCCTGCTGTGCACGTTATCTGTCTTCCTATTTCTAACTTCTAGCTGACAGGAAAGGCTGCACCACCCAGTTGCCTGTCCCCAAGCCACCCATCACCTCTACCCAGGGCTACGTGGAGGGTGCTGAGGGACCATGCCGTCTCCGCAGAGTATGATGCAGAAGGTGGTTAAACATGGGTAAACATGGATAAGTGCAGTCCGACAATACATAGCTGTGCTCTTTTTATTGCAAAACGTGTTCAGTCATTCATTCAGCAAATAGTGTGCCAAATAGTTACCCGGCACTCCTTCTCTTACATTGGAGAATCTAGATTTCAGTTTTCAGAGTACTTCCAGAGGTGAACACATATGAAAGGTCTCACATCTAGTTAAGAAAGTAGAATACTGTTTTCTATGGGCCAGCCACTTTTAGAGAGAATCAGACACAGCTCCTGTCTAAGCTTTTTAAAAGCACTTGGCCACCTCCGTCCCCGAGGGAGGTCTCCACAGTCCCAGCCCCTCATCTTATATATAAAGTTGACCCAATTAGAGTGTGGATGTGGCTGGGCATTTTTAGCTACCTGCTGCTAGACACCTGGGCTTATGTTCCCATTTATGTTTCAAAAATAGTGGAATTCTTCTTTCTCATCCTCCAACTTTGAGAACTCTACTGTCAGTTCTGCAAGCGATTCCCCCAGATGTGTGAAATGGCAAGTAGGAAGACAACTGCCTGGAACAGGCCACAAGGAGCTGCTCCCTGTTAGCGCCCAGAGCCCACCGGGTAGGGCTGACTGGGCCTCAGGCCAAAGTTCCCAGGCCACTGGCATGGCCCCTCACTTCCCTCCAGGATCCAGGCCCCCGCCTCCGTGCCTCTGACCCTCCCCCAACAGTGGGGCTGGAAGTGAAAGGTGAGACTCAGCCATTCCCAGGGGGCAGCTTGAAGCCAAAGCTTGGTGGGGGAGGACACTGCAGCTACTGTCTGGAAGGAGCCGGGGCTGTGTGCGGAGCCCACTGATCTGTGTTTACACCACCCCACCCGCCAAGACCATTAAGGCCCCTTGATGGCCTTTGCCACAGGGAGAGTGGCGACACCCTAGTGATGTATGGCTCCACCAGCACCTTCCTCCCCTCCACCTAGAGAGCCACAAAAATGCTCCATTTCTACAGTAGAGGTTGATTTATATTATTTTAGCTTTGAAATTACAAAATTGGTTATTCAGTTCAGTAGCAACACGTAGGGTGACATCCACAAAACATTTTGCATTTAGATTCTATAGTAGACATAATATATTGTTGTTATATTTAGTTGTTTCCATTTATAAGGTTTGCTTCTCTTGTTAGGAGGTATATTTTTCTTCTACAGTAAAAGAGGAGACTAAAAAAAGCAGCGCAATGGCTTTTTTGAAAATCACCTAAAATGATTCTGATAGCGTGTACCAGGGCAAGATGCTACCATGTCCTCCACGTGCATGAGGATAAGCTCACTAGAGCAGTCTTTTTTTTTTCAGAACCAGGGATTAAACTCTGGCCCTTGTGCTTGTCAGGGAAGCACTTATTCCACTGAGCCATCTCCCTGGCCCCACTAGAGCAGTTTTAAATGTTAAAAAGCAAGCTTCTTATATGAAAAGTCATGCTGAGATGGTTAAGTAAATTATGTCACATTCCCTCATTCAGTGATATTGATTCATTTTTTAAAAGGGAGGGTGAAGAAGACACAAGAGGATGGCCGATGTGTGCAATTTGGCAGAAGCGTAAAATCTAACAGGTACAGAATCACGTGTGCTCTAACACACGCAAGGCACAACTGCAGCAAGCCTGAATAGGGTGCCCAAAAACAACAATAGTTACACTCACAGACTGAGAGTCACGGTCATTTTCCCGGACCTTTGGACCTTCATTTTGCCATTGCCCCATATAGTTTTTTTGTTTTTTTTTTTTTAATTTAAACACAAGTCCCCTGACTCCAGCTCAATGTCTCCTCCAATGAGAAAATGCTTTTCCTGTTGTGTCCCACTCAGTAGCAGTTCCTCAGGGGCCCAGCACTGCCCAGAAGCTTGAATTCCAGAGTAAGCCAGGACTCCCCTTCCCAGTCTCCAGGGTCACTGCAGCCCCAGCTTCCCAAGCAGGATTCTGGGTTCATCAGGGTCTCGGGGTTTCTGACCTCCAAGAACCCATGGGGCAGGCACGGTGGTGCCTCTGCATCAGCTAGACCCCGAGCTGGAGCCAGAGCCAAGGCCTCTGCAGGATCCCAGTCCACTAACACACCACACTTCATTCTGTGGTCTTTATCCTTCTCTATCAGTGGGTGCTATCTCAGAGACACGCCAAGAAAACGGTTCAAGACTTGTGCCCAAGAATTAAACCTAGCTGGGCATGGCGGTGCATGCCTAGAATCCCAGGACTCTGGAAGAGGGAGGAAGGAGGGTCACAAATTCAAACTCAGCTCAGGCAACTCAGAGGCTTAGTGAGACCCTGTCCCAAAATAAAAGTAAGAAACAGAAAAGGACGGAGGATGTAGCCAAGTACACAATACTACAGTCAGTCCATCAGTAAAATTCACCTACCATTTCTTCAGAGGTAAACACATTCCTGCACATGCCCCATTTTTCTAGGCCTGGCCTCTCCCTTCCAAGAGCACAAGAGGGTTGCACCTTCATATGTCTACATGTGCATGTGGGTGTGAACCAGAATCCAAAGAAATCATCTCTGGAATACGAAATCCAGAGGATATTGAGAACTCAAGCCTTTCATGGAGCGGAGCAAAGGGCTACCCACTGGGACAGCACTGGCTGACTCTCAGCTCAACAGAGCCACATTAACCACATAATTGCTTGGGGGTACGGAAATACACCCCTAAATGCAAGGGTGCCCACACTTACAAGCAAACAAGGCTTCAAGCCTGGGCAAAACCCACTGAGACTCACTAGCCCAAATCCTCAAAGCACCAGCTTCCAGCCAGTGAAACTTGCACTGTGTTTCTCATGTCCATGTTCTGGAAACTGCTTGGGGTTCATTCTTTCAATAGACGCCTTTAGAGTTTGGCAGAATGAGATTTGCAGAATGAGCTCAGATCTGCAGCTATCTTCCTGGGTGTTCTTGAATATTTTTATCCACCCACCTCTTGAAATTGAGAAACTGCTAAAAAGAAAGAAAGAAAGAAAGAAAGAAAGAAAGAAAGAAAGAAAGAAAGAAAGAAAGAAAGAAAGAAAGAAAGAAAGCCCTCAGCTTCTACTCTCCACAAAAAAATTCATGGCTCCAGAAGAAGCAAGGTATCTTTCTTTCTTCTTCCTCCAGAAGGTCCCAAGGACAGTGAAGTCTGGTCTGAAGGGAGGGGAGGGATTATTTATGTTGAAAGAGTGATAAAACAGAAGAAAGCTAGCAAGGGCTGCCGCCGGCAGGGGCCACCATGCTGGAAGGAGACGCAGCAGCCCACCTCGAGCTTCGCGTCTGGCGAGCACCGGAAGTCCTGCAGTGCCCCGAGGAGCTGGGCCTCCCCTCCATCCCCGAGCACACGAGGGAAGAAATGCTCTTTGAATCACCCAGGAATGGAGTCACTGCTTCTTCTGAAACACCCAGGGGCTACACATAACATACACAGTGCACAGCCAGTTTCTCCCCCTGTAGCACATGCACAAGGTCTCCGAGTACTCTGGCAGTTATCCCAGGCGGAAGGCCCCAGAGAGCAAGGCAGGATGAGTGGTCTGTCCGGCAGTGAGAGGGGTCTCCACAGTCAGCTTGGCCAAATAATCAAGCCAGGCACACACTTTGGTGGAGAAGCCAATCGGAACAGAAGACATTACTCTTCCTGAAGGAGCTGTGTGGCCCCGAGTATGTCACTTAACTTGCCAAGGTTTCAGTTTCCTATTCTGTAAAACATAGAGTTGGGCAAACCCCATAATAAAAGTCATCCTGAAGTCTCCAGCAGGCACTCGGTCCAGCCAGGAGAGGAGAAGCTGAGAGAGACAGGAAGGAATGAGAAGTTTGCTAGTAAAAACAGAGTAGGTGAGATGGTGGAAAAGGTTCTCGAACTTAATGATGACTTGTGGCGGAGCTCTAGGACACGCACCTGTTTGTACAGCAGATTTGCTGAGGAACTATTATGCACTGGGTGCATATGACGGTGCTTCCCTTCCTGAAGCTTGTGGCTCAGCACGACAGTTGCCTCTGAATCGACCAAGTCCTCCACTGCTTAGACAAGATGACGTGGGGTCCACCTCCCTTGCCTTGGCTTATGCTGTATCTCTCCACCCGGAATACCCCCCAACCCACTTAAATTTTACCTATATTTCAATTCCTGACTGCTTCATGGAACCCACTTTTAATAGAAAAGTCCATTCTCGCCTCCCTTTTTCCTCACTATACTATTTCCAGAAGCACTGTAGAGTGGCTAAGTACCCTAAAAGTTGTCTCTCTAACTAGATGATTAACTCTCCAAAGATGGGGACAGTGGCTCACTTCTGTCACATCTGCTGCATCTACCATGGTTACCATCTTCTTCAGCTATTCTCCTAGTGTGACGCTTGGCTGTGAATATCTCGCTTAGCTCACTGAGTTGTTTTCTGGCTGCCTGCACTTGATTTTTATGTCAATCTTTCTTCAAAAGCTTTTGCAATTTGATTGGTCCATGTGGTACATCAACAGAAGTAGGTTTTTTTTAATGAACTGCTTTGGTTTGTGGATGACACATGGGCTTGTTCTTCTCCACGGTCACCAACAATACTCACTGCTGTAGACACGAATAGAGAAGATTCCTGACTGGAGCTGAATCCATGCTAGCTCTAAGCCAGGGAGTAGGTTTCAGAGGTAATCAAAGCAACTGATGTTTTTTGTTAAATAAAATCACATAAAGAAGGGCTGGGGAGATAGCTCAGTGGTGTAAGCGCCTATCTGGCAAGCACAAAGTCCCGAGTTCGATTCCCACTACCACAAAGAAAAAGAAAATCACACAAAGAAGTCCAAAGTGTATAAAAGTGAGTCCTAGGCCTGTCCCTGGTCCCCTTTTTACTGAATCTTCCACTCTGTGGCTCTTCTCAGATCCACAGCCAAAGGTGCTGCTCTGGCATTTACCCTAGAATTTCAAAAACACCATGATTGTTCACATCTCTCTTGTGAGAGTGGAAGAAGAGGCCAAGGCCACAGAGGCAGGGTGGGGACAGTGATAGAGAGAGCAATAGTGCTGGAATCAGATTTGCTAAAGATTGATATTCATCGGCCAATGATCCCAGGCACGGGCACCCCGCAAGACATGATGTGCACGTGAACACCACATGCACGCTTACATTTTTATAGCAAAGCAAATGCAACATGTCTTGGGACCTTAAGTGTGTGCTCACACACTCTTTGCCAATATTATCTTCCCCATTTAACAAATAAGGAGACTGAGGCACAGAGAGGTTCAGGTGCTTGTCCAGCTTCCCGCAGTTTCCACGAGGGGGGCGCGGAGTGATACGAGGAACCCGCGGGGTCCTTCTCTTGGTCACTCTCCTACCAGCTGTCTGGGCTCTCGAGCCTTCAGACAACAGGGGCTGCAGGTGAAGCTCAGCGATAAAGGGCCTGCTTGGCTCGTGCACAGCCCCGGGCTGGGGCGCAGCACCCCCAAAACAGCCACCATGTTACCTCTTATTTGCTCAGTGCTGGAGGGTCTCCAAGCACTTTTATACGTGATCCTGCATCTAAGCCTTTGCCACAGCCACGTGTGGGGTCACCGCCTCCCTCATGCAGCCGGGGAAACGGACACTCGGAGGTTACGTGTTAACTCAGAACAACACAGTCGAACCAAAAGCCAGGCCTCTGCTTTCCAACTCCAGTGCTTTCCTGTCACACTACTCCTCTCGGAAACAAACTTGGTAAGAGCCCCACCCTCGTTCCAAACCCCTCAGAAAGCTTCTGCCATGTCCTTGGCATCAGGGGCCGAAAGCATGGTGCTGGGCTCCGAGGAATACCTGTTAGTCCACACAGGTATATAACAGTGATGTGCAAAATTAATGATGATAACAAAGATCTCTTGAAATCTACAATTTGCTGGCATTCTTATAATTCTCTGAAATTTTCATGACACAGGCACATTCCAAGGACAGCCTGGTGACAGCCAGGAGTCTACATGATCACGCAGGTGCATGTCACATCAGTTTCCTAAGTCCTTGCGCTCACATGTGACCGTGAGGTGCACACTAAAGAATATTTTCGAGCCTGCAAAAACATTTCTGGGTCTCTTCACACGCATGGAGACATTATGCATTGGATAAAATAAAGCAAGACACACTGGAGGGAGACACAATCTTAGCGTTTAGTCCACCAACAGATCACCAGTCCACTTCACTGAGTGGCTGCTGTAAACCTGCCGTTGTGCCAAGTTACACAAACAGAAAAAGTAAAGTGGCATTTACTCTAGGAGGCTGACGCAGGGGGATTCAAATTCAGGCCAACCCTGGGCAACTTGATGACTTAGTAAAACTTTGTTTCAAAATAAAAAGAGCTGGGAATGTATGTAGCTCTGTGCAAAGGTGCTGGGCTGAATCCTCAGTAATGAAGAAAAGGAAGGAAGGAGAAAAAAGAGAACAGGAAGAAAAAGATGTACAGCTTAGTGGGAGAAAGAATTCTAATAGTAACCTTTGTACTGTGACATAGTTCCTGTTTATTTTTTAAACCTCATCTAGTGGGACAGTAAGAATCCCAGCCTGGCCTTTCAGACTCTAAATCTAACAGGTTGCATTGGTTGTACAAAACAAGATGAATATGTGGACACCAAACTTGTGGCCTTGCATCATCCAGTTCTGTTCTTTGTTTTTTGATGGGAGGTGAGTACTAGGGCTCAAACTCAGGGCCTTAAACTTGCCAGCCAGGCATTTATGCTGCTGGGCTCCATCTCTGGCCCAGCATCCAACTCTCTTGAAGTTGCTGTGGGGCATCCAGCAGTGAAGGCCTGCTGTGAAACAAAGATGGCACACCAGCCCCTGAGCGATGTCACGTAGGCACTGAGCCCCACAGGCAGACTCCTGACTTCCCACAAATGCTTGTGCCTCTTGCAGCCCTGGTGCTGTGTAAAACTGTGACGATCGCAGTTTTGCTGAGAGGTTATTGGAAAGCTTAAAGGACCCCTTGCACTTTGCAGACAGAAAAGAGATAACTGAACATGACTTGGTACGTGTGCATCGTCAGACAGGAGGAAGGGTCCGCTTCCCCCTTAAGGTGTGACAGATGGAAGACGCACAGCACAGGACAGTGTCACATTAGAGCTGGTTCACTGTCTCCATGTGACATCCAGGGCAAGGCTTTGGTTTGCATTCCATTCAGATGTAAATTATAAAGACCCAGGTCACAGCAAACTTGTAAAAAACACCAAGACCTCAACTAATGCACTCTAAAATGAAAAAACAAAATTAAAAGACAGGATTCACAAAGCCTATTACTAGGCACACACAACTCAACTCTTCAGAGTTCCCCCAAGTGAGGCACTGCAGAGGTGACTAACGACATCATGTGGCCTCCTATGCATGCCTGCGGCACTGGCGTGTCAACTGATTCAGACGTGTGACACTGGAAATGGCTCATGTTCCCAGTGAGAGAGCTAGCCCCATGGTTCCTAGCACACTGAATGTCAGGCCCCATCTGTGTGTCCAGCACGGGGGCACTAGAGAAGCTGTGTGTGCCCTGCAAATGCCAGGGAGAAGGCACCAGAAGCTCCCCACCAGGCCCCACTGGCTTGGCTTTCTGGATAAAGGGCTTTGGCCAGACTCGCCAGCACATAGCTGTGCTGTACCGCAGGATGGATCACCAAGTCAGCCTTGCAGAGGACTCGTGGCTGCCTACATGTCCGCCGCTAGAGCCAAGCCTCCGTTAGCATGAGTGTGGGGACGCAGGGCCTGGTGACTCCCTCCTACCACCTTCTCTTCTTGTTCCTGAAAAGCTGCGCACAGAAAGGAAGCAAGATCTCTATTCACCTGCACATAGAAGGTAAACAGAAGCATCTTATTGAAACTAGAGTCTCATACAATCAATGAGATGGCCCAGATAAACATATTCACAAGAGAGTACACACACACACACACATCTACACAATTAGTAGACCCATTTTTTACAAGAGCACGTCTTCTGAGCTTAAAATACTCTCCTTATGTTTGCACTGATATATTGAGTAATAGACAATATCTATAAGCAAGATATTTATCAGATTTTTTTAATGTATTTGGTACAGGGTCTCACCATGCACGTTGGACTTGTAGTGATTCTCCTGTTTTCAGCCTCCCAGCACTGGGATTACAGGTGTGCACCACCACACCTGGTCTTGGAGGCTGGCTCAGCCCACCCAGGGATAGGGCCAGCGCAGCATGCGGTACCTGGGATGGAACCCTGGTCCCTGTGCTTGCCTAAGTAGGCACTTAGTCTGATGAGCTATCTCACCAACCCTCAGATCATTTATAACATTATTTTAAACAGAAAGTTCGAAATATACAATGTTGGATAGATACTGAGAAGCCTCCTTGATTTCCATTTGGAAGGAAAAATAAAAAGTCCGAGCATGTAGACCTGGCAATGAGCCTTATGTTCAGATCCTTAAAAACTGCACTGTAAGAAAACGGCCAGTCCCTCTGATCCCCACAGAACCTACCACCTTCGGAATAGACCCCAAATCCTCCGAGCTTTCAGGCCGAAAGGAAGGAACAGGGCTGTCCTTACCGCAACAGACTGGCCTGGAAATATTGCATTGACTCAGCTCGTGTTTTATTATACACAGCTTAACAACTCTGAGTTTACAAAACTCAGCCAAACAGCATCAGGCTTCAGCATAAACTTTTGCTAACTAGCCCACATAGTTCCCATATGCTGCGAGATGGAGCTTGAGCCAACTCGGTACCTTATAATTATAAACACACGTCTTTCAGCTCTTCTGTGTATTCTTCCCAGGCAGAACGGAAATATGTCACTTAAATTAGCACTTGGAGTACAGAGTGAGTGCCAAATTTGGGTTAGCACAAACAGGGTAAATAAAGCAGCACCAAATTAAAATGGTAAAATAAACTTCTTTATGCTCCAGTGAAAACTGCTAAGTCCTAGCTGAATGGCAGCTAATGGGTCTGGGAAAAGGGCATCCCACAAACTGTAGCTCTTGGCTTTTGAGTACAGTTTTCTCGTCCAAGGGTCTCCAAGCAATTTCTTGCAAAACCCAAACCATACGAAAAGAAAATCAATTAAAAGTAGATACTACTCCTTTTGTAAACTTTTTTTGCCATCGTTTTTCTTCATCATTCTCTTCCAATAAAGTAGGCAAAGTTTTTGTTTTTATCCTTATGTAACTTACGAGGAATGGGAGAGATTTTAGAGGAATAGATGAATGCATAAAAGTGTGACATAATTTGGCAAAAGCCACAGAGATAGAAAATATTGCAGAAATCCCATCAGAAATGGTCTTGCACACACAAGCCTTTCTGCCTAATTCTGCACAGTCCGCACTACCACTTCCCAAGCACCTACTGTGGGCCCGGGCTGCACAGGAATCTGTTATAACCACCTCACTTCCTTCCCACCACAGGCCAGCGAGGTAGGAAGAGTACTTTCGATTTTACTCATGTGCCCTGAGTGTGTTCTGGAAACAAAAAAAGGGAAAAGGTTGTGCCTGGGGGTGATGCCTGTGTTAAAGCCGAAGACAGCATGAGCTCAAGTTCAAGGACAGCCTTAGACAATTTAGCACGACTGTCTCAAAATTAAAACTAAAAAGGGATGACAGTTCAAGGTACCACCCCTTTGGTCTGTCCCACCGAGAAATACAAACAGAAAATAGAGGACAGCAAATCTAAAAGGGAGAGTTCACAGCAGCTTAGTTCCTAAGGTGTAACACAGACCATCAATAGGAGAATCACTAAACCAACCATGGCAGAGTTTACAATGGACTGATACTTGGCAAAAAAAAAAAAAAAAAAGGCAGGGGGTGGAGGGGGCTGATGAGATAGCTCAGCAGATTAAGTACCCGGTTAGGCAAGCGAAGGGACCCTGGTTCAATCTCCGGTACCACATGTTGCACTAGCCCTGAGCACACTGAGCCAGACACCAAGACCAGGCATGGCGGTGTGTGCCTGCAATCCCAGCACTGGGGAGGCTGAAAACTGAGTCCGAGCTGCACAGTGAGACCATGCACCAAATACATTCAAAAATGACAGGGGCAGGACTACTACTGATGCAAACATCAATGTGGACAAATCTTAAAGCCATTTTGCTAAGTGAGAGCACCCAGCTAGAATAGTCCAAGTCTGCTTAGTTCCATAGAAAACATAAAATAACAGGTCAGCTAAACCATAATAATAAAACACAGAACAGTGTTGTATTTCTAGAAGGGTGAGCAGAAACAAGGGTTAATGAAGAAGGCACAGCAGGAAGCTTGCTCAGGTGCCCAGGACACCCTGATCTTAGTACAGGGGAATTCATCTTTTTTTTTCTTTGCATTTTAGGGAGAGGTCTACACGGTACTCAAGGTCTCAATACTAGACTGGACTCATAGTGATCCACCTGTTTACAGCCTCCCAAGAGCTGGGATTACAGGTGTGCACCACCACGCCCAGTCTCAATTGCCACCTCAGCATCCCCCAGGGGCAGGGCCAGCCCGACAGGCTGGGGGATTGAACACCTGGCCCCTGTACCTGCTTGCAGGCACTTTAATCCACTGAGCTATTTGGCCAGCCCTACCATCTTTCAAAATTAATGAAATTTCCAAAACTCGTCAGATCCTTAATACTGTATGCTATTCTTTGTATGTAGGTTTTATTTTAAAGGGAAAGCAGAGACTACCAACAAATATTGAGTTCAAGTTAGTGAAGAGCAAGCTGAAGTAGTGAGAGGACTGTCTGCTAACAGACTTTGAGAACTTACTTGGGAGCATTAAGAATGGTGTTTGGCCGGAGAGATAAATACAAACGTGATAAAGTGGGTTTAGTAAGACACGAATGAAGGAGTCCAGGAGCTAAGCACGCCGGTGCCACTGCGAGATCCAGGCAGTGCTGTGGATTTCAGTGTTTTCATAATAAAATGTGGGAAACCAGCAGAAAAGGGCAGAAGAAGAGAAGGAGAAAGAAAACGAGTGAAAGGAAGGAATAAGAAAACAGAAGCGTAGAAAAGAAATTGGAGGTGCACAGAGGTCTAAAGAATTGGAAATACAGGAAAGTTGAATTGAAAGATGCCAGAAAATATGAACAGAAAGCATGGGAGTGAAATAGAACGAAAGGAAAGAAGGCAATGTGTATTGTAAAAAAGGACTGACCAAAGGGCAGGTGAGGTGAGAGACAGCAGGGGAGGGAGGCAGGGCGGAGGGAGACGCGGCCTCGGAGTCCTCCGCAAACCCCCAGCTCAGTGGAGCTGAAACGCGAAGCGCACAGCCCTCTCCAGGCTGTCAGGCCGCTTCTACTTGGTGGTGTGCTTGGTTGGAATCCAGATGAAGAAGAACAAAGAGGATCCCCAGTGTCTTTTGCATTAAAGTCACCAACCTGTTGAGCCCAAACACCAGAGGCAACAAAGTATCCTGTAATGTTCACCAAACGTTACTGCTTAGCAGCAGAACTCCTTTACATAGGTATTTTACATTTGTGAATGGAAATCCAATAGGCAAAAGGTTGCTGTGATAGTCAGTGTGCTGGCTACCGGAGTCCAGCCCTGCGTGCTGAGCTGGCCTGCCCACACCCACCCAGTGGTACCTCTAGGGTTTCTGTAGATACCCAAAGTTTCTTTTTTGTACCAGGGATTAAACTCAGGATCTTGCACTCGGGGCCGGGGAGATGGCTCAGTGGAATAAGCGCTGCCCTGGCAAGCGCAAGAGCCTGAGTTCAATCCCTGGTTCTGCAGGGGGGGGGGGAGCTTGCACTCACCAGGCAGGTGCTTACGCCACCGAGCCATCTTCCTGGCCCAGCTGAGTGTGCATGCTAAGAAGGCACATCACTCAGCTCTGGAAAACGAGAGGAGGTCACAAGTCTGCCATGAACTGGTGACTTCCAGCAAGTCATTGCTCTCTCTGTACTGCCGAGCACCCTGGCATACGAGGGCCAAACGAGGCATTACTGCATAAATTTTTAAGCACCTTGCAAATGCCCAGCTATTAGACCTCCTCTTCCGCATAAATTTGCCACATCTGTTAGCAGACTTCTGGTTAAAAACGACCTCTCGCTAGCAGCTCTGCACCGCGTTTCCAGCCTTCTTACTACAAGACCCAGACACAGAAAAACCAGACAGTCACTGTATCGCTGCAAAATTAAAGCGACTTCTAAAATGCATCTCCAGTTTATCCACTTCTTTCTAACTACACTCCCGCTGCCCCTTCAGAGCAGCGCTGATTTATTTTCTCTATCTCTGTACAAGCTGGTTTCACTGACCTCACAGTCCTGTTTCTGCCACGCCCTGTCCCAAGCTCCTGCCAGGTGTTGTCACCACAGCAGCCGGGGAGAAGGCTGCAGCCACCCTGGGGCCTCCCTCCGCCCACAGAGGAAGGACCGAGAAGTAAAACGAAAGACGCACAAGAAATGTCAGAGAGCAAGTCTCCCTGAGTTGATAAAGCGTACGCAGATGTGAAAAGCTCGTGGTGTTCCAGGAATAATCAATGAAGGCATATTACGAGAGTCTCCCACCTCAGCATGAAACACAGCACTGGGTGATCTCTAGATGGTGTTACGTGGGAAAGGGTAGGGCTCGAGGGCTTTAAGGCCAGTATTTCCTAAGCAGAGAACTTAGAAAAAGACTGTTCGATTTTCAAAGTTTCAGAAAACACATCACCTCTAGACCCTTTTGTCAAGATTATTGAAGAAGAAAACCAACTCCGGGAAAATGAAACAAAATGAAAAGCTCAAAAGTGCAGATATCATAACTTGAAGGGATACTGAAACTAACTAAAATAGAAGTGATGTGACATAAATGTGGCTATAAAAAATAACAAATGTGACTATAAAACTTAAATACTAAAAATAATTACTCAATTTGAAGATACACGATGAAAAACTGATATAATTATGTCCATCCAGACCTAAAAGCCAAATTGATTAAACAATTAAGAAATGGCATCAAAAGAAAGAAAACAGATGATGGCAGGGCAACACTGTATAAAAATATTTGATTCAAGTAGACAGAGAAATGTCATCTAATTCATAACCAACAATAATAGGAGTATAAGCTAAGAAATAGCTGTTCTTAAAAAGCCAGTAGTATAATACCACAAATTGGAGATTAAAAACAAAAATAAATAAATAATGTCTGTAGATGCAAAAAGGTAAAGAGGGCTGTTCAAATAGCTCAGCAGAGGATTAAAATGCTGCAAGCAGGCGCAGGGGCTGGGGGTTCAATCCCCAGGCCTTCCATGCTGGCCCCGCCCCTGGGACGCACTGAGATGGCAACTGAGACTGGGCATGGTGGCGGGTGCCTGTAATCCCAGCTCTTGGGAGGCTGAACACAGGCAGATCACTATGAGTCTGATCTAGTAGTGAGACCCTGAACATCCTGTAGACCCTTCCCTAAAATACAAAAAAAAAGAAGAAAAAAAAAAGGTAAAGGATAGATGAGCCAGTGAAGATGGAACAAGATAACAGACCCAAAACCAAAAGTATCAGCCAAAACAAAGTGGAACTATGTTACACCCTCCTATGAAAGGGACTGAATGAATTATTCACATTGGATCTGAAACACACCCAACTGTATACAATTTACAATAAGAGTACTCAGATATTCCATAATCCTGTGAGTTTATTAAAAACAATTGAATTACATCCTGAAAAGGGATGATTTTTAAGGAATGTAAGCTTTAACTCAAAAATCTGGTTTTTCAGAAAACACTCAAACCAAATATTAGAAATAAAATAAGATGCACAAGACTGTGAGGCAAGTGTAAACCAAACTTAAGTAAAAATCACATAACTAGTGGCAGACATAAAATTAAAGGCCAAAAGGGAAAAAAACAATTTGTTTTCTATACAGATATACACAAATATATTCTTTTTCAGTGTCTCCAGTAGCAGAGAGTTTCAAAAGTACAAAAGCAATGACTTTTCTCTCTCATTTTAACCATTAAATTAACAAATTAACCACTGAGAACTTGAAGCTGTAATATGAGTCTTACAAACTCCTGACAGAGAGAAAAACATATTAAAAGTCATGGAAACTCTGGGCCAAAACTGTATGCAGAGGAAAATCTATAGCCCATGATGATCTCCCTGATTTAACAAAGGCTAAAAAGTAGAAGGAAATATGAAAGTAAAATAAATCCGCAGGAAGAAGGAATTAACGGAGATGAAAGCGGATCATCCTTCAGACCGTAACGAAGCAGAGCTGACAACAGATGTAAATAAATAACTTAAATATAAACTAGAAACACTGCTGCCAATGATAAGAGGAGGGGCGGTGGGAGGGGAAGACAGAAGGTCCCAGGCTCGCTGCCTAAGGAGCGCAAGGCCTGCGGCCCGGCCAAAGCGAGGCGTTCCAAAGCGGTGGGAGAACGCTGGTTACTGCTGTGTGCCCACACGCTGAGGGAATCCACCATTCTTCGGAAAATGCTAAATATTAGGATCAAACTTCTTCAAGAAGCAGAATTTGTAACCAGCTCAATAATTCCAAAACTGAAAGTGGTTTGTTTGGCATTCTGTGCACGAAGATTGTACGTTATAAGCAGGACAGAGAAAACACTGGCGGCCCGGGCGATGGGGTCCAGGAACCTGGAAACTGAATACTTGGGCAGAACTTAGAGGATGTGTGGTGTAGACGCCCCTCACCCTCACGTCCCGGCTATGTTAACACACACCGTGTCACACTGTGTCTCCACTGTGCTGAAGCTGACAGCTTCCCAGCTGTCTTCTCAGACTGTCACCACCATTAATGCAATCTTCAAAAAAATCTCATCAACCAAATCCGTTTCCACTATATCTGACACTGTGCATAATCTCAGGAACACTAGGGTGGAGTCTATAAACCTGAGTTCTAGTTCTGTTCTACCACTGAACATAGTTTTAATACTCTGGGGGAAGAGAGATTCCCTTCCCGGCCCCTTACTGTGTATCAAATGCTAGGTTCAAATGTTGAGACTCCATTAAAAATGAACAGCAACATTCACAAATAAAAGCAAAGCCCTGGCTGTGCATGGTGGTGTGAGCCTGTAATCCCAGCACTGGGGAGGCTGAGGCAGGAGGATCACTGCAAATGTGAGACCAGCCAAGGCTCTGTAGTGAGTTCAAGGCCAATCTGAGCTATGGAGAGAGACCCTGTCTCAAAAACAAAATCAAACAAACACAAGAAAGCCAAGTCGTTCGCATGTGTACTCACACCTTTAACCCCACCCCTCCTCACCACCATCGCCATCAGCACTGGGACAAAGGGGTCACCTACAGTGTGCAACTTGCTTGAGGCTCCCAGTGCCTCTACGTAGGCACGAGGTACAGCGCCAGGCAGAGGAAAGAATGGAAAGAAGGAAGCGACAAACAAGTGGTTCAGGCTTTGGGTGAGGAAGAAACAAACAAGGCAGAGTCCACAGCAGAAGCAAAATCAGAGTTTGCTGTGTTGTCTCCAGCCATACGTGAGAAAAAGGGGTTGGGTGATCGGTCTCAAAGGCGGCAGGAAACAGATTCTGAAAGCGTGCTTCTGGAGGCTCTGGCAGGGCACAAGTGGCATAATCTGAATGACCTCTGTGTCCCAATTCAGACGGATCATTCCATGTAAACTCCCACGGTGGATGTTCTGTCTTCCTCTCGTTTATTTGTAGCGCTTTCTAGGTTGCATTTCAGAGTGCCGTTTAATGTCATTTTATGACTCCCTGGTTGTAAGTGTCTGAGCATTACCAGGGCTTAGAGATTTACAGCCTATTTTAAACTCAGATAATGATGTTTAATTTGTTATTGGCTGTGTAAAGGTTAACAAAGAAATAACTCAAATTATCATCTCAGGGATAACACATTACAAGAGGGCAATTAAGCACAGTACCTGGCATTACACAAAAGACGGATATCTCGTTACAAGAGTGCAGATGAGTTCAGATTTCACAATACAGGAAATGCACTTGTCACCACCACCTCGCTCTCGGAATAAACAAGTAGCAGGCCCACTGTAAGAGCCACTGGGTAACTCGCCGGGGGGCAGAACTTTTCAAGAAAAGGGAAGATTGACACACAGCCAATTTCCCATAGAAGAGCTAGAGAGGAAAGCGAAGATCGCAGTATCCAAGAGAAAATTAGGTTGATGTTGCTCAAGTGAAAGATTGGGTTCCCTGCTCGTCGTAAACAGATGACGCTAGTAGGCAGGCAAGTCAGACCCACATCCAACAGCCCTGAGAAGGAGAAGGAAAATAAATAAAGGCACCAAAGCCAAATTGTTATTAAATTGTCTCTGAAATGGAAAATGAAAACCAATCTATTGCAACAACCATTTTTTGTCTATTTTCTTCTCCTCAAGATACATTTTCTTGATGATTTCGTCTGCATCCTGTGGATTTGGGTGCCAATAAAAATATAGATAAATGTTTTCAAAAACTCATCAGATAAAGACCTGTTAGCATTTTTCTAACCCTTTCTTTCTGGAGTTAGCTAACAAATATACCACGCATTATGAAATCGTCATCTAACTAAGGCCCTGGTTTTTTCCCACAAAGAGAATTTTCTTTCTTTTTTTTTCCCATCGCCTAGATTTGTTTTCTACACATTTTCTGTTTTTTCTCTGTAGTCTTAGTCTCTGTTACGCCCAGATTTTTAATTTCCTTGCTCACTCACCCACATATCTGCTTATTTTATATCTTCTCTTTGGGTATTGTCTTGCCTTCTTTGTCTCCCATCCTCCCAAGCCTTCCTCCACCTCTCCACAATCCGATTTCTAGAGAGTCCATTCCTCTTCCTATAGCCACACATTCTCCCACACCTCTTCTCTGTCAGCTCATCATTCATGTAACAGCAACTTTCTATCTCCTCACCTTTTTCTTTACTGCCTATCTCTCACTAACTTCCCTCAGTCCCCGTTGAGTGGGTCCATTTGGACCAAGACATTGAAACAAAATCTCTGACAGGAAGCCCTCTCAGTTCATCTGACCTCAGAACTCACCATGGCAGCTCCAGCAACTTAAAACCAGGGGGTCCATCCACAGTGGTGGTAAGCTCAGAACAGTCACAAATTCACAGGGGTGGGCCCACAAGGCTGCAGCAATCAGCAGGCCATTGTCCCAGGGCACTTTTTGAGTTCTAGAGCCTTCGAAATTACAGTCAAATCAGAGTGTGCATTTTGGGACTCAAGTTGGCACTACCACTAGGGGCTGGGGACAGCCTAGCCTTTTGTGTGACATTTTCTGTCAGCAAGGGGCGGTGTGCATGGCTTGCCGCTAGGCGGCATCATTTTTGTTTGCTCCGTTGACAAAGCAATGGCAACACCAGCAGCAGCATCTTTAGCACCGTTGTCAAGAGGGGCTGAGGAGGCACAGACATATTTTGGTATGGTAATTAAGTTGTTAGGATAGAGAGACATGGTCCCTCTCAGCTCAGCACCACCGTCCCAGAAGCCACACAGCAGCCCTGTTCACCAGCATGAGGACATACGGCAGGAAAAAGAAAAGCAAGGCAGATTCAGTAGGTAACCTCTGTTGTCATGTAAATAACCACACTGTTCATCTGTCCCTCTAGTCACCGGGCTGTACCTTGGGTCTGTAAGCCCTAGGAAACGGAACTTTGTTTCCTAAAGATGTGTATGCTCTAACAGTCTTGATGCCACCCCAGGGAGTGGGGCCCAGATGACACCATTGCATGGAAACACCTAGGGACTAAAGGATGAAGCATTAGTTAAGCAAACTAACCTTGTGCCTTCGGAGCTGAAATATCAACAAAAGGATAAGATAGATCTGCAAATTGTTCTTCCCTACAGACATTAGCCAGGCGTTTGTTCTTCAGCTAACAACAATCAACAGGCAAGACACAACTGTAAAAATGCCAGCTGAGGGCTAATCTAATAAATAAAGAAAAATCTAGGTGATGGGGGAAGGCCAATCCCTGCATGAGGGGAGGGACATTTGAATAGAGGGAGAGGTGGAGTAAAATTCAGATCTGTCTCACAAAGTGGCTGTAACTGCTAGCATAAGCTTCAGATAAACACAGCCCTTCGTATGTGATTTCTAGCACAAGAAGCAGGCGTGTGGCAGATAGGAAGTCTAAACAGGCATACGAGACCCAACTAAGGCTCACAGTGCGTGCTCCCCGCAGCCCCTGAGCTTCGCTGTGGCGTCCTGACCTTCAAAGAGCCAAATCCTATCACGCCCTTCACATAAGACTGGAAAAGCATAGGGCTGGCTCCAAGGCTGGCGCCAGCCTTTCCAAAAGGTGCGCACAGACTGACAGGAAAGGAAGGGGGAAGGAGGGAGGGAGGATATGAGGGCGCAGGGAGCAGAGGCTGATGAGAAGATTCACCTATTAGGATTTAACAAAACAGATCTCTGTATGTTTACAAGTATTTGTGGCCAGTACTAATGAGTCTTTTTTCTTCTAACAGCTGTAATATTGAGTCATCTTTCTCCACTGAACATGGGACATGCATAAAAGGAAGTATACTTTTTTTTTACTTCATAAAAGGAAGTACTAGGCATTGAACCCAGGGCCTGGACACCAAGCTACATCTCCAGCCCTTTTTATTTTTTATTCAGAGATGGAGTGTCACTCAGTTATTCAAGCTGAGCTTGAACTTGCACCCCAAGCCTCCCAGAGTATGGGATTGCAGGGGGTATCACTACTCCCTGCTTATTTGCATTTGTTTAAAAAGGAAAAAAGAATTGTGCTACTGGTTTTCCTTGCACTAGTTCACTCCCTGAGCAGCCTCTGGGTCCCACAGGTTCTTTTCACATAAGGGCACCAGAAATGGATAAAGAAAGATGGAGGACGCTAAACTCCCTGAGATCAGTATGAAAAAGTGGAGACCTCACATCGCTAGAGCATACTACCCAGAGCAACCTCGGTATCTTCCGAGCTCAGACAGGGAAGACGGTGATGAAGTGGTCAAAAAGAGCGAGCCAGCACCTCCTCCCTAAAAACCAGAGAGGCCAGCCTTGCCTAGAGCTCAGGTCTGGGCTGAACCTGTGCCCTCTGTGCCCAAGGCCACATGAAGAAGCCTGCTGGGTGGGCTGTATGGGAACTGGGGGTTTTGTTGCTCCATTCTTGGGTGAGGGTGGAGGGAGAAAATTATTGATGAACTACTTTGTCATCATTAAAAGTTTCGCTGACACCTGCACAGCGGGCCCATGGTGAGGCGGACAGCACCACTCCAGCGAATGCCTTTTGTAGCCCAGACAGACATGTGCTGTGCGTTAGGTGTGGTGTGCGCACCGTGACAGCGCGGATCTGGGGAAGGCTGGCTCGAGTGCTTCTCTGCCTCCTTCCCCCTTTGTGTTCTGGCTCCCCATGGCCCCTGCCTCAAAGCCAGCCGAGCTCCTAGGAGAGAACATTAACAGTCAGAGGCTCCTGCTCGGAGTAAATATTGCAGGATTGAAATGCGGAGGGAATTAGACTGCTTTCCCTTGCAGGCTTTGCAGTGCTGGTTGAGAAATAAATAATGAGGGTAATAATGGGCCCCATTCTTCGCGGCTGCCTCTCTCCCCTTGGGTGAGAAGCATCTCCCACAGTCGGAGGGAGCGGGGCTGCCGGTGGTTACTGATTCAGTCTCGAGCCGACGGGAACCAGACTTGGTCAGGAGAGCAGGTGGCCCAGACGGTGCCCAGACAGCTCTCACCCCAGGAAGGTGACATCCTGCCCTAATTTGCAACCAAGGAGCCCAGAGAACAAAGAATGTGCCTGGCTGGCCTTGGGCAAAGGGGCAGAGCCCAACCTACACTGCTAGAGACATTTAGGTGTCTTCTGGGCCCCTCCCAGGCACTCAGAGCTTTAGGTCAGTTGGAGCCGGTGGCTTTGAGTGACATGGGTAGGAGATACACAGTGTTACACATTATCCAAGGGCACTGAGCCCATGGGCCAGCCTGCTCCAAGTGGCCAGAACCTTCCAGGGCCCCTTAGAAAGGAACTGAATGTCCACATCAGATTTTTCTTCCCCATCCCTATTCCATCACTGCTGCTAAATCATTTGCTGCAAGTGAGAATTTTCAGAATGTCTTAACAATCTCACCAACCCTCCCTGATCCCTCCCTCCCTCTCCCCTGAAGAAGAGGAAAAGGTTTATTACAGCCAGTTGCATGGGGTTTGAGCAGAGATAAAGGAGTCTCTGGCACCTGAACTTCTGTAGAGAGAGTGGCTTTGGGAGAGTGGGGCTGTGCACCTCAGCGTCCCAGTGACGTGGCCCTAGCACCTGGGCCATGGCTGCAGGTGGGTGAGGGGCATCTGTTGCCACCATTCAGGTGTGAGCACCTGGGGCCATGCTTGGGCCACTACCAGCCTCATCCTGGCAGGACAAATGTCACTGACCTCCCTGCCATTGAATCTCAAATCCTCTGATCTGAACCACTGCATCTTCCCCTGAAAATCTCTGCAAAGCACCAAGAAAGCCGTTAGGGAATAACGGCACACTCTCTCATGCCAGCAAGGGTTGGGACTCCAGGGAACTGTGCAGTGGGTACCAGAGCTCTTTGGCTCTGCAACTCCCTTGTCTGTGTCTTGCATCCCATTAGGAAAGGTGCTGTCTTCCCCTACACCAAGAACTTTCACTTGTAGGTGTCACTGACTCGCCAAATCAGTGTTTACCCCTCATCCAGAGAGTTTCAAACAATATCAGCATTTTAAAAAATAAAAAACAGGATTAAAACTACTCAAACTAAAATCCACACAGACTTTGTCATCACTGGGGTTCCAAACGCCAAGAACCCATAACCAGCACTAAGAGATGGGAGTCCTGGTTCCAACAAGTCCCATTTCACCCTGGAATCTACAGACCAGGCAAGAGAATAAAACAGAATTATTTTTAGGTTCTCCGTTCATCTAGAATAATGGGATCCGTATACCACGGCCCCGTGACGCTGTCAGTATTCCTTTGAGGTAGGCAAGAGACATGAAAAAGATAATTAAGGTAAGAAAGGAGAACCCCGCCCAGAGACACGAGTTCAGTGGCAAAACTAAAATTAAAACATGCTCTTCTTTGCTTTCTCTGTTTTCTAGCACATCATGGGAAAGCCTACAGGATGCTGAGACGGAGCACCCTGGATGTCAGACAACAGCTGGGCTATTTTTTTTATTAGTGGTGTTTGCTATATTGATGTCCACAGCAACAACTCTATTAGGAGAGACAGTGTGCTGGGTGGTTTTTTCTTAATAGAAAGAGTTTTAAATGAGACAAGGAAGGACCATGCCTCGACGTCACTGCTCCAGAGCAAAATCCTTGCCCAAAGAAGCTGCAGTTTAATTTGTCAGTTTAAGATGGTCAGGCTCTCTGAGTGGGCAGCATGCCCCCATCAACATTCTGATTTTTCACTTGCACAAAAAATTTCCTTTCTGTCAAATAAAGACTCATTTTCACAAATAACTAAGCTTCCTTTGGATACAGAGAAGTCCAACGTGTGAATGAAAAGTTAAAACATAAAGGCCAGCCAAATAGTTCAGCGTATTAGAGTGCCTGCAAGTAGGCACAGGTGCCGGGGGTTCGATCCCCTGGCACTGAGACAACAATTGAGACTGGGCGTGGTGGTGCACATGTGTAATCCCAGCTCTTGGGAGGCTGTAAACAGGAGGATCACTACGAGTCCACTGTAGTAGTGAGACCCTAGACACCCTGTAGACCCTTCCCTAAAATACAAAAAAAAAGTTAAAATATACTCTAAACTAAAATCCACATGGAATATATACATATATATATATATATATATCACATAGGTTGTACATCCCCAATCCCAAAATTTGAAACGCATCACATTTGAAATGTGAAACTTGTGAGCACAAGCTTGAGATTGCTCAAGAAGTTTCAGATGTTAGATTTTGAATTTTCAGATTAAGAATGCACCACTAAGTAATGTCTATCTAGTATTCCAAGATCCCAAGAACTCTGAAATCTGAAACATTTCTGGTCCCAAGCATTTTGGATAATAAAGGATATTGGACCTGTAGTAATTGACACTATATATATATATATATATATATATATAGAGAGAGAGAGAGAGAGAGAGAGAGAGAGAGAGAGAGAGAGACTATTAAAATGTTATGCTAAAATTACCTCCTGCAAAGTGCTCCCTCCCAAATACTGTCCCATCATTTCTGCCACTGTCTGCAACAGTTTTAGAAGCTCCCTATTTTGAGTGTCTTTACACAATCAAAGTGCATTGCCTGCTGAGGCTGACTGAGCGCACCCAGCAGAAAGGCGGGCTCCTGGAAGCTCGCGTGTCCGCACCCACCTCAGTCACTGCCTCTGGCACTGAGTGGCTCCTGGATCCTCTCCAAAGGTGAAGTGACTTTGAAAGGTAAACATCTTGAATGGATTCAGGACCTGGTACAATGAAAGTCACTCACAAAAAAGTGGACTCCAGGTGCTGGGGAGATTGCCCAGTGGTCTAAGCACCTGCCCGGCAAGCACAAGGACCCGAGTTCAATCCCTGGTACCACATGCCGTCCTGGCCCTGGAACCCTGGGCATGCCAAGTGGGCCCTGAACCCAGACATGGTGATGCACCCCTGTCAGCCCAGTGCTGGGGAGGCTGAGACAGTAGAATAACTATGAGTCTAAGCTATGTAGCAAGACCCTGTGTCAAATAAATTTTTAAAATAAAAAATATATGTTTATATATAAAAGGGGACTCCAGATCTGCTCCAGAGAGTGGTCATAACAATGGGCAAATGTGTTCAAATCAATGGAAAGTGTTTTCAGGAAGATTAATGGCAATGTGTCTTTTACAGGGATTGCTTTTTTTTAATTTACAAACACACACACACACACACACACACACACACACACACACACAACTTTTTGATCACATCTCATATCCGCTCTTTTCACCCGGTATTTTCCCAACACTCTTAGACAGCTTCCATGATTCTTCTCAGCAGCTGCCCGACAGCATGTCCAGGGACAGCACTGACATTTGCTTCATCATCCTTGTCTTGTGAAATAGGTTGCTCAGATCTTCGCTCTTCTGGATAATTAATCGTGGAATGAACATCTTCACGGATGTAGCGTTCCGTTTGTTTTCTATTTCGTTACTGCCTGTGATCATAGGTTTAAGCAACTTCCCACTGACTTTCTGGTGGGAACACTGCATCCCAGGGAAGCGTTTTCCTGAGATACCATCAGCCTGCCAGTGGCTGGCGGGAGTTCGCTCAAAGCAAAAGCCCGCTAGCAAGACTGATGCTGGCTGGAGTGGCTCGGGGCTTCCTGCCACATCCTCATCCCACGTTTCCTTTTCTGAGTGCTCAGAGGTAGGATTCAACTTCTGCATTGTGTCTCTTCAGGGTTAGCACAATTTTTTTTCCCTTTAGAGGTCCTAGGACCCTGCAGAAAGAACACGGCAGGGTCTGCAGGGTACTGACTTTTCTGTCCACAGTCTGATGTTACTGTCGTCCCAGAGCACAGGCCCTGTCTTTGCATTCACCTGAGCGTGGGAGGAGAGTATTGACTCCCTCATCAGAAGAAATAAATACATAACTACAGTAATCAAAAACTGGGGCCCTGGCTTTTTGGAGCCCATTTCTCCAAAGAAATTCTTCTATGCGATAAAGAAGGTCTTCTCTGTGCTCTTGTCACTTCCTGTCCAAGACCTAAGTGACAGGGCCACAGGGAAAGACCTTGGCCCTGGGTGAGCCGCTCAGTCAGCACCAGGCTTTGAGTCCTTCCTTCTGCATCGACTCGTCCGCAACCTTGGACAAGGCCCCCAGTGCGCCCTGCAGCTGCCTTTCTCCATTCAGAAGAAGGGAGCCGCCTGGGTACCAGTTCCCTCAGGGAACTGGGGCTATGAGGAGCTTCAGCCTGTGCTTGACACTATCCTGTGCTATTTCTTCTCTGGTTCACTTGAGTTGTTTTCCGAAAATCATCTAAGCCAGGGTCCATTTGTAAAAACTGAAACCAAAAGCCCAGTGTGCAAAGAAATGGGTGACAGCTAAAACCAAAGATAAAGAAGCACAAGTGCAGGCTGCTGGGGGAAGGTCGTCCTGAGAGGACAAAGAAATGACAGGGAGACTCACATACAGAGTCACACGCAGCCTGCAGACCACAGTGTGGGGGCCACACTATGATCCTGGGTTCGGCCTGGGTTTCTGATCTGACTCAGATCTGGATCCCGAAGAATCGTCACTTCCCCATGCACTTGCAACTCTCTGACGTGACCACACACACACACACACACACACACATGCACGCACATACACAATGAAGAAGCAGCTCCCAATTATACACCTGTTACAATTTTTAAAAGCACAGTGTCACAGATTTCCCTTAAAACAATTTTCACAAGACATTTCAACAGCTCTCCCTGAATAAGACAACATCAGCGCATACTTTCCAAGTGAAATCGTTTCAAATGTCCTACATTTGGCCTGTTCACAGAGGCTAATATTTGAACCCACTTGGGAGACTCTGTCCCCAATTCCAATGCAATCATTATGACCAGCAGGGCCCGAACGATCTTTGAGGTCAATGTGCGTCTTCACCAACAGTGTACAAGATGGACTGAAGTGACCCCCAGACGTGGGCCAGCATTCACCGAGCAGTGTTCACAGCGCACACTGCTGGTGCTCAGGAAGCCTGGGGAAAATCCCAGCGTGCAGAGCGCCTGCGTCCCCACGCTTCCTCCTGCCCTCGTGCGTGTTCTCCTTATTACCGCCCTCTTAGGCAGCCGAGCAACCCTGCTGCGCAGCACGCTCTGCCGCGATCTCGGTGAGAAGCCTCAGCTGGGAGGAATCGGCAGAGGTCGTGGTCCACGCCCATTAAATGAATGTTTAAGCTACTGTTCGCGAGCCAGAAGCCTGCACGCTGGTGCCGCTGAGAGACAGACCTGGGGCTCCTGAGGACCCCACCAGGCGTACCGCCCGTCAGCCCACCTGGGCAAGCACCAAAACGCTACCCATTGAGCTAACTAATAACCAGGGAAACCCCCTATTGAAAAAAATAAGTGCAATTAAGATTAGAATGAAAGCTTTCAATTCAGCTTTTCTTTCTGCCTGACATACTAACATTATTACTATTATTATTACTATTATTATTAAATTCGTAGTATTTTATCCACTTTGTTTTTCATATCCCACGCATTTGTTGCCTTAGAAACTAAGTAGAAAGGGAAGGGGGATGTTACTGTATGTAGAAAAAAAATTTTCTGTCTATCCGGGGAATTACCAAACTGCTCTCAGCCCTATTTACCAGGCTCTCAAAAAAGAAACACAACATGAAAAAAATAATAAACATAATTTATGGAGAAAGTTGGAGGCCAATGTAGTTAAGCAAAAAGTGTGTGATTTCTTATACAGCATCCTCTCAAACTAAAAACAAATTCTTGACTGCTTCTATATTCTGAAGTGCTTCCTGCCTACATATCCTTGGAAGTCCCGGGAGCTTTCTGGACACATGGAAAATTTCAAGTTGAGCCATTTTTAAGTTATCCATGAGCGAAAAGGAAGAAGAAAACTCTCTCTCTCTCTCTCTCTCTCTCTCTCTCTCTCTCTCTCTCTCTCTGAGTGGAAGTATGAGTTCATCATATAAGAACAACAACAAAAAAAAAATTTGTTCTTTGTTTCCTTTTCCTTGAGTTACTCCACCATGGCTGAACATACTTTGTCCAAATCTTATTGCTTTCTTGCTTGTTTGGTTTTTTGCCAGAGAGACGAGGACCACCTTTGTCCTGACTCCACATATGAACTTACGCAGCACTCGCTATGCGGGAGCACCAGGGAATTCTTAGGGCACATCTACTCATAATCTCAAACTGAGTACTACCAGACACAAATCAGATCCCACATTGTAATGACAAGTAAGTGTGAGTGTAACAACACAAGCACACCCAGAGTACCCACCAGTCAAAATAAATCAATTTTTACAATTATCTTACAGCATGGACTACAGAACCATCTGGAAAGTTCAGCATCACTGAATGAACCACAGTCACTGCCAAGCACTGCCTACTTGGGTATTAGCTGAGTCTGGCTCCCCGTAGCTGGGATTCTCGAAGCAACTCTACCCCCGCGTTAAAGTTTGCCGATATTCTCCACAAATGGCATCTGTGTGGTATCCCCGTAGCCTAGCAACCACGTGCCAATGAGAACCTGGCAGAGAGATGTAGAAATCCTGGGATGTTTTAAAGTAGAAGAGTTGAAGAAGTTAAGAGGAGAGTAGAGGACAAAACTGTTTTGCAGGGAAACACCCCACTCAGAAATTCAGTTCCTGGCTTCATTTCATGAATCTCACATAAATATCCAAGAAGCTTGCTCACATCCTACGCCAAGAGGAAAAACATGCATTTAAAGGACAACGAGCAAAGCCAGAACACGGAATTCTCATTTCCCTGGATTCCCTGCCCTCCAGATACGCTGGCGGAGACTCCGATTAAAAAGAACTTTGCTTTTATAAATAAGCTTGAGCTAGGCCACACATCAGAAAGAAAAGTAGGGGCACCCAAAACGAAAGGGAGCCGAGGTCCGAGACCCTCCTGTCTCCCATGGAGGCTGGTGCAGAAGGAAAGGGGAAACCAAATATTAGCATTGTCTGGTGTAGCGTTTTTTTCCCCTTCTCCTAATATAACTTTCTGACTATGCTGAAGAGAGTGCCTGCTGTTATTGGTCTAATGAGCTAGCTCTGAAATCTGAGCTAAAGACAGCTCCCTAGTGGCTGCTCACTGTTCCACAGACCGAAAGGAAACTCCTTTCAGGGGCCCATCAGGGCGAACCACTGCTGACAGCTTGGAACGGCGCAACACACAGATTTATTTCACAGACAGCCACAGACAGGAATTTAGCACCCCGTGCTGGCCTCCTGCTTCGTGGAGAAGGTGTTAAAATGCAACCATGCAGAGCTCTTCCTTGAACAAAACCCAGTAGCGACTAATCAAGCGGTCACCCGTTCCCAGCACAAAATACCCAGCGACATGCAGCTGAGCGCCCGCCTGCCCGCCCAAGAGGGAGCAGGATGATTCTGACAGCTGCTAGAGCTGCCGGGCTGCAGCTCAAGCTGCCTCCGAAAACTCTAAATATTTTGCATGACCTTTCAACTTACAAATTAATTGATTTATCAACAACGGCAAATGTTATTTGTTTGTTTATGACATCTTGGAATGCTTTCCCTGGATTGGAGGGCACAGCACTGCAGAGAAGGGTCCTGTTGCCTGCAACAGGGACATCAGATTCAAAGGTGGCTCTTTTGTCCTTGAGCACCCAGTGAGGACCAACGTGGTACTGATGTGTAGCTCCTCACAAGCCCACATAAAGAAAACCCCTGAATATGTCATCAGCTGCAGACCGTGAGCACATAAACTTTGCTCTCTGTATATATGGTGCATATATCTGCATGTATGTATGCCCATGTATACGCGTGAACAGGTATGTCTCTAAAGTGGCACCACATGTCCATTTCAAACCAAAGTTCATAATACCCTCACTGCCCACTCTGGGCTCCAGGAAAACGTACGAGTTGAGCAGCTCAGTGCTTTATGGATAAGGGCAAACTACATTCATCAGAGCAATTGAAATTGCAGCCTGGGAACTAGGGGTCTCTCCCAAGGACACTGAACACAGGAATACTGTCACTACTGCTGCTGCTGCTGCTGGTGTCACTCTCACTCACTGGGGTGGTCATGGGTAGGTGGCCCATGTGGAATAACCAATCTGCTTCTGTGAAAGAAGTAGAAAAGAAGACTGGGAGGAGGAAGAAGACAAGAACCAATTTTTTTTCATTTTTTCCCCCTGCTATGAACAGGCTGCCTCCCCCTGCTTTAAATTCCACTTCCAAAGGCTTTGTTTGCTGTTCTCACCTACTGTATGACCAATAAATACATCTCTTCAGATCATGTCTCCTGGTCTCAACCCTCACAGCTCACCAATAACAAATATTAACCACTGGAGACTGCTCCCCCCAGCACGGTGCAGCCGTGCCAGGGGCAGACCCTTAGCTGAAAGGATGTTCTCCTCCCCCATAGACCCTTGACACAGGGACACATCTACACAGAGATGGTGCCATTCCCCAAGGCCTGGCCAGTTCCAGGTGCTTGCAGATTGCCCCTGCTCTGGGGTGCCCACTCCAGAGGGTTTCTCCAGCCTGTCAGCAGTGTTCAAAGAGAATGCATTGTACTCGGACCTCTCATACGGCAGTGTGCTACCATATCTCGGGCACGTGTGCAGCCAGAAGCATCAGGCCATCAATAATAAACAGAAGCCTGGATAAGCACTGTGCACAGAGCCGTCCTTCAGGGGTCACCCTGGTTCTACCGCACGGTGGGAACTTCACAAGGGAGCTGGGGAAGCGCCGAAGCCTCAGAAGTGGAAGTGCGGACAGAAACGTCATCACCTTAGCCAGCCAAGTCCACCAGCTCCTATTCCAAGACGGAAGACAAAAACTCAGGCCCAGTTTATTTTTCCATTATCGTCCACATCTCTGCAGAGGTATTACTTTCCAAGAGGTCTCAAGTCACAGATTCTCCTCAAAGAAATGAGACTTCAGACCAGGGACATAGCTCAATAGCACAGAACCTGCCTGGCATGCACAAGGTCCTGAGTTCAATTTCCGGTACCAAAAGAGAGAGACAGAGAAAGAGAGAGAGAGAGAGACAGAGACAGAGACAGAGACAGAGACAGAGAGACAGAGACAGGGACAGAGAGACAGAGACAGAGAGACAGAGAGACAGAGACAGAGCCAGAGAGACAGAGACAGAGACAGAGAGACAGAGACAGAGAGACAGAGACAGAGAGACAGAGACAGAGACAGAGACAGAGACAGAGACAGAGACAGAGACAGAGAGAGATTTTATTTTTCTCCTTGAAGTTAAAAGGTATACAGGGGCCGGGACGGGAAGCTCGGAAGCCACACCTAAGCTGCTCTGGAGGGAGTTTCCCCAGAAGGCTGGCTCAGTTTGTGAATATAAATATGCATAATGAAATGCACGTCATGCCCACTAGGACCGGGAACATTAAGATAAGTGCATATTAATTCATATAAAAATAAGGGGTTATAAGACAAAAGAAATCAAAGGTAACTAACTTGAAAGAGCTAGAGAACTTTGCCTTGACCTTAAATTAAATTCCTTGAACCTGGCGCTCACAAAGCTTGTTTCTCTCACTCGCGATCCCTTCTGAAAGCGGCTGTCTCCTCCATGGAGGGGCCCATGCATTGACGCTACATGTGTTTGCGTTCTCAGGGGAAACCTATTCGGTGAAGACAAAGCCTGAGCCAAGACGGGCAAGTAAGGTTGTTAATGTTTCCACCAACGGGCGCAGTTGCCATTTTTATTCTGGGCTTAAATCACAAGCGATCTTGAAGACAAAACAGGTGGCGCCAGTGAGGCACACGCGGAGAGAAGCGTGCCCCAGGGCTCCGGGTGCGCCCTGCGCGCGCCTCCCCCATGCCTCTGACCTTTTCTGGGAAGCACTACACAAAGTCTTCCGAGGTGCCGCCTTCTGGCCCTCGTTCCCTAAACAAACACCCATTGCTGCTGACGCTGTGCATTAGGCATTACTCTAGATGTCGAAGACAAACGAGCGAACAGAAAGACAAAAGTCTCTGCCTTCCAGGAGCTTAGTAGGGGGAATCAGGGAGGGCGACACAATCAACAAACTATGGTGGAAACATACAGCAGCCTGGTTGGTAAAAAGCGTTGAGAGGAAAATTTTAATGTGGGAGGGGGTTAGGAAATGCTGGGCTGGGGAAGGACATGTCACTGAGGTGACATCTGAGCAAAGACCCCAAAGGACATTTGGTGACAAGGTCCCAGTTACAAAGTAAATGTGCATGACCTGGCGAGAGTGAATGCCTTCTGGGTAATGTTTTCACTCCAAACACAGCAATCACGAAGCAGTTGTTTCTCCCAATTTTTTCTTCTAGACGAAGGCGCCCTGTGTCACGCCCCTTTCGGCTGGTTCTTGGGCTCATCCTCACCAGTGCAGCCCACGACGGCTTCCACCCTCCTTTAAGGACTGTTGGCTGCGCATCTACGCTGCATCCAGCATGTGAGGAAGAAAGACAGAGGTGGTGAGAAGCAGCGCCTCCCACGCGACGTGGCTCTCGCCGGCTGTCTTTTGCTTCCAACCTTCGCTTCGCAGGGCAGGAACCTTAGCGCGTCCTGTCTGCGCGCAGGGTCGGCTCTTCTGACGCTCACGCGCGCGCACACAAAGAGCCCGCAGGTACGCCCCCATCAGGGCCACTCTGACTCACTGCCTTCTTGATCCATCCACCTAAAATCGCCTTTCCACTCGCTATTGAAAAAGTCAAAGCGAGCCCCCAACAAGATGACTCCATGCAGGCTTGTATCACAGGTAAAAGAAAACCTTGTCGATATGAAATCAGACAGTGTAAAATTCTCTCCCCAAGGAATCTGGCATTATTACATCCCCCATCAATCATGGCATTGTTTCTCCAACAACTGTATCAGACGCAGCATCCGGATATTGCTATGTCATCCTACTAATTCAATGGTCTCTATCCTTAAAACTATGGAAACCAGAGATGTGACAAATAATAGCAAGCCCACCAAAATCTAAGCCCTTATAAAGGATTAAAAAAAAAAAAAAGATTTCAAAGCCTCAATTGTTTCCCATAATAATTTCAAACTTTTAAGTCTTGAGTAGTGAATAAAATGCAATTTTGCCTTCACATTTATATCTGACCTGTATATTATAAACTCATAATAAAACTCAATGAGGAAACCACATACATATAATACATAATAAGATCCTAGATTGTCAAATTATTAAGCAGCATGTTATGGACACTCCACTTCATGACAGCTAGCAGATCCCTCCAAGCCCAATATGGGTCACATACAAATAAGATCAGGCTTGTCCCCAGCCCAGGGTATGACAAACAGATACACCTCTAGGTCCAGCACAGACTGTGCCCCCTGGCTGGACTTTTGTAGAGATTTTAGCTTTGGGTTTCACTACTCCCCATAATCAAACTTAAGTTTAAATATAAGAAAGGGCTGAATTCGGAGACCGTCTTTTCTTTACCCCCCTGGCTGATCAGGGTGCAAACACCCACCCCACCCTGCTCCCTCCTCCTCACACACACACACATGGAAAAGTTGACTTTGAAGGTTTCAGTTTCCCCAGAAAGGCTTCCCTCTGTCCCTGCCACTGATAACCCACAATGAGTGAAGTAAACGGCTTGCCTCGGCCCCTGCATAGAAAATGTTTGCAGTACATTCACCTTCTGCACCTTATTTATAATCTTCTGTAAATTTGCCCAAAAGTCATGAACTACATAATACTAATTCTTATAGGTTGACATATTTCCCTGATCTTTCACGAGCCACATGGGGAAACAGTTTTCCCCTGATCTGAATGAAGAAGAAAAACAGTGATCCTAATCAACCATTTGCCCTTAGTGGCTTCCCTAAACAAATCTGGGAAAGCGCTTAAAGGCTTGGGAATAACCATGACCCTGCCTGATGCACTGTAATAACCCTACCTAATTATACTGATATAAAAACTAATTGGAAAGATAGCAAATGTCAGGGTAAGATGCAAATCGTAGGGTGTTAATTGCTGAACAGGTGCTGGAATAGAATTAAATGAGCATTCTGATTAAAAGAGAGGAGGAAGCAAATGTGGACCCCGACACCAACTTGGCCGTGTGACTCTTTCAGCCATTCATTCCACCAGGAAAAGGTCATGGAGCTGTGACCTCCGTTTTGTGATGGGTGGACCAAGAAAATCACAGTGACCACAGAAGATAAAACCACCTAGCAACAATAGCAACATGACTTCCGGAACTGATCTCTAAGTTTGAGTCTCTGAGATACACGATGAGTCTGAGAAGTTCTTAAAAATATGGATGAGCCTAGACAGACTCGAGAGTGCGTAAGTGCCCACCGCCGCTAGCCTCAAAACCTTACCTAGAAGGTCCCAAAACCTCTGCCCCTTGGACTCCCACAGTGCTGAGTGCTACCAGGTGCCCACTACGCATCTGTGGATTACTCAAATAGTTGATCCACTGATTCCAACAGCACTGCTTGCTTTCAGTGATTCGGCATGATATTGCAGCAATGGCATCAGGGAGGGTTGCCACAGAGCCCATTTGAGGCTCCACTGCTCCAAGCCAGTCATTCTTAAAGTGGTATCACCCGGTGCTTCAGCAGGGTCCAATTTAAACTACAAATAGAAAGGAGATCTTCTCCATAGCGTGGCATGCCAGGGGAGAGGTCTTCTTTACAAGCTCCTGGTGGCTCGGTCAAGCCTGTGGCCACTATCATTAAATTTCCGGAAGTGGAGCCCACATTCCCAAAGGAGGAGAGACCCTGAGGGTGATGGCTACAGGAGGATGCTGGGCGTGGTGAGTGGCAGAGCCCGGTTCTGACCTCAGGACTCCTTCCCCTCCCCACACAAGGGCCAACACACTCCTTTGTGTGAGGCACCCAGTTTTCCCAGTCCTGCTGACCACCACCCCTGGAAGCAGTACCCTCTGTCGATGCTCTAATCACCTCAAATAAGCAAGCAAGGAAAGGATATATTCTACCTTCAGGTAGGATGCTGCAGCCTCGCGCTGTTCCTTTTCTCCCAGTAGTTTTTGGGGCTTTGACTTCTATAATGCCTGAAACCTAAACCAGATATTTAGCGGAAAGAGAGGGAGGCAGCCTGGTCTTGTTCGGTTGTGCAGACTTTCTCCCTCCGCCCTGTGTCAGGGTGGGCCAACAATTCATTTACTCTGCTCATTCCACTTAGGGGCTTTGGCCCAGGATATAGCTCAGTGGTGCAGCACCTGCCTGCCAAGTGCAAGGTTGTGAGTTTGATTCCAAGTACCCCACTCCCACACACACCAAAAAAATAGAAACGCATTTGGAGGCTTCTTTGCCTGGTGTCTAACAACTGGTTCCTGTTGCTCTTTGATTTTATTGATATAACCTGTCTTGGACAGATAAAGCAAAGTTAATTCTTCTAACCCAGATCCTAGTTCTACTAGTTAGAGTACAGAGCCAGTCAGCCTAGTTGGCCTGTCTTCTCTCTCTCTTTCACTTTCTCTCTCTCTCTCTCTCTCTCTCTCTCTCTCTCTCTCTCTTCCCTTCCCACTCCTCCTCCTAACCAATTTATTGGCCTCTTATACAGAAAGCAAGAAAATAAAACAAGGGCTACCTTAGACAGTGCTCCAAGTCAGCAGCCCAGTTTCACAGTGCAAATGGAGAAGTGCTCAAACGCTTTGCAGCATAGCATGGCTACAGGGTGCTAGCTGAGACTGCACCTTGTTTACTTATGCCTTTAATAGGATGCTGAGAATAATAACAACACAAGATAGGAAGGAGTAAATGTTCACTCCAGCAGAGATGGGTGGGTAGGACCTCCTTGCTCTTTCCTTTTCTTTGATCTGAAGAAAAGCTCACTTTCTCTTACTTTCTCTTTAAGGAACAAAAATAAGCTGTCTCATGAGTAATAAAGTCAAGACACTTGCCAATAAAAATTGGTTAAGGTCATCACTTCTGAAGGTCAACTGAGATTTCGATGAGATGTCATGTGGGATCACCATTCAGCACATTTAGTTAAATGGTTAAAAATAATAAAAAATAATGACAGTCACGGAGTTATTTAAAAAAAAAAAAAAAAGACACAGAAGTCAGAGAGAAAATGAGAGAACCAGATGTCTGGAAGGAATGCTGGGAAATGCTTAAGAGAAAGACAAAAGCTTCCCCAAGGATCTTTAGAGACTGTCAGCGTCTGATGGGGCTGCAACATCACATATCATTTTTTTTTTTTTTTTTTTTTTTTTTTTGCATTTTGCTGTGGAGCTTCTTATTTATTTATTTATTTATTTTACATTAACAAAGAACACAACGGGTAAACTTTTTCAAAAGGATGGCCACTCAAGCTGACTCCGAGGTCCATGTTCCCCTCTGTCCCCCATACTTTAGTTTTTACTAACGATCCAAAAGGCACAGAAGTTGCACCACCCCATAATGGATGGGAGTGAAGAGACACCCGCCTTGAACTCGGCTTTCCTGACAATGGCACCACCCAGGCAAGCAAAGAGAAGACACCGTGGCCTCCCCAGCTCCCAGGGGTGGGACCGCTGCTCTTTATAAAGCTGAGGATGAACAGGCCAGAGCCCTGGGACCGGTACCCGATGCAAATGAGCTCTCGAGGGAGGCCTCTGGAGCTCGGAAAACAAATCTAAACCCACAGCGACAGGCTGGTCTGGGTTCCAGGTCATGTTACCTCCTTTCCCGGGCCAAGTGGGCAGCCAGGCCCAATCCTTTACAAGATCCCTTTGCTTTCACAGGCCACGGCTCCCCCACAGAACCGGAAAAGCCCTCTGTGCCAAGGGACACTGGAAACCTCCAGTGAGGCTACCGGAAGACCCAAGTTCCAAGCATCACTTGCTGCCAGTGACAATTAGAACAATCCCCAAATGTTCCTCCCAGACAAACGCACTCTTCTTTGTTGGAACAGGGGTGTAAACGCCAGCCAGTCTCTTTTGGCACCAAGTGCTATAAGAAGTGGCTTCCCGGTGCCACCTCTCGACAAAAAACGCCCTCAATGAGCATCCTCCGAGGACCAGCTCTGAAAAGGAGTTTCTCGTATCAGGTTAATGCATGCAGTTGGCATGGCCCAACTTTCATACCAAGGCCCGGGGGTGCTGGGTGATAAGAGCCAGGTTCTGTTTGTTAACGATAAGGCAATTATTTCTTCGTACTTCATGGGGCGGGGGGGGGGGGGAACTCTTACAGCAAAGATTCAAACAAGGATCCCTAGGGAGGCAACGGGACTCATAGGTTGGAAAGTTAGGGTTTTTTTTTTTTTTTTTTTTTTCCCGCTTTGCGGGAGCAACACAGGAACAGAGAGGAACAGAATGGCGAAGTCTAAGATGCCCGCGAGCATGCTGCTCAGGGACAGGTTCTGCATAGTTTAGCAGGCAGCAGGAGGGAAGAGCAACAGCAAAACGAGCCACATACAAGGAGAAAACATATGAAAAGAAAAGGGCAGAGAAGAAGGAAGGAGCAAGGGAGCGAGGAGGAGGAAGAGGGCAGGGTGTGCCACCCCACTCCCCCACCCCCCACCCCCCACCCCCCTCCATGCAGCGCTTCCTGGGTGCTGGCAGCTTACGCAGGCTCACGCACTTGGACCAGTCAACATTCCAGTTTGCTTTCCCTGACTCCTACCGATAGGTCGATAGGTCATGTTTCCTTTCCCTCTGACTGTAAGCAAATTGCCGGGTGTTATGGATTCACTGAGCCATCCATGGGTTTGTGGCAAAACAAAGGTAAACACGCCAAAAGCCTGGGTGGGTGTGCAGGGCCCTTCTACTCCCCAGGCCAGCAGTCTTCAGAGGATGCACGTGCCTGGTTTTCAAACTGGACAAGAGATCCTTTCGCAGATTCCCTGAGTTCCGATTTCTATTGCTAGGTAAAGGTTTCCTAGTTTTTCCAGGAACTTTCCAATGTGCAGCAAGACTAGAAATTAAAATACTAGGTATCTTTTAGGCAAAACTCTCAAGGTTATCATCTTAATTAACAGCTGGGAGTGAGTTCCACGGCTTTCCAGGTCAGAGTCCAGCATGACTATTGTGCTCAGCTGGTTCTCACCGAGCCTGTAAAACTGAAAACAAACAAACCAAAAACCAGTAGGGCGTGACATCCCAAAGAACTGTGTCCCTGAAACCTCATTCTTAATTATTTTGCAGAAAAAAAAAAAAAAAAAGTGCTGAAGAGACTAATACATTCCACAGGCAGAAAGTGTCCAATCTCGGGATGGTGAGATGGCTCTGTGGTCTAAAGCACCTACTTAGAACAAGCTAAACTAAGCATAAAGCACAGGGACCTCGGTTCAATCCCCAGCACCACATGCCAGCCAGCCCCACCCCCTGGTGGGCTGAGCTGGCCACACACACACACAAAATAAATAAATTAATTAATTAATTTTTAAAAAAGGGTCCAATCTCAATCAGAACAACAGATCCCTCACTGTCCCAGAATTACGTCATAGAATCTCGGTTCCATGGAACTGGGAATCCTGCTATAGGGCTAGCTGACATCCAGCAGCCCTGGGCCATTGGCCGTGTGACCTGGGGGCAAATCTGTGAGCCAGGCCCCGGTGCAGAAGCAGTGACAATGCGAACTTACCAACACCTCTCTCCCCGCGTTTGCCAGGCACCTGGGTGTGCACTATCACCTGGCCCTGCTTCAGAAGTGCGTGGGCCAAAGCCATCTCCAGCCCTCTGAGGCAGAGAAACTGTTTGACTTGGGGCATATTATTTTCTACTGGAGTGAGTTGGATATCTTCAAATGAGACTGATACTCAAAACCTACTTTCAGAGCGCTTGAGAAACACAGAGGAAGCTGGTTTGAAGGTGCTTCTAACCTGAAAATGCTGAACGTCCCTCTTGCTGACACAGGAAATGTTTTAAAGGCAAGGAGTGGGCTTCTCAAACAGGTCCTTTTAGCAACAGTTCCTGCCTGACAGGACTGGAAGGATCAGGCGCACCTATGTGTGGGCAGGTGACCACCACCAGGGAGCAGAGTTCAGTCCAAGATGCAGAAAGACGTGAAGCAAGACGCCCCAGCCAGAGCCCCACACAGGCTTTCCGCACTGTCTATTCATTTAATTCTAGTCTCAGTGATGGGAATTAGACAATTGCTTTAAAAACTCCAAAGCCACCATAAAAATAGAAAATTATTACTTCCTGCCATGACCAAATATTAAACACAGTGCACACCTAATGACTCTACCCCTCCCCAGGGAAGAAGCTTTATGAACAATAAAGTCCCTGCGGACTTTGGAGGTCTCATTATGGGCTTACTGATCCAATACGATTTACAAGCTCGGTGGATGCCACTGGAAGTGAAAAGCCACCAACCTGCAGCTGTAAACCCAGCACCCCCAAAGAAGCCCATGTTCCCCTCGTCACCGAGGAATGGAAGGAAGAAATGGAGAATTTAGGAGGAAGGGTTAGGGTGCAACTTGCTAACAGAACTGTTTCTGGGCCCCTGAAGAGCTAGACACCTCACCAGAACTGCAAGGCAATGGGGAGAAAGCAAGCGAGACCCCGAAACAGAAGACAGGAATAGAAGCAAAGGCAAACAAAGCAGAGGGCCCCAAGACGAGGGCCACAGAACGCAGGAAGCGAGGACATTTCCTTTTCCTACCCAGGTTGAATCTACGTGCTATCAATTGTCAGAGCTTTGCTTTAAAGGTCATCCTATTATCTGGATGTGCGTCAGACTCAACATCTGGAGGATGAAATGCACTCGCGCCTCCACGCTCACTTGGGCAAGCCTCGAGGAGCGGCTGGCGTTCAGTCAGAGTCAAGTCTGGCTCTTGTTCAAACGTCAGCCGCAAGGAGGCAGGGAGAGAGGAGCTTCTCCTTTACCTTTACCTCCGTGTAATTTATCACTCGAGTCTAAACAATCCCACATGTTGGAAGCCTGGAGAAAGAGTCCCCAGGAATGCTGAACAAAGGCTTTCAGGGGAGTCAGATGCTAGTGAGCAAGGGAGAGACAGGGGCCACTAAGCAAAAGCAATCCCGAGGAAGTGACAAGTCCATAAAGCAGGGTCTAGACAGGGCATGAGACTAAGGCACGGAGAGGTGACAAAAAAGGAGGGAAGAGACAGAATGTGGGGCCATTGTGGGGGGGGGGGTGTCTGGAAGAAGAAGCTGACAAAGGAGGGGCGAACCCCTGCGACTTCCGGTCCTGCCTTCTGCTTATCTACCTTCTAAATGAAACCCTCAGCATGAGCCAACTTCTGCCTGCACCGGAAGGCGGCATGGCTGGCGGGCTGCACAGAAACGCAGAGAAGCCCCGGGAAGCAAGGAACAGAGGCAAGTGCTGGCTGGTGCTAGGTCAGGCAGGGCGTGCGGCACCCGCCCCCCTTCATGGGGAGCCATAGTCTACGTCCCTGATCGGCAGAGAAGAAGCGGATTCAGGTTACCAGATAAAAGATGAGATCCCCAGTTAATCTGGAACTAAAAATAAATAATGAAGCTTTTCCCTTGGCCCAAATATTGCATGGGACAGGCTTGGACTAGAAAAATGATTCATTGTTCATCTGAAATTACAATTTAACTGTAATCAAAATAATTCATATTTACCTGGTATTTAAATTTAACTGCACATAGTGTATTTTTATTTGCTGAATCAGACAACTCCAGATTAAATGAGAGGGAAGAAATGGATGGATGGATGGATGGATGGATGGATGGATGGATGGATGGAGGAGGAGGAGCCATGCCGGATCAGATGCCAGATTTTACTTTGGTCATTTTTATACTAGAAGAATAATAGTCACTCCAGTCCTCAGCTCGCTCATTACAAATCTGTCTCATACATACGCTGCCTTCTTAGGAAGTAAGAAAATGCCTTGCTCAGGGAACAAACTGACAGCAGGCAGAATTTCTAGTTAAGTGACAAAATGCAATCAGGCTGCTCCATGGCATGTGACCAAAAAGTGACGTTGCCCCCAAACCTAGAGGCCAGCTGAAGGTTCTGGGGTACAGCAGCAATGCACAAGTGATCTCAGGGTGCCTCCCGGGCCTCTCCTTGCACGGGCCACCTCAGCTCTTGTCCTGAGGGCTAGAGACAAGGTCTGGAGTCCTAGTTAAGTCTTTGACTTGCTACATACTTCATGACATAGTTGATCTTCAATCTGGCTTTCTCCTCTGAAGGGTGAGATGACAGCTTCACTATGGAGCTAAAATGAGTTATGTGCATGGCTTTATTTTTTATGCTTTTTAGATTAAGTTTTTTGGTATAATTTGGATATACATAAGATCACATTCATCTTAAGGAATTTGTACCTCTATGTGGTATACCTTAATTCCTCTTTGTTCCCCAATCCCCTCCCTTTAGCCTCTCTTTCCCTCATTTACAAAGTTTGTTTCCATTCTACCCTTCTTTTCTCATTTTTTCTTTTCTCTTCCTTTCTTTCCCCTTCCCCTCCCTTCTCCCCCTTTCCTTTTGACTAAGTTCTTCCTACATCATAATACCTGCTATACATTTTGCCCTCTACTTATGCTTCCAGTCTCTCATACCAGAAAGACAAAGTGATATTTATACACATGTGACTGATTTGTTTCATTGAAGAATATGGTCTCAAGGTGCATCCATTTACCTAGCAATGTCTAAGAATTATCCTTCTTTATGGCTGAATAGTACTCCACTATATTTTTAAAAATCTTCTTTATCCATGTATCCATTAGTGGGCATTTAGGCTGTTTCCAAGATTTAGCTATTACAAACTATGCTGCTGTAACCATGGGTGTGCTTATATCACTATGGTATGATGTGATTCCCCAAGAGAGGAGTGACTAGGTCAAAGGAGACCTCCAGCCTAGTGGAAAATGCAGAAGAAATAGAAAGATCCCAAGGTGCATATGAATTTCCAAAGCTGAAGCTTTAAATTAATTAGGAAAACATCGTGCGTGGAAAGCTCGCCATTTGTCTCTGTAGAACCATCTTGGTCTTCACTGGAGGGACCAGATGCAAAGAGCTCTGTTCAGAGGCTCACTGGCCTCACACGGCCTCTCGCCACCAGCTTCTGAGTCCTATTTTTAAAAAGTCCTAGACTGCATCTAGACCCCTCTCACTGTGCGCTAAACCAGTGGTGGCGGACCCTTTAGAGACCGAGTGCCAAACTGCAACCCAATCCCACTCATTTATCACAAAGTGCCAACACTGCAGGGACACCTGAATACTGAGGCTGTAGTTCAGAAAAGGCAGCTCTACATTAGCATCTTTTGTCTTAAGAAAAGAGCATAGCAACCTCAGTCCACTAAACTAAAACAGAAACAACCCGTAGGAAGATAAAATAGGTAAAGTCCTGGAAGACAGGCACAGGCCCAGGCAAGGGCTTTGTGACCCTGGCTGCCCAGAAAACAGTGCCGAGACTCAGCAAGTGGAATCATCAACTTAAAAGGCTTCTTCACGGCACAGAGACAACCAACACAGTGACAAAACAAACTGCAGAATAGGAACTCTTCTTGTCAGCTACTCCTCTGACAAAGAACTAATATCTAGAACATATAAAGAGCTCAAAGAATTAGACCCCTACCCCAAAAATGAAAGACCCAATCGAAATGAATAGACACTTCACAGAAGTACAAGTAGCCAATAAACACACGAAGAAATGCTCAACGTCGTCGCTGGCCATTAGAGAAATGAAAAGTAAAACAACACTGAGATTCCACCTCACTCCAGAAAAAATGGCATCATCAAGAAATCAAACCACGGGGCCGGGGAGATAGCTCAGTAGAATAAGTGCTTCCCTGGCAACCACAAGGCCCTGAGTTCAACCCCCAGTTCTGAAAAAAAAAAAAAAAAAAAAAGAAAAAGAAAAAGAAAGAAAGAAATCAAACCACAACAAATTCTGGTGAGGCTGCTAGGAGACAGAAGGCACCTGAGCCCATAACGTTCAGTGAAACACACCTGACACAAACTTAAATAGTGATGTTTCCTCTTACGTAAGACACCCAAATGATAAATAAGAGGCAACATAACAGCTGGATAATAAGAACTAGGAGCTAGATGCTTCTCAAATGGGAAGGGGACAAAGAGAGGAGGGGCGGGGAAAGGAAGGGCACGAGGATAGGAATTCAGGTGTGTTCTCTATGTGCACCCATGGACCCCACTCAAGGAATGTAAACATTACACACTAACGCATACATGCTAATAAAAGGAAAAAGTCCCAATGTCATACAGGCCTTAAAATACACAGGTGTCAGCTCAGTGGAATTAGAAATGCTTCCTTATTTCCTTTGTGAAGTTTGGCCCCTGGGGTAGGGTCGGCACAGCATGCAGACCAGGGATGAAACCCTGGTCCCTGTGCTTGCCAAAGCAGGTGCTTAGTCTGTGGAGCTATCTCGCCGGCCCATGAAGTTCTTGTTTTACGGGAGTGGCTATAGCCTTTCCCACCACCCTTGGCTGCTGGCTCACCCTGAGAGCATCAGGCACGCTTGTGCTTACTCAGAACTCTGAGTTTGGAACAGAGCTTTTCTGGAGAACAATCGTTCCATTACTCAATGCAGACTTCTTAAATTCTGAATTCTGGTAGGTTTGAGTTCAGACTGGTCCACAGACCTCAAATCTCCCATCCCCGCATACTCCTTTCTGACTCAATGTCCCTCCATTTGCAACTGTGGATTAATGCGTGCAAGGTCATGTATACAAGATTTTCATTAACAAAAGAGGAATCTTTCAAAATGCAGTGGCTAGAAGCCTAAATCTGCAAGTTAGGCAGGTAACTTCCCTCTCCTTTCTAAAGGATATGCACTTCATTTCCCAACATTTGGCTGGGCTGTCCCCTGGCCTAGAACCCAAAAAGCCCTGTTTACCCAACTAGAAAAAAAGAAAAAGAAAGTAGCTGCTGGTGTTAGAAGGGGTTCTCCACATAAGCAGAGTCTTGTCCTAATCTGTCCTAAGATGTGGCACTTCCGTTCGCCCAGCACCAGCTAGACATCTTTGGAAAGAGACACCTTTTCTAGAAACAACAGCTCTGCTTCTCTGCAGCCCCTCTGCTCATGCGGACTCACTCATTTCTTGGCCAATCTGCTGTGTGATCAAACCACATAATTTTATAAGGAAAAAGCTGAAGATGGGAACTACCATTTTCCGTTCTAAATAACTCCACACACCCATGACCTCTCCGATTTTCACTGGAAACTGATCCAGGGAAACTTCAGCCCGCACATGGGGAGAACCCCTTTTGGTCTCTCCCCTCTCTTCTAAAGAACTGCTTACAACATGTTTGGATGCTGGCCTCAGAGTTTCTACTTTCTCAAAAACATTCAGGCTACTAAAAAATTCACAGATTGCCAGATGGTATAACAGCAGCTCTCTGCAGAGAATCTGAGCTTCTGAGTGAACAAAGGGGACACATACTCATGGGGACAAGTGGCAACATCAGCAGCTTCGGAGGGGTGTGTGGGTGCACCGGGGGAGAGAAGTGGGACTGGAGACAGGCAAGAGAATGGCGCTTCCACCTCCAGTGACTGATGGGGGTGGGGGATGAAAGAACCTTTTTTTCTTTTTTTTTTCTTTTTTTTTTTTTTTTTGTGCTGGAAGTACAGAGAGAGCTGAGCCCTATCCTGACTCTCTCAATGTTCTTTTTTTCCTTTTGTTTTCAGACAGGATCTCATGGAGTTTCCCAGGATGGACTTGAACCCATGATCCTCCTGCCTATGAACCCA
>NW_004524612.1:12093238-12105852 GCF_000260255.1 Octodon degus
TTTTTTTTTTTTTTTTTTTTTTTTTTTTTAGTGCTGGGAGTCCAGAGAGAGCTGAGCCATATCCTGACTTTCTCAATGTTCTTTTTTTCCTTTTGTTTTCAGACAGGATCTCATGGAGTTTCCCAGGATGGACTTGAACCCATGATCCTCCTGCCTATGAACCCATGATCCTGCACGGCCTTTTGTGTAGCTGGGATTACACCGCATCTGGCTGAAAATTTATCTACAATAATAGATCCCCCTAGTCCCTTTTCCCACTCTCCAATCCAGTCTAAAGGTTATCCCTCCAAAATGTTCACGTGAGCATGAAATTGCATTATTCAACATCCATTCTGTCTTCCATTGTCAAGAAAATCATGTCACCATGCTTTTGCATGACTTGGTAAAGCTCCCAAATCTGGTCCCAAATAATCCTTCCCGCCTTACCAGTTTCACTTCACACACATGCACGCACCTCTAAAGTGCAAGCAGATTAAGAAGATTCTTATCCTCCTGCCCCCTAGAATGCACTTCCACCCCAACTGCGAAGGTCCAACGGATGGCCATCACCCTACCCACCTGTGTCAAGGCAGACATCACCGCTACCCTCAGATCTAGAAAGGCCACCCCTGCTTCTTGTAGGGGACCCTTTGTATTCTGTGACATGTCATGTTATGTCCAAACAGCCTTTGGTTTTCCATCTAAACTATAAGCTCCTAAAGGGAAACTTTCATATACGGTTAATTTTATCATCCCTAATAGCACCTTGCAAACCATGTGAAAACAGGCCCTTGATAGAGAGTTTATTCTGCTTTACAGCTGTAGGTATCTGCTCTTGGCACTCTGTTCTGTGCCTGTCTACCACTGAGAGTGAGTTTGCTAAGTAGGTGTCAAGCGCAGTTACAGACAACTTACTACATGAGCTGGCAAAAGACTTAGCCAACCAAACTCATCAATGCTTCACAGCCAGGGATTAATTTAGCTAATACTTACTAAGGGGCTACAATAACCAAACCATTGGCTGGACACAGCAGGAGATACAGAATTATAATTGCTTTGGCTGTTTTTAAGACACTGATTCTGTCACACACTATGTGGACACTTTATATACATTAATATATTTAGTACAATAACCCAAGGGGAAAGGCAGGGTATTAACACCATCACATAGCTCATAAGCATTAGAGTCAAGACGTAGATAATGTACAGTGTGTGATGTCTAAAACTTAGACCTGACTGTGGAAGGCAAATGCAAATAGGCACAAAAGACAGTAATATTCATGTATCTGTTCATAGATCCAAACAAGAACAACTGTAGGTGATAAACATCAAGTGAAAAGACTTGGGCTCTAAAGTTGATGTCTTTGAAAAGGCAGAATCTGAGTATGTCTTGGAAAAGGGGTAAGTTTTGTATGTGTTGCTGTCTGCCTTGCTGGAGATCAAGCCAAAGGGCTTCCCACGTGCTAGACACGCGCTCTAATGCTGAACTAAACCCCAGCACAAGGGACAAGATTTATATTGGCAGAGAGCTTGGGTTGCATGTTCTAGGTAGAAATTATATATAGAAGTGGAGGAAACTAGAAATAGGGATTGATAAAGGATGGAGGATTCATGGAGAAAGAAACGATGGGTCCAGAGAGGTGGAATTCATCTGCCATCCACTTGCCTTCAGCGTGCTTTTCAGAGAGTAAGTGTGTATTTATCTGTGTGACTACTTAAGCTGCGCGTCCACAGCAGTCGAGCCCAGGCCTGCCGCATCCTGCTGATTCTCTCGCTGCCAGGAATTCACCAACACTTGCTCAATGACTGAACGCACAGGGAATGATTAAGCAAATGAATGATGGAATGAATGAACCCACTCCTGGGCAACTAAGCTAGTGGGTGTTAAACCCTAAAGTTCTGCCAAGTCTAGTGAGACTGGTCACCAAGTGGAATACATATAATTCCTAAAATTTAATCCAGGGATGGGGGTTGTAGTCCTTGCCTGCCACATGCAAGGTTCTGTCTTGGATCCCCTCCACTGAAGAAAAAGGAAAAAAGAAACTAATCCATCTGCAGAAGTAAGTAGAGTGATAGCAGTGCCACCTAGGAAATCAGGTGCAGGGAAGTCATTTTGTTTGTTTGCTTTAATTTTTGGCTCAGGCTACCATCCAGTGTCATGCTATAACCCAAAGGCTCGTCGTTCTCTAGCCTAGATGAACCAGGAACCCTTCTTTCATCTGTATTTCTCTGAAATGGTCAAGACAGTAACAAAGGTTTCACTAGTAAACAACAAACGAATGAGGCATTCACACTGGATAGATACTCTAGGTTTTTAGCAAGAAAACTGAGACTCTCCCTGAGGGAATAGAATTGTCACACACACACACAAAGAAAAAGAAAAGACAGCCCAGGGCCAGGCTTTCACAGCCTGTGCACAGACTGGATTCCCCCATGCTGGAGATGCGAGGTCTGGGGGAAAAAACATAGATATTAATAGCTATAAATTATTGATGAGGAAGAATGATGAATTAGCATGCCTGACACCCAAATCTTGGCCTGTGGCTAAATCAGAAATTCGGGCTGGAAGGTACAGTACGGTTGCCCATCGATCCAATGTACTTCATTTTAAAAGCTAGGGAAACTGAGGCTGGCAGAGGTGGCCTGTGATCTCTATGACATTAGACAGGGAAGGTGAACAATCAGGGGTCACTCTGCCACCCTCCCTCTCACGCAGACTGACGTCCCACTATGCCTGTCACACAGGAGCCTGTGACTCAGAAGCTCGGGGTTCACAGGCATCTCAGGCACCTCGCTGTTTGGGAGAACAGGGCCCTCTCGTCCGCCCCGAGCAGAGTGGGCTGTGCTCGCTGAGCCTCTCCACCTTCGATAATTCTACACTCTGGAAAGTGTTCCCTTCTGCTGCCCCCAAATCTTCCTCTCTGGAGCTCCTACCCGTTGATGGCATTCCAATTTCACCACTAAACTGGTTGTGCAAGCTGGGTTGGCAGAACTGCCTGACTCCTAAAGTCTGGGGTTTTTTTCCCCCTTCCTTCCATAAAACCGAGATTTTTTGTCAACCATTGAAGATTAATTAAGAAGGTTATGTAATTAGCACAAATGGCTTAGCACAATGCCTAACACAGAATAAGTGCCAATTAAATGTGAGATAAATGTTTTTTATTGGAAAGGCGTCACTACTGATATATACGGCTTGCCCATGTCTGGGAAAAGAGAAGGTGAAGTCGCAGCGTGAATCCAGCCTCAGTGGCCCAGGACTGCAGGGATATAAATCTCACCCAGAACTAAATTCCAGCTACTCCCAAATGCCATTTCTGTGACGTAAGAGACAGTGGGACTAAAAGCAGAATCTGTACCACAAATCAAGCCTAAGAATGCCAGGCATGGTGGCATCTGCCTGCTGTTTAGGAGGCGGAACTACTCGGGAGGTGGAGGCAGAGGATTGCAAGCACAAGGCCAACTGAGCAACCCAGCCAGACCCGTGCCTCAAAACTCGAATAAATGAATAAATAAAGAAGGCTGGGGTTGTGGCTGAGCTCCACCTGGGTGCAGCCTCCAACACTGCAAAGAAAGAAGGAAAGATATGCAGGAGAGGGAGGAAGGAAGGAAAGGAGGAGGGGAGAGAGAGAGAGAGAGAGAGAGAGAGAGAGAGAGAGAGAGAGAATTCATTGAAGAGAAAATGCATTAGGCTGGGCGTGTGGCTCAGCAAGAGCACTTGCTTCGCATATGCAGCCCTGTGTTCAAACCCCAGTACCAAAAACAATACAACAATGAAACATTTCCACATGCCACATGCCCAGGATTGATGAGCTATTCTCAAGCACGCATGACAGGCTGGTAAAGTTTTACTCGCCCACAACTATTCTCTAAAAGTTCTCATGCCACAAATAGCATCTGACTAGAGTTAAATGATACTGTAACACTCAAGAACAACCAGAAACAAGAATGGACCCGGAGGAAAGAGGATCCAAATGTGTGCCTTGAAGGAATGAGGTAGTCATGAAGGGAAGGGAAGCAGGAAGGGAAGGGCCTAGGAAAAGCCTAGACTACAGTTGACAGGAGCCAGGAAAGGTGTCCACCAAGACGGTGGCCGGAGAAGGCTTTATAGGGAAAAAAAAGAATCACACTCTTTAGGGTAGTTACTATCAAAAAAATGACAAAAAAAATTACGAATGTTGGCAAAGACGTAGAAAAAGAGCTGTGTGCGCTGCCAGTGGAATGCAAAATGCTGTGGACATTGTGGAAGGTAGTCTGGCAGTTTCAAAATGTTGAAAACAAGATTATATGCTCCAGCAATTCCACTACTTGGGAGGTTCCCCTCTCCCAAAAAGTAATAATTAAAAGTAGGGATTTGAGCAGATATTTTTACACTCAAGTTAATAGCAGCATCATTTCCAATAGACAAAAAGTCAGAGTAACCCAAGTGTCCATTGCCAGAAGAAAGGATAAACCAAATGCACTCTATAGTACCACAGAACAGGGTTCAATAAAAAAGGAAGGAAATTCTGGTACATATTACACCATAGAGACAGCTTCAAGATATTATGCTAAATGAAATGAACCAGTCACCAGAGGCCAACATGGTTATAACCCCACATACATGTGGTTGAGAGACAGAAACAGTAGGAGGGGTTCTGGGCTGGTGAGATAGCTCAAGGGCCAGCGAGATAGCTCAGAGGTCTAAAGCGCCCGCTTAGGCAAGCCTAGGCAAGTGTAAGGGACTGAGATTTATTTGATCCCCGGCACCACATGCCATGCCCACCATGCCCTCAGGGTGGGCTGAGTCGGCCAAAAAAAAAAAAAAAAAGAAGGGTGGGTCATGGGAGTGGAAGAGGCATAGATGGGGAATTGCATGATGGGGACTGAGTTTCCAATTTTGCAAGATAAAGTAAGAAAGTTTTAAAAAAGATGGAGGGGCTGGTGAGATGGCTCAGTGGTCTAAAGCACCTACTTAGAACAAGCTTAGCAAAGCACTGGGACCGCGGTTCAATCCCCCAGCACCACATGCCAGCCAGCCCTGCCCCCTGGTGGGCTGAGCTGGCCACACACACACACACACACACACACACACACAAATAAATAAAAATTAAAAAAATAAATAAATAAATAAAATAAAAATAAAAAGATGGAAACCTGCAGCATGTCAGACCTACTGAGGATTTTATTAAACTCAATGAAGAAATCCCCAGGAGAATAAATACTCGTTTTTAAGGTTTTTAGAATGCTGGCAATTTTTAAAAACTAACAATAAATGTCTTTATTCAGGGAAAAAGAGTATTTAGAAAATGTCATTTCATTTACAGGTGTGATTTTTTATTTTCTACAATGGTTCCTTGTATAAAAGAAAATAAAGAAACAGAGAAAGAAAAAAATAAAAAATAAAGAGTGCTATAATGGATGGTAGTGTTGGTGACACAGTAACATGAATGTATTTAATATCATGGAACTGGAAACTTAACAATGGCTAAGAGAGTAAGGTATGTTATGCATATTTACCACCATTTCAAAAGCAATTTCTTTCCAAATGAAGAAAATGTCAGGAAAACGCCTTATCTGCAGTTAAACCATGGATATTTTTGAGCAAATCTTTTGAATAAAGATTGTTCTGTTCTGTTGTTCACCAAACTTCTTGAAAAGGAAAATAAAAATACCTCAACACTTCAGATGGTTCTCCTGGGAAAAGAGCTCAGAAGTATATGAGACCAATGTCCCAAGACAAAAGGTGGAGTGGTTAGCACAGGAGAAGTAGATTATATCTGTCCTTCTTAATAAAAAATGTCTTCTCTTCCCAGGATGCACTTGGCCAAACATCCCATGAAGACTCAAAAGGAAATCTTGTCTCCTGCCCCCACCTGACATTTATGGAGCTTTTGCAAAAATAAGAACAATGGAGACCATTCTTCTTTCTCCCATGCCAGTGAGGCTGTCCCAAAAGTCCCCTTCAAGGACCACCAGGTTATCCTGAGCCCCAGGATAGACACCACCAGATAAAGAAAAGCACTGGAAGAGACTTCAGCCTATGACAAACACAGTTCAGCTACTACTTATCTCTGAACCATGACTACAAATTGGTTTGTACCTTTTCTTTTTATTTGCTATATAGAGGTTCACAGATAAATCTGTGCAGGCCACAGTAAGGATTATGTCTCATTCTTCTGTTTTGTTAGGCTGTACTTGGTTACTTTTTTCCAAAGGAGAACTTTGGATTTTCACACTAAAAATTAGTAAACTCTGCTCCTGTGCCACATGTTTCAGACAGGGGAAGGCGCTGCCGGAGACCTGGTGGCTCAAATGCAGCGGCAAATCCTGCCATGCTATGCACCAGCCTGGCTCTTGGAGAGACCAAAGAATCCACAAACGCACGCTGAAAAGACAACTAAAATTAATAACTAGTCTTTGTTTCTACAGAGATCAAGGCAGGCGGTAGTTTGTTGGGGGTAGGAGGAGACACCTTCAGGTTGTGGGCTGTCTTGGGAGACTGAAGAGGAAAGTTCCCTGTGGGACTTTAGCCACAATGTGGTAAAAGCAACATGCCACCCTTCTGGCCACCGCACACCAGCCGAGACCTGGTCACACAGTGAGAAGCCAAGTCGTGCAGGCGGGAAGCCTCAGGTGTGATGGTGATGTTGTTGTCTCTTACTGACCCCATATTCTGGCTGGCCATTCGAGATGTTAATGACACATCTGTGATTTAAAAAAAAAATGTTCCCTTCCCATTGTCATATATCTTTGATTAATAAAAAGAATTACTGCCTCATAACTACTTAGCCATAGCAGTTTGGAAGGCACTATCTGACCATTCAGGTCAGACTTCGCCAGGCCAAATTGAAAGGGGCCCCTGGAGGAGAAAAGTTAGAGAACCACCCTGGAGCTTCCCCTTCCCCTCCACGAATGTGCGCAATTCCAGAGAATAGACAGGCCTTCTTCGAACCTGAGGAAACCGTAACTCTGCGTGAGGAGACCCAGCAAGAGACAGAATAAATGAGCTGCATCTGGCGAGGTGGGGGGAGGGCGGGGGGGATAATTAGCTGGCACTACAGGAACAAGGGCAAAGAAGAGCGAGCTGGACATACCCTGAGGAAATCTGGACTTTGTACCCACTTAGTGCCCTGGGAGGGACGCAACACTTCCAGGCCAGCAGGTGAGGGACCGCAACCGAACCAGACCCCTGGGCGGCACACGGCAGCCTCCCACCTCCAACAACCAGAAGTCGTACTTTCCACACTATTGCTTTTAAAAATGAAGGCAAGAAGGCTCAGGTAGCCCAAAGGATATTCAGGGACAATACGGCAAGGTTTCGGTGGAGGAATAGTACCTTTAAACATAAGCCCCACTATATGTAAAATGAGCATAATAAAACAGTTTCTCTTAAAAACGGACAACAGCCAATTCATGGTCCCTCTTGGCATGTATGTTTCCACAGGTAGATGTGTGACATCTCAGAGGTAACATGTATGACACCACTGGGCTGTTTTGTTTTGTTCTTGGTGGAACTGAGGATTGAACTCAGGCCCTTGCGCTTGCCAGGGAAGCACTTATTCTACCAAGCCATCTCTCCGGCCCACACTGAGCTGATTTCATGCAATAAGACAGTAAAAATAAATGCTACAGTTACATACGACCTCATTATAAACAGCTAAGATACAATGTCTACCTTCTCAGAAGAATTCCAGGCATTGTAGCACCGAAGGCACTGAATATAAAAATCTTTTCACTCCATAAATACAAAAGGGCTACTTTTATTGGTGCCTGTAACACGTGTAATCTCAAGAAGAGAGAATAAACATGTTTGGCTTTAGCAGAGGATATAAGATACATGTAGTTCTTTAAAGTACAAACTGCTACAAGCAATCGTTAGGACATTTGCTTGTAATATGTAAAGTATAGCCTAGAGCTTACAGGTTTACAAACACTTCTAAAGCTGTTTTATGGGGTGTTTATTACATGCAAAGATGGAACAACCGTGAGGTTAGGGCACCTTCCTGGAAGACGAGCAAAACTGAATGGCAAAGACCAGATGGACATCAGTGAGCTCAGCCTGTGCCTTGGAAAGGATGGGCCCAGCATCTGTGCTGCTTTCAGGCTCCCTGGTGCATCCCTTGGACATTGCCACACGTAGGGAGGTGACGCCCTACCGCATCAGCACACCCAGCTCACCAGTCAGGACAGAGAGCGCGCAGGGAGGGGGAGCCGAGGCCAAGGGAAGAGCACGTGCCTAGCAGTAAGGACACCTGTGTTCCACTGCCAGGTCCACCTTACCAGCTCGCAAGCCATGTCACCACTCTGCATTCAGCATTGTCATCTATAAAATGAGGAAGATGAATGACCCCACAGAGTCCTGACAACTCTGTGCTTGTCTGCACTTTCAGAGAGTCCAGAGAAATCCCAAACAGCTCCATAAAATGGCAAAGACACCGTGCCCAGCTGCCAAACATCTTCCGCTTGCCTGGCTTCTTGTTCGGGCATCTCTGAGTACGTTTGGCCATGGCCACTTGTGTAGCCCCCTGCTTCCCTTCGCAGCAGGCGGCACCCTTCACCCATGGCTACAGCACTGGAGAATGGAGATGCTAAGCGCTTTGTCCAGTCAGAAGCTAGGACAGGATCAGAAATCCAGCCTCCTGGATTCCTCCAGCTATGCTATACTTTCCACAAGGAAACCAAGCTGGCTTTCTGGGAAGAATGCCAGAGGTTCCATTCTCCCAACTGAGAATTCACTGGAATATTGGAATAACAACTTTGGAGACTGTGGTCTCTCCAATCCATTTCAAGACCTGGCTAGAAACATAAAAACCCAAAGAAAGAAGCAATGGGGAGTTATTCCGTTTTTTAACAAAAGAGAAAAATTAGGGGTGGGAATATGGGGTTTCTTAAAAATTACATGATTGCTGGAAGTTAATTTGGTATTTCTTCGTTGGTTTGTAAGTTCTGTTTGCAATCACAAAAACAGACAGCTGAGGATGCCTAAATCACATTTCAGTGAATTAGCAGCTTGTCCCTAAGAATCTTTCCCACTCCGAACATATCACAGAACCCAGATTGTGATTCCGTGTGGTAGGCAAAAATCCCCCTCCATGCAAGAGAGATCCTGCGCTAAGCCTCTGTGCTGGGACCCAACTTGATAGGCTCCAAGGTCAACCGCAGTCACGAAGCGTGGTAGAAGGTTGCCACTGAACTTGGGTTGCACATGTCTGCCATTCAGGGAGACAAGCGAGCAGCCTTTACCCTGCTTTAGTGTACCAACTCCTCATAAGGATGCAAGTAGTGCACCTAGAAAAGAACCCTTCCTGCCCAGAGAGCCAGGTTCTGACCCCTTCCGAGTGTGGCCAACAGTGCAAGGCGCGTTTGCCGGGCTGCTTTAACCTTGAAGAAAGCACAAAAGCAACCTTCCCACATAGTACAAGGGGCCAGCATGCATCGGTGAGTTTCACAAAGGAAAGAAACCAAAACTAATCTAAAAACCACATCTTCCCCTACCTGTCAATGATGACAGGGTCCGAAGGTGTCTCATTGCGGTTTCCACAGCTTTTCTTTTCACAACATCGACTGCAGATTGGGAAAGAATCAAAAGAGTTAAACATGCAATTAGATAAAACAAACAATGAACATACTATATAAGAATGTTCACCAAGAAAAAAAAAATTAAGTTGAAGATTAGCCTCTCAGCTCGAAGCTGCATGAGGGCAAAATCTGTGACCATATTGCTTTTGGTCACAAAAAAGGAACCCGAAGCCAAAATATACTCATTCACATTTTCCTTCTATGACTTACAACCTGGCTAACCCTCTACAAGTCACAGTGTCCCAAGAGCCATGCTCATAACCAAAACATGGATGGTTGGCTTTTAAGATGTGTAAGATCACTTCCAGACTGGGGTTCAATGACTTTACGATGGTACGGTGTTTAAGATCTACAAGGTCACTTCCAGGCCCGGCTTCAACAATTTTATGACTGTATATTTTAGGTTTTTGCATCCTAATAAATATTTGAAGAGCCAAGTGGAAGGAAGGTGTATAAAACAGACCACAAGTAGCTGTCTGGATCATTATAAAACCTTATTTACATAACATCTTTCTCCGGAGAACTAGGTATACTTTATAAACATTTATTCATTCACTCATTTCCATCTTGTCCCAAAGATGAAGGAAGGAAACCAGAACTTTAGAATGGGAAGAAAATGAGGCAGGGAGCTGGAGAGTGATACCTCAGATGGCTTTCACCACAGTTGGAACAGAAATGAGACTCGGCTACCCCAAAGTGTCAATCCTAAAAATTTTGCTTCGTCAACCTCCCCAGCCTCAAAGCGCTATCTACCTAACAGACAGTTGGGTACCAGTGCAGCAGGGGTTGGTAGAGGGTAGGTGGTGAGAGGAGCCTCCGGCCAAAATGCAACAGAAAGAAGTCTACAAAAGGCCCTAGAGAAAGCAAAGCACCCCAGTACAAAGGTGTCTGTTAAAATACAAAGACAGGGCTGGGGAGATAGCTCAGTGGCATAAGCGCCTGCCTGGAAAGCATAAGGTTCTGAGTTCAATCCCTGGCACCAAAAAAATAAATAAATAAGTAAATAAAAAACAAGGACAGTTGTGAGGAAAGCAACAGGAGCTTGGAGATCGCATCCCCACACAAAGAGCATCAGGTCGCCCACACGCTGCTCATCAGGCCACGGGCTTCAGGAATCCCTCTGTCTGCCATCAGCTGCATTTCCTTCAGGGTGTAGCCTTGGTGCGGCTTATGAGAACGTCCTGGTCATCCTACCAAGTGGACAAGGTGCCCACTAGGTATTCAGGAGAACCGAGCTGCACTGGCCTACTCTTTCCCATGATGCCTTTGTGCAGCTCAGAACTGGTGCGGTGCTGTAGGGAAACAATGCTGAGCTGGGAATCAGGGCTTTGGCTTCTAACTCATCACTAACTAGCTGCATGAATTCAGTCAAATCTCCTTAACTGATCTGAGCTTTGCCTCCCTGACACGTAAAATAAAAGTGCTGAGTTCAGCGTTCTCTAGAGTCCCCTCTCCGTTTAAGGTAAGAGGCTGTATGATTCCATAAGCACCTTGGAACATGATGGTAGCATATGGAAAAATGAGAAGCCACCGTGTAGCAGGCACCCAAAAGCTTTCCGTAGCCCAGCCACAGGTTTGCTTCGAGGCTCGCTGCAGTCTGTTCACCCTCTCTCATCACCATTGGAATTAAAAAATATACAAACATTAATATTGCAAAACCGCGTAAATCCCATACCTTTCATACAGGGATGTGCGGCGTGCTCAGTGAACAATTCCACCATCCTCAGGGAGTAAAAGAGAGGTGCCAAGACTTTTTCATCAGGTGGGCACCATGAGGTTTTATGAACTTTAATCAAAAGAGTAGAAAGTAAAAAAAAAAAAAAAAAAAAAAAATTCTCTGGACTTCCCTAAATACCAGAGTTTGCCGCTGAGACTTTCTGCAATAATGTTTGGCCTTTGAAATGATGTTAGGTCTTAACTTTTAAAATTTCAGCCTATCCCAAGATTAGCACCAGTAAAAACGCTGGCCAGCTGCACACCCGCCTCTCAGAGCCCCAGCCTCTCCCGACCCTACCCCCCCCATTCCCAGCTCCCGCTTCTATTTCTGTAGCACTGCTCTATGTCAATGCCATGCCTGAGGAGCACAGGCAAACCTCTTTTCTCAGCAACACAGTGTCCAAAGGCCCGCACACGCCAGTGACCTGCAGACCTTCAAGCTAGACTCTCGTTTGACATCGCCGACTTGTCGACCTAACCCCAAATACGTGTGCAGTGCTGCGCAGCATTGAAGTGGAGAAGCACACACTGTCAGGATGCACCAAGCTGTTGGGCTGGGGCAGCAAGGATTCTGGAGAGGCCGAGTAAGTTTGCAAAATTGCTCAGCTGAATCCAGCTGCTTTCCATGGGGATTTCCTCGGGAGGAAAAGACAAACACAAAAATGTCCGCTTGGTGCCAGTGGATTACAATGCGGAGAACCAGCTCAGGAAAAGAAACGATATGCAAAGGAAAGGGCAGAGAAACCTTAGGGCCCAAGCTTCTTTGCTCCAACAGTGACAAATTCAAATATAATCTCCAATGTTAATACCCATCAAAGAAAAGACAGAGAGACACTTCCTTGGCTATGAACTATACAAGCAACAGGGTGAAAATAATAGGACTTGGTTGTATTTATCCTCATTGAGCCTTTAAAATTTTTCAGACTCTCTAAGTTAGCCAAAGCAGATTCTTTTCCTTCTTTTCTTTTAATAAAAATTCTCATTAATATGTTTAGCTGTTCTTTATTTTGTATCTAAAGTGATGCTCAGTCCTGTGGCAGCATTATTAACACAAGCAAGGAAAATGGAGAGAACGCTAGACACTAACGGACCCACCGCTCACAGGTAATGTGGACAGGTGACCCAGAGGAGATGAGGCCCTGAATTACTCAGATGACAAATTCAATCTTAGAAACCCTGTATGACCAACCTCAGGTTCAGCTACTTTGTTTAAAAGACTCTTAGAGTTATTTTCCAATAGGCAAATCTCTAAGTCTAAAGTTGCAGCAAAGTATTTTTTTTCAATTGACAATAACTGCAAAGTAGGAAAAGGAAGAAAAGAAAGAAAGAAGATAGGAAAAGAAAGGAGGGAGGGAGGGAGG
>NW_004524612.1:12106002-12129810 GCF_000260255.1 Octodon degus
AGAAAGAAAGAAAGAAAGAAAGAAAGAAAGAAAGAAAGAAAGAAAGAAAGAAAGAAAGAAACTAAGCTTGGAAATAGGTTAAACTTGTGTTCCTAACTACTCTGGTAGTCTGGAGGGCTCAGGGTGCTCCTTTTCACTAATGAATGAAAGTGGTGTCTCTGGCTGGCTTGGTTTGATTGACTTTACTCCAGTACTTCCTTGGAGAACCTTCTCCTTGAAACACTCTCAATGTGTTTATGCACCCCTGTTAGCACCCCTGCCTCCACGCAGTGTCTTGCAAAAGGGAAAGAGAAAGAATGAGGCAAGTTGGGGTGCAGGGTGGAGGGGATATGAGAAATCGTCTCACAATCCTCCATCCCACCTGGAAGCAGAAAAAAGAAAGAGATTAAAGATGGCTGAGGAAGAAAAAATACTACTACTAATAAAAGTCCCCAGCCTTGGACATCGGGTGTCCAGTCAGCCAAACTCCAGCTCAAGATAAGCTAATGCATCCCTTTCCCCCTCCAACATCGTTTTTTTTTTTAAATTCAACCCTCAACTTTCAAAAATCTGTCTCTAATTTCAAACTCAAATAAGCGCACAGCATGGTGGCTTTTGTTTTGTTTTCTTCTCCCCAACTCCTCCCTGTGATTGCATAACAAAAGTGTCTAAATTCACACCATCTGGCCGATAAAGACACTGGCCCCACTGCCCGGCTGGCCCGGCTGATTAGGGCCCTGTCTAGCCCGCGCCTTGTGGCGAAAGTCACAGCTGTGGGCTTTGCTCGCGCTCAATACAACTCTGTTATTAGCCAGCTGTAGGCCTTGAGACGACTTCTGTTCAAATTATAATATCTTTTAACCCTCTGAGCATTAAGGGCACAGGGGTGGCTGGCAGCAACATAACAACTAGACTTCTCCTTGCTAATAATTGGCAAAGTGAACTAAAGCAGGGACAAGAAGGGTGGAGATGATTAGGGGAGAGAAAAAAGTTATTGCTAAAGAGATTTATTTGGTCCTTTTGTTTTGTTCCCCCCTCAATGCTAAACACCAATTTGTGAGCCTTTTATAAAAGATTATCGAACATAAAACCAATCCAGGAAGCACCCAGGTATACCAGCTAACACCGCGCCAGTGCCAGGAAGGACCTGCAGGACCCACAGAGTCGCCGCCCCAACCCTGACTGCCATAGCCAGCTCTTGAACTGTGGGAGAAGGAACTTTCCTCCTTCTGGAGAGTGAAGTGCTTCAGGTTGAATGAGAATTTCCCTTTCAGATGCAGCCAATATTTGCCTACACCTATCTCATCTCCGAATACACACACACACACACACACACTGCAGACACTACCCATGTGATGGATCATTTATTTACCCATAATTAATATTTGTTTTCAAGTCTAGTTTGGGAAGAAAGTAACAGAGCATCTTCCCAGATCCCCACTGTAGAGAAGTTACAGTACATTAAATTTTTATATTGTGTTACTAATGCAGACTAAACTAGAGGCTTTAAAAATTGATGCTGCTGTTTAAACAGCATAAATGAGAAGGATTTGATTGGGCTTAAAAATAAAAATGTCAGGCTTAACTACAGCCGGATGGGGTGGGCAAGTAGTAGTCAAAGTAGTAGGTGCAATCCATTCGAGAATGGACTCGTTTAGGGGTGCGGTCCCTTCCCTGTTTGGAAGGCTATCTCTCCCAACAAAGACACCTGACAGTGAAGAGGAATAACAAAGAAAAACTGCCTTTGATGACCCACCCACATGAAAGCATTCTGTTTAGTTTAGGTATTATATGCAGGTGCATCTTTGAATTGTATTTCCTTTTTGGAACGAGACTATCAAGGGGCGCTGGAGTAAGGGGGTAGCCACCTATCTTCCTCCTCCACCTCCCCACCTCTCATCCAGCCACCCGGCTGAGGCGGTCTCAGTGTCCCTCAGCAAAAGCCACCGGCAGACTTTCACTTTGCATTTGGCAAGTTTGCTTTTCTAATACTTGGTCAAAACCAAAATCAAAACAAACGTGTCTCCTTGTGATGATTTCTTCCTGGCTGGGCTGACAGGCGAGATAGAGAGAGCTTCAGGGGTCTGACCCTAAACTAGTCCCTTCTAAGTCATGGCCTTCAGTTGCCCCAAACTAGCAAGGCTGGGGTTGGAAAACACGGAAGCAAAAGCAGAGTGAGAAGAACCAAGGTTTTTCTTCCCAATCGGATTATGGGGTGGCGTCGAAAGAAATTCATTTATGAAATAGACATTTACAATTTTAGAGTGCTTTGGCCATGCGCCGTCCATGTCCTTCTACCTCTTCTCATTTGCGGTAGGACCTCAACACCCAACAATCTTCGCGTACTAGACGCTCAAAAAATATTTGGCCAAAGAATAAGTGTACGGATGAAATTCTCCTAATTTATTTTCTTCTACTCACGCAGAAGAAAAAGCGCAGAACACCGGGACACGGAATGGATCTGTGCCGGAAGGCGGATGAAAAAAGGGCAGAAACCCGCAGACCGCGGCTTTCACACAGCGGTCCGCGGAACCCAGCCGCGGCTGCACAACCCAGCCCGGGATGGGGCGTCTCCCCGCTTCTAGACCCACTCGTGTGGGCCAGGACTGATCTTTCTACAGGGTGTTTCCTCCTGGCCTAAGAAGCACTCTGACATAAATCGTAGCAGTGACTTCCCCAGGAGAAAAGAAATGCCCCGTGTCGCAGACAGGTGCCTCGGAACAACAGAATGACTGGGACTGCGTCCCAAAGATTGGACTCTGCAGCTAACTCCACAAGTGGCTGAAGTTCTACCAGGAGTCAGCCGGGCGGGAACCCAGCCGCTGCCGAGATGCCTTCAGGGGAAGTCCCAGATCCCAAGCTGGAGCCCAGTGCCGGGACCCCGGGCTGTCCAAAAGGCATGGGAACTCCCGAGACGCCAGGGGGGATGGGACTAGAATCTTCTGGGTTTCCTTCCCTAACCACTAGATCTAAGGAACTGGCCTTAAAAGGCAGAAGGGTTTCAATGGCTCTGCCCCTGGCGAATCTACCCTGGCGCCTGGGCTCCTTCAACGCCCGCGCTTGGGGCAGACGCACCCACCTGCCCTAGGTTCCCACGGGTCCCGGGACAAGGTGGCTCTTACCTGCACATCACCTCATGTGTCAGGAGAACTCGGCACATTTCCGGATTTTTATTCTGTCCCTCGTAAGCTATGGGCTGCAAACAGGGGAAAAGGGGCAGGGAAGATATGAAATGGGGTGGGGGGACACAAAGTGGACTTTAGCACCTGCACAAGTTTCCTTCCCCTCCTACCTCTACCTCATTAGAGGTCCCTGAGCTCTCCGAATCTGAGCGGCTGCCGGCTTAACTAGGCTGATGCAGTAATAGAAGTTTGTCCCAGAGTTCTTAGCAGAAAGGCATGCTTGAGGTAGAAGGGCTGAATCTTCCCGTGGCTGCTTCTTCTCCACACCCCTTTCCTCCCTGCTTCGGTCCCCAGCATCTCCCCAAGCCACCTAGACCGGTCAACTGGAGGAGTACGAAACATTTTCCCTCCAGAGCAAAAAAGGAGCAGAGTAATGGGAAGAAAGTGTGGAGTCCGGACCAGGAAGCATGCGGGAGAGGAGGTGCGGGGCTGAGGAATAGCCAAGCCTCCCACTAGGCTCACCTGCTTGGTGACCGAGTCGATCAGCCTGACGTAGAGGTCCTGCTCCGTGCGGACACCTGCAGGAGAGGGGACAGGCAGGAGTCAGGGCCGTGCTCCTCTCCTAGAAGTCCCCCGTCCAGGGGGGCCGGAATGAGCTGCCACTTAGCCAGAGTCTCTCCCAGTGCCCAGCTCCACCAAGCCTCCTGCAGACCAGTCCCCCTGAGCCTGCCAGCCCTGTGTGCGTGCCTGATGCACTGCCGCCGCCTGCCCCCGCTGCCCACCGGTCTCACCATTGCTGTATAGGAGCTGTAACTTGTAGTGGGTGCCGTTGTTGGTCTTCTCGTTGCCTTGTTCCTGGAAAGACAGAAGGCACTGGGTTCCCCTGCCTTTCACCCCCCACCAAAAAAATTAGGAAAGAGCCACTCCTCCATACCACCTCCCAACCACCTTGAACAGCCTCCTCTGCCCAGTTGTGGGCAGGAGGAAAGAAGCTTTTGCCTACTGGAGCATTATCAGCTACTTCGGGAATTTATCATGGCTCACAGCAACTTGACCTCCTCCAACCCTCTGTTTCTGCCCCTTAAAAACATCACCAGTGCAGAGACCCACAGTGTGATAACCGGACACCTCACCAACTCAGCCTTTAAACAGGCCCCACCCAACCCATCTGGCTCTGTCTATCTTTAGGAGGCCCCCAGGCAATTCTTGCCAGAAGGGTGAAGGGACCTGTCATTTGGAAATGGCAGCACTGGGCCCTAACAGGCCACCACCTGGACATCTGGGCCCAGAGCTTGGAGCCGAGTTCCAGATCCGAGAGAGCCTGAAGTACTTGTACCACACTGTACAACCAGGAGACTGAGGCTGTGCAGGGGCACCAGACTTTCCTTGGGTTGCCTATAGTTTCAAACAGATTGTCCTTTATTTGAGATCAAATTCAGCCCCCAAATCTGGGCTTGAGCTCTAAGGTGGTGAAGCCTGGAGCAGAGCTCGAAAGAAGGCACCCCAGAAGGCAGACCAAGGCTGGGCAGAGGTTCTCCCTAGGGCTGAGTCAAACCCACTCAGACCAACTGGCAGGTGAAAATAATAAAATCAATCTGGAGAAGAGTGGTGGCAGCCCTGGGTGCACTTTTCAACTCTGCTCGGAAGGGTCAACATTCGCCGCACGGCTGACATCCCCAAGGCTGGGTGAGCACAGCCCCGAGTTCCTGCGGCATTAGGAAAGGGAGTGAGGTGGGAGGAGGTGAGGGAGAAATCTACTGATTTAGAGGCTGGGGTTGAGAAGGCTGGATTTATCATCCCTGATGATTCAAGAGGAAAAGTGTCGCAAGTGACAGATGGAATCTTTAGCGCTCTGCAAGGAGGAGGTTTTTAGGCCTGGGAGCTGGGGCCAGGGTCCACTTACTTTGTCGTTCTCCACGAAGTCCACAAAGGCTGTGCGCTCAATCTCCACTGGTTGCCCCTGCCTATCGTAGAGTGCCAGGACGAAATGAAAGAAGTTGGATTTCCTCAAGTTAGAAGGAGGCTGTTTCTCAAAGTGGGCTCGGGACAGGGCGACTCCGCTGCGCAGCACAGGAAGAGACAGGAGGGGACCCAACACAAGGAAAGAGAGAAAAGACAAGGTGTTACTGAGGGGCCCAAGCAACACCACAGAAGGCCCGGGTCCTGTCCCAGACTCAGAGTCCCGGGCCTTCAGGCTTTTGTCTCTTCAGTAAAGAAGCCCAGACTCCACAGAGGAGTCACTGTGGCTGTGGGCCAATTCCCTGCCTTCCAGAGTCCCACTACAGCCACTGGGGGAAACCCAAGGACCCCCTTGGCCAGCTGAGGTCCAGAGCGGTTCCTCCCCCAAGCCGTTTCTGCGTCCCTTCCTGACAGCCCCATGCGCTTAGGTGGCCCGGCCAGCTGCAGCAGAATATGAACTGGGACGGGGCCACCGGGGTGAGGGCCTCATTTGCATTTGAAGCCTACCCTCTGCTTAGTCAGGGGCTACCTGTCCTGGAGACACTACCCCAAGCAGGCATAGGCGAGGGCGAGGGCAGAGTGCGATGCCCAGAGCCCACCTCTGGGCAATATAGGCCTCACTGCGCTCCTTTCCTGCTCTTCCCAAAAGTTGTATCCCGGTCTGCGGGAGGGCAGGGCCCCCGTGTGACACACTGGAGACCTTCACCAGCGGAGCTGCTTGAAGAAGCCAGCGCGTTTAGAGGCAGACAGCAGCTTTCTCGTGGAGACTCAGGCGACGCGGCGACGCTCAGGCTGCGCTTCCCGCGGCGCCAGGTAAAACGGCTGACCCGAAAAGAGTCAAGGAACCGGGAAGGGCCCTCGAGCGCTAGGAGTGTCTGCACACCCCTTCCTGCCTACCTGTCGCGGCCAGCGCCTAAGTGGCCACTAGATCACCTTCGTCCGAAGGCCTGGGGGGCACAGAGGGCAGAAGGTGCCCTGAGGCACTGAGGTCGTCCGACCTACGGTCCGGAACACAAGCACTTTCATTCTTTTCAAGGGTGCAACATTGTGGCTCCAATCCCCCCAACTCGGATCTCCATTCAACTTTAACCAACTATTTGATTGTGGGCAGGGAGGACCAAAACGGAGCGACTTCAAGAAGCCCCCGAGAGCAAATGCGCCTCAGAGCTGGCTGTGCCTTCTCTGCCGTCGCCCGCTGCCAGGCTGAGTCCCCGGGCCCCTTCCGCTAGAAGCCGCTGCCACCGCTCTGTACTGTCCGCCGTGGGGACACTGGCGTGTACTGTTCCGACGGGGACAAAGTCCGGGTTCCTAGGCCCTGCGACTGCCGGCTCCTCTCCTCCATGACTGGCGGCCGGTTCGTTCTACCCGGGACACCTGGAGATGCGGCGCGTCTTGGAAATGGGTCCTCTCTCTGTGTGAGGTCAAGACGCGAGACTGGTGTCTTCGAGCGAGCGCGGCCGATGAGGAGGAGAGAGTCCAGGGAGAAGTTCATGGGCTCGGGGCTGCTCTCGCAGAACACAACACACAGGCCACAAGTCCCAGCTCAGAAGTGGTGAAGAGACAAGGGGACCGGGATGTCTCCGCGGGGTGGCACCTCGGACAAGGTTTTTATCGTCTCAGCATACAGACCCTCGGAAACAATGTCAGCTTTAGGGACGCGGACGCTATGGTGCTGCGATCCGGTCTGGTCTGCGGTCGGGCTCCCTTCCTCTCTTCCTCTTTCCTTTTTCACGTCTTCTCTTCCTGCCTCCGCGTGTCTGGTTCTCGCTCTGCGCTCTCTCTCTCTCTCTCTCTCCCCCCCCCTCTCTCTCTTTTGCTTCTTTGCTTGTCCTTCTCCTTCGCTAAGATCCCAGCTACCTCGCCCTCCCGGCCACGGCTCAGGCCTCCCCAGCTCCTCTTGCTGCCGCCACCATCTGGCGGCAGGGCTCGGGGTCTCTGGGAAGCTCCGGCGAGACACGCACTCACAGGCGGCGTGGGGAACCCAGGGAGTGGCCAGGGAACCTTCTCCGGTCTCCTAGCTGGGCTGCCGGCTGGGACTCCTATGCTCACAGGAGTAAGGGCTGAGGTGCAAGGGATTCCATGCTACTTTGTATTTTGTCTATGAAAGTGAAATACGGGGGAAGAGCGGAGGAGAAAAACCAACGACCCAGGCAGTTCCCAAACCCCAACCTGGCTGCCTGGAAAGTGTCCCCAGAATGGGCAAGCTGGACGCAGGAGGGACAACGCCAGTGCGCAGGGCTAAGGCGACAGATGGGGCAGAGAGAAGAGGAGAGAGACGAGGACAAGAAGGAGAGGGCACACTGACAAGACAGAGCCCGAGAGCACAGTCACGGTGCGGCCGACTCGTTACCTCTGCGCTGCGACATTGGCGTCCACCACGCCGACGTTCCGGACCCAGGACCGGACTGAATCCATCTCGGCGCCCAGTGACTTCTCTTTCAGAGCTGGTCCTCTTCCTAACGTATCTTGAATCCCAAACATTTAAAAAGTCTGATCCTCTACTGTTGGCTTTTTTATATAAAAAGTGAGTTACAACAGTCGTGACTGTTCCAACGCAGCCAGCAAGCGGTCTCCTCCAAAGCAATGCAAGGCAAGGGATCAAGTGTCGAAGTTTGGGACCCTCTTGGAAGAAAAATAATGTAATAATAGCAATAGTAATAACTCGTCCTTTTCTCTTGGCGCGAGACTGCGGGCTGCTGCGGCCGGCCGAAGTTGGGGTTCGCCCTCCCTCCGCGCGCTCAGATCCGACGCCCGGCCCTGCGCCCTATGTCTCGCGCATCCTTCCAGTTGCAGAGCTGCTTCCAGAAAGTGGCCGCAATTCAGAGCATCACCTGTTCTGGGAGAAACAGGAGATTGATAGCTGCCTAGTGTTCCCCTTTCCTCTTGGTTCGCCCTCCCCCTCTGTGTTCCTCCCCACAGATCCAATTTAGAAAAAAAAAAAAAAAAAAAAATCCCCAACAGTCTCAGTTGTAAAAGGAAGGGTAAGACCCGGAGCCGAGAGGAGGCGGTGGCAGCCAGCGCCGCGGAGCAGGGCTGCTGCCGCGCGCGGGCTCCATGAATGGGTTACTACGGCCCTGGCCGAGGGAGGCGGAGCCGCAGCCCGATAAGGAGCCTCATTTGCATGCGCGTTCAGGATTGGCCGGCGCCGGGCAGGCCGGGCCGACGTCCTCCGACGGCGCGCGCCACGTTCTGCGTTGCCGGGCGTCCGGGAGGTGAAAGGGGACAGAAAGCTGCGGGCGCCGCGTCCTTGCCCGAACCCCGCGCGCGTGGCGGGAGAGGCTGGGCGCCCCCAACCCTGCCCTGCCGCGGTGTAGTGCGGTCGATGCGCTGGCTCGGGGGTGGGAAGCCTCCGTGCGTTTGCTTAGAGATGCAGGCTGTTGTAGCCCCCGGAAGGCGTCTGCGCCCCGGGAGTTGGGGTCTGAGCGCGTTTGTGGAGTGCGCAGAGCGAGTCCAAGCGCGCTCGGGTTTCGCGCAAACGCCCCCCGGGCGCCTGCCTCCCGCATCGGAGGTCCCAAACCTCCTGAGGCTCCACAGTGACCCTCTGGTGCGGGGCGTGGGGTGCACGTTGCTGAGAGAAGATATATGAAGGAAGGCGGGAGCAGGGTGTGAAGGAGCGAGACTCCAAGTGCTGTTCAAATAAACAGAGTCGGGGAAACGGTGGAGTTTAGGAAAGAAAACACCAGGGCGAGCGAGCGGGGGGACGCCCGCGCCGAGCAGAGGTTGCTGACAGATCGAGGCGCGGAGTGCGAAGCGGCTGGGCGCAGACCGAGAGCCCCCTCAAAGCCCTCCCCGGGTCCCCGCGCCCCAGGGGACAGCGAGTGTCGCGAGAATTTTGTTCCCGCTCGCGGTGGCAGCGGTGCTGGTCGCGGGCTGGTGACCGGGAGGCGGCGGCTGCTCCGCGGAACAGCTGAAACCCTAGACTGCTTTGTAACTACGCCGGGCTGCTCGCGGTGCCTATTAAAATCCTCCTGGCTGGGTGTTATTTTCTTGCTTGTCCTTTTGTACTCTGATCTGTGCATAGATCTGCTGCTGAAATCTAGAACACCAGCGCGAAAACAGATTTGAAGACAATGAATGCAAATCTGTGCTCAAAGACCATCTGCCGTGGAGACGATCAGCTGCTCGGCAGTTCGAAAGCCTACGCCGGACTCTGCCGGCTGCAGACGCACAAGGCATTGGCGGGAGCCTGTAAGACATGCAGGAAGCTTTACCCCACTTAGGGCTCAGACTTGCGAGTCTAGTGACTCCCATCCAGGTCCCCTAGGTGTAGGTGAGCGCTCAGAAATGAACTGCGAGAGTTTGCCGCTAGAGGACACAGCGCTTTGCAGCTCGTTTGCCTGGGCCAACTGGAAGCTCGGGCTTTCCAGGACCACGGCACTCCTAGGAAAGGGACACTCTGCACTGGCCTTCGTCTCACCCCAGGGGGCAAACTGCAAACCCAAACCGTTGGCCTTCACTGTCTCTACACGTTTTCACTTGAAAATGGGTGGGAAGGACCCTCTCTGCACAGACCCTGTTGGAAGGACTGTGGTGGTGGATTTGGGGGGAGAGGAGAGGTGAAACCCTGCATCGGGCTTTCTGTATCGCCCTGTCCCAGGGCTCTAGCTTGGCCTTCCCAGTTGGACGTGAAAAGGTGAGAGATGACATGCAACCCAAGTGGGGACTAGAAAATGGAACGCGTGGATTGTAAAAAGCCACATCAAGAGTTGCCCAAAGAAGGGAGGTGGGTCTGAAATTGACTACCCCGTTTTTTCAACTGAGTATTTCTCTGCAGGCTTTAAGGACAATGTCGGCTTCCTCAAAAACCAAGCAGCCCAGAGTCTCCTACTCTGGCCGGCTCTTTTTGTAAATCTCTCCAAAACCTCCACTCACACCCCACGCCTCATGTCCGGAGTTGGCTTCCAGCAGAGCCAAGACCCGGGTGTCTCAGCGGAGAAGCCGCCGAGCCCTCCAAGATGCCCCACTAAGCCCGGTCATTTTTCCCCCCAGCAGGAGCTTTTGACCGACTGCACCTGGATGCTACGCGGTAAAGGTGCCCAGAGCATCCCGAGGGTCTGCAGTGGGCCTGTCCTGGTCGGGACCGTCTGCCCCCAGGCTCCGGTTGACTTGGGTTAAAGGGCAGAACCAGGGTCGAGGGCTCGGGCTTTTCTCACCAGTAACAGCTGCCACCCAAATTATGCCTCTGAGGAAGAGAATGAATTGCTCCTTTCTCCCAGCTCCTGCTGTCCTCCCCAAATCAGAGCACCGTGCTTGGTTCTTCCATTCCACCCCCACCCCAGAGACAAGTTCAGGGGCCGCAGGCCCCCCTGGGAGGTCGGCGATGCCCGGAACTCTGGCTGAGTGGGACACCGCTTGCATCCCGCTGCGCTCTGGGCGCCGTCTCCGCGCCACTCAGCGCGCAGGGCGTGAACGCTGGACCCGCGGCGAGGGGGTCCCCTGGGTAACTCCTCCCGGGCACGGAAGTTCCCTTCTGGCTAGGACACAGTTCCCGGACGAGTACGGCGAAGGAAAGGCGGGCTGGGCCCGGCGGGCAGCGCTTCGGCGAGAGAGAAGCATTTCTGCCAACCAAGTTGCGCTTAATTATTTGTGTGTAGTTTTGGGGGCGGGGTGGCGACAGAGTTGGCCACCCGCGCCGAAAGTGGGTTTGCTATAAGACTGGCGCAAACGGAGGCGGTTTCGCCCCAGAGGCTGCACCCATCTCTGTCGCCTCCGGCTACCCCGAACCCTGTCAGGGAACCTGCGCCCCCTCAACCTTCTCGGAGCTGCGCGGGGCCGGGCCGGCGCAGCTGCGATCACCGTCCCAGGAAGACAGGCTCTGGTGTACCAAGCCCGCGCGCGTCTCTCTGTCTCCTACTGGAGAGCTTCGTTCAGCTTCTGGCCAGGTCTAGAAGAAGCCCAAATGAACACTTAACAACCCGCCCTTAAGATCTATTTACACAAAACCGAGGTGGTGGGTTGGCATTCTTTTACCCCGTGCGTTCCTTTGTTCACTCTCCCTAAACGCGTGCTCCGAGATTTTTCCAGTGCCTCTTCCCAGTCTGCACCTCAGTGGGATGCGCTCCTCCTCCTCCTAATTGGTACCAAGGCCCATTTGCCCAGTGGTGTCGGCCCAGTCTTCCTGGGCGCTGCGTCTGGGCTCACAGCCAGAGACTTGAAAAATTTCCCTTAAAATTACTCGCTGGGAAGCGTTCCTGTCAGCTGGGCCCCCAGTGAATTTTGAGGTGTTAGAACCTCCTCCCCAGGCCAGCATCCCCCGACTCGAGACACAGACCGGTGGCGCCTTGGTCTACACAGTCTAAGCACAGAGCTGGACTAGTGTGGAGGAGTTCAATCCACCGGGACAGCTAGTCTAGTTTGTGTAAGTGGTGGTCCCATAGCCTCTCTCTGGACAAGAAATTTCCAATTTGGGCTTTAAAAAAAATAACTAGTACTCTTGTTCTTTATTTGTCCAATTAGAAATAAATGGCTTTGAGAGCTATTTCCAAGATCTCTTGACCATACAATCCACAATCCGTGAAGTGATTTTTAAAAATCCAAATTCATAAACTTCCGCTCAAAACTGCAACTTTGGCATTTTTCTCCAGGAAACTAGACGTGTGTATTCTATAAATGCAAATTCCCTAGAGAGGGGAGAAGGGTGGAACGAAAATACTTTATGCACGAATTTGGGACAGAGATCTGCTGAGAGTTCCACCACTCACACCCGGCGGGCCGTGCTTTCAGGGTGGTTCTGTGAGAAGTGAACACGCTTGTTTTGCTTTTATACAGCAAAGGAGGTTTGAGCAGGAACAACTACAGAAATCCTGAGGCACCAAAAGGGCTTTTCACACACACAGTGATGCGCCCAAGCCCCTCGATCACTGCACTGAATTTACCCAAAGTGGATTGGAAGAGCCAGATCAGATTTAACCGTAACACTTGGCAACTCAGATGGTCTCTTCCTCCTCCGTCTTGTGCCTCATCCTCACCTTCTCCTCCTCCTTCATTCTCCCCATTTGCCTGCTCTTTCTCCCTTCCTTATTCTCCTTCAGTACTATCCTTCCTTTCCCTTCCCTCATTCCAGGCGCAGAAAACGAGGGAGCCTGAGCTGACGAAGAACACTTACAAGGTCAAGAGAATAACTTCTCTACCTTGCAGGAACCCATGCCCAGGGCGGTGGCATCTCCGTTACCACTGCACTTAAGGCACAAAGGTAGGAAGACTAAGCGACAGGCATTAGGAGACACTAGCGAGCAGGTCTCCCCGCGAGGAAGGTGCAAACACGAATAGAGACCTGCCACTTATCAAGACTGTCTGGGTAAGAAATAGCAGCAAGGCTTTCTCACCCTTAAGCTTGTGCGCTCCCTCTCATGTGGGAACTATTTGTCCCATTCTGCAGGTCCTCAAAATGAGGGTGGGAGGTGGGAGGTGGCATCTCTGTTGATAAACAGGGAACAAAAACCTTTAGCAGTCCTCCACTACTAAGGATGGCGTGGAAAGGGCCTTAAGAAAGAAAGAAAATACTTAAATGTACCTTTCTCTTTTTCAATTTCTGGGCTCAGTTGAAGGGAAAGATAACCCAAGAGCTACTCTGAGACCCGCCCCCCCCTTCTCCTTTTCCGGGACGTCCCCGCCTCACGCCAGCCGGCAGGGAAAGCCCGTGGGACCTGCAGCTCTCCCGGCTTGCGACGGAGGTGTGAGCGATGTGTTGATTATTCGTATTTTTGCCGAGCGCATACTCCGCCGCGGCCCGCGCCGCCACATTTAGCACGTACACGCGCGTACACGCAGGCACACGAGCTCTCCCTGCGCCTCCAGAGGGACGGCGTCCTCGGAGGGGTAAGGGTGACAAAAGGCTCCCACTCACCTCCTTCACAAGCGCCCAGAAGCACGCCCTTGGCTTCCAGAGCCAACTTTTTTCTCCATGAAACACTTGCCTTCCCCATTCCTCCCTCCGGGTTGTGGGGTGGGCGTGGGAGCGTGGGGAGCCCGCAGCTACAAACACAGCACCAGCTAGAGCTGCATTCCAGTTGGCAGTAAGCGTTCTCCTCTCTCTCTCTCTCTCTCTCTCTCTCTCTCTCTCTCTCTCTCTCTCACACACACACACACACACCTCTCCACCCTCCCACAGCATGTACCTCGGGTGGCAAACGAGAATCTGAAGAGGTTGAAGTGCTATGCTTGGTTTCGGGTCATACTGAACACCCTCAACTGGACTTTTAAGACCCGGACTTCCTCATACTCTGCCCAAGACCTGGTAATGCTTGCTGAACCCGCACCCTACCCCAGGCCGTACATCTCCCAGTGGGTAGCTGAGGCACCATCCAGTGGGCACCCTAGGAAAACTCAGAAGGTGAGGGGGAAATCAGAGATTGCTGGCCCTCTGCAGCCTGCCCATAATAGAAGCGGCATAACTTCCACTTGCTCCGATCTCTGGAAGGAGAACCGATGCAGATCACAGAGTGAGTGGTTACAGCGACGAAGAGACAGTCCCCGGGGCCATAAGCGCTTAGATCAGTGCTGAGGCATTGCTGGCCAAGCTAGGCAAGGGCAAAGGACCAAAGCTACAAACGCTCACATCACCCACGGTCACAGTCTGCCATGCACAAGGGCAGTTGCTCCAGGTGTCTTTAACTGGTGGGGCAAAGTGCTGGAAAAGACTCATCCTGGCTTGGATGTCTGCAGACCCGGGATAGAGGCTGAACTGGATCTTCCTCCCCTGTGCCTCAGTTCCTGGGCTGGTAAAACTGAAGATACTCATTTCCCAGAGATTCCTTTGCCTTCAGGATGAGGAGAAGGTTTAGGATGAAAGTATTTTACAGGCAGCAGGTATTCGAAAGATGTTCATTCCCTTTGGCCTGCGCACCTGTGCATGCACATCTTAGGATCCCACAAGGGCCGTCCCTGGGCCTTTGGGAGTGTCATGTGTGGATGCCTCCCCTCTGGCCTATGAGCTCTGGAAGCAGGAATTCTGACTTCATTTTGCAGTTCCTTGGCCCAGCCCTGGGATAGTGGATGTTCTATAAATTTTTGTTAACATGGAAAGATACCTAAGAGAGTGCTTTGGGACTTGTTCAGTGGCTGCAGCCATCCATCAGAGGGGCCAGAAGGAACCTGGTGGTGGCCTTTCCCTGAGAGAGACTGAGATCTCTGGGAGCCTGCACTGGAGTGGATCACTCCCTGTCTGTGCAGGTAGAGCCAGAGCCGGACCCTAGCAGAACCACCAAGGCTCATGGGCTGTGTGCCAGGGTTGGGCAGCTCACTGGGGAATCAAAGAAAATCTCCAGGAGTTCCGGCAAGGGCCTTTGACTGTGGCTAATTGGTAGTGACAAACACCAGTTAGTGGTTCACAGGTAGCAAGGGAGGAGCCCTTCTTCACCCTGAGCCCTTCTTCACCCTGAGCCCTTGCAAGAAGAGACTTGGTTTTCCTGTGAGTAGAGGTCTCTGGGGAGATGCACTCCTGGAGCATGGCTTACCCAGAACCTCATGAAACAAGCTGGGAGGCTTGAGGACTTAGAGAAAGCCTAGAGGTAGCAGAAGAGGAAGGCTCCAGAAGGGAAGATCCAAACGTTTCCTTTCCACGGAACTAAAGCTTCCTAGACACTTCCATTTATTTGCACTTTTTATGCAAAACCAAGGTGTGCCTGTTACTGAAAATGTTTATAAACAAAACCAAAAGAAATAAATAATCATGTGAAACAAAAATAAGTATTGCTCATATTTGGGTAGATTTTCTCTTTCTTGCATGCATATTTCAATATACTATAAGTGAGAGCCTAGGTTATATGCTTATTTGTAATTTTTTACTCTCTCACTATGGCATATTTCCCCACATCATTAAATATTTGTCCACAGGCACAGTTAAGATTGGCACAGTAGTTCATCACCCGTGCCATACTTTGTTTATACTGCTAACTTTGGACATTGGTTGTAATTTTTCACTGTAATAAACAACACTGTAATGAACATCTTAGTAGTTGGAGTTTTTCATATAATTATGATTCTTTCCTCAAAATAAAGTCCTGAGAGTAAAGTTGTGAAATCAGAGGCCGCACATGTTGAGCCTTAACACGGACCAACAAATTGTTCTTTTGAAAGAGAACATTTAAGACTGGGCATGGTGGCATGTGCCTATAATCCCAGTGCTTGGGAGGCTGAAAACAGGAGAATCACTACAAGTCCAATCTACGTAGTGAGACCCTGTAGACCCTGTCCTAAATACAGAAGGAAAAAAAAAGAAAAAAGAAAGGCTACATTGACATTCCCACTGAGATTGCACTTGCTGTCTCCCCTGACCTCATCAGTCCTCAAAGTTACTTTCCTTATTGCGAAAATTTACCAATCTGACAGATTGGAGATGTGTTCTACTGGTTTAATTTTAATTTCCTGTATATTTTATAAATTTCCAGGAAAACAAATTGTTCTTCCTATACCCTTTGGCCAGTGTGCACCTTGAAAGAGTTGCAAGCTTTTATTTTTCAGGGACTTGAAATATTAATTTATATTTGCTACAGCTGTTTCTGCAACCTTGCTTTCCTCTAACTTTATAGTACTGTGTGGCATTTTGGGGACATATAAATTTAATAAATTTAGCATGCTTTCGTCCCACTAGTCACAAAGTAAGCACTTACCAGTGTTCTAAGTAATAAAGATGATCATTGCATATACCAAGCAGCAGCAGCCCCAGGTTCCCTCTGGCATGCACTGAAGCCACCAACCACCCCAGTTCTTCTCCTCTTCACCCCAGCAAGCTCTGTGTCCTGAGTTTAAATGCCTCCCTCATGGCCTCCCTGGTAGCAGTGGCCCCAGGCAGGAAGCAAAAGGAGCAGAGGGGCCAGCAGCTTCCATCCTCGCTAGAGCTCAGCAAAAGCTTCTCAAGAAGCAGAACGAAGTCCCCTTTGCTACCACTGAGCCACACAGCCTCCCCCAGCCAGAGGCGTGGCTAGAAAACCACTGCCCACCTCTGCACCCTTTATCACAGAGGCCTGTTGGAAGACGGGGTCGAACAGCAGCTGCTGAGGGCCACCAGGCCACGCACAAGCTCTGCGTAAGTAGTTCAGTCCATCCACATTTTCCTTTACAGCATTCTCCTTTCTCTTTTTCAGATAATCCTGCCCCATTCTGAGATAGATTAAATATTGACACATAATCTCCTATGGTCTCTTAGATCAACTGGACCCACCATCACTTCAATGATAAATAACTCATTTATTTATTTTTTGTTGTGTTAGAGTTCAAATCCAGGATTTATCAACCTACATTCCTCCCCCATCTTATTTTATTTTGAGGGAACATCTCACTAAATTGACCAGGTTGGCCTCCTCCTCCAACAGGTATGAATGCTCCTTTTAGATTACTATTTTTGCCATAAATAAGTAGATTTCTGATAATTTTTGCTTTTCTTCCTATAACAAGCAACAAATTTTTCTGAGCATCGTGGTGCACACCTGTAATCCCAGCATTTGGGAGGCTGAGGCAGGAGGATTACTGCAAATTCAGGGCTAGGCTACACTACAGTGACTTCAAGGCCAGTCTGAACTAAGTAGAAAGACACTGTCTCAGACAGAGAGAGATTTAATAAGCAACAAATTTTAGAAAGCAATAGGTATTTACTTACAGATGCAGAGAAATATTTAATTAATTCATGCTTTTGTTCAAAATCTGTTTGCTGTTGGTACACCAACTATATGCCATCTGGAATTTAGTTTAGTTTATATTAATGGGAAAATCAGACTTCTACCACTAAATTGCTAGATCTACCAATAACATTTGCTAAATAATCTGCAGTTTCCTCCAAAATGTGAAATCTTTCTTTGTATGTATTTCTTAAATATCTACAAATACATAGTTTTTTAAATAGTGAGATTTATAAGTCAGAATTTGAAAATTATGGCTTATTTCACCACTAGAGCCAGGTATGATACCATATGCCTGTAATCCCAGCACTTCAGAGGCTGAGGCAGAAGGATCAGCACAGGTTTGAGGCCAACCTGGTAAGACCCTGTCTAACAAAAAATATTTCTCACCCTATAGTTTATCCATTTCCTTTTATGTCCTACAGAAAAGTTTTTGTTTACATTATAGCCTGTGGCCCGGTGTGGTGGCATACGCCTGTAATCCCAGCCCTCAGGAGGTTGAGGCAGGAGGATTGCTGGGAATTCGAGACCAGCCTGGGCCACAAAGTAAGCTCAAAGCCAGTCTGAACTGCACTGCAAGACCCTGTCTTAAAAGGACAAAAATAAAAAACAAATTATAGTCTGTGAATATATTTTCATTATAGCTCGCGGCCATTGCTTACACTGTCACTGTACATAGCGCCCTCGCCCTACACTGGGATTGAACCCAGGGTCACTCCACCATGAAACTGCAGCCCCAACTGTGTTTATTCTTTCATTCTGAAATAAGGACATACTAAGCTGTCCAGGCTGGTCTTGCAGTTTTGATCCTTCTGCCTCAGTGCCCTGAGTAGCTGAGATTAGAGGCAAGGACCACCATGCTGGGTCCTACTAATGGTAGGTTTTTAAATTGCTTCAATTAAGCTCTTCAAATTGATCTTACCTACTAAAGGATAATTTGGTCTTTTTTCTTTCTAAGAAGTATAGCTGATTTATTTTTCTTGCTTTATGGCATCAGCTAAGATCCCTAATACAGTGGCAGAGCAGAAGCATTGGCCACAAACCTCATCCTGTGCCTGAATATTATCGTTATTTTTATAATATTCCATTATCAAATTAAATGTTGATGTCACGTAAACTAAGGATTTCTTTTAAGTTACAGAGTAGCTTTTATCACAGATGTTGGTTTTCATCAATTATCTTTTAGCACATAGTAAAGTTTTACAGAGCTTTTCTTCCTTCTTTTATTACAATTAATTATATTAGTACATTAGCAGACACTGGCCCAATGTTTTCTTTCTTCTGATAATGGGAATTGAACTCAGAGGCTAACATGTGCCAGGCAAGCACCGTAGCGCTGAAACACATTCCTTCCCCTTTTTATTTTTAATTTTGACACAAACTCTTGCTAAGTTGCTCAAGATGGCCTCAAATTAGTGAGCCTCTTGCCTCAGTCTCCAGAGTAGCTGGAATTACAGGCATGCACCACCCTACCCAGATGTCCTTGTATTTCTATAATAAATCTTGGCAAATGTCAAGACTGTGCTCTGTGAAGTTTAGATCCCTGTGAGGGATATGGTGACAGATCCGCAATTTTGTCTTATTAACCCTCTCTTTGTATGTGTGCAGTGATCGATCAGTTCTTACTCAAATTTGTTCCCATTCTCTCTTCTGTGTCTTCCTGTCTTGGGGTGGATTTATTTTATATTCTGTAGATGACTCTTGAAAGACTGTCTTGGCATTTGCCTCCAGTTCTTCCAACAATTTTGCAAACTCCAAATTTGTTTCCTAAAAGTGCTTTTCTATTTATGATGCTTGGAACAGTTGCTATTTCTGCTACCAAACTCTGGCACAACAGGTTTTGGCATCAGAGTTATACAAGATCTGGAAAACTTGCCTGTGTTATTTTGCAGAAGTTATTTATTATTATTTTTTATGTATTTGGTTCAGGATCCACAGGGTCTGCAGGGCTTACAGGGTCTCACTACGTAGATCGGACTCATAGTGATTCTCCTGTTTTCAGCCTCTCAGGCACTGGGATTACCAGTGGCACCACCACACCCAGTCTCAATCACCGTCTCAGCGTGCCCCCGGGGGTGGGGCTGGCACAGCATGCCAAAGATCAAACCCCATGCATAAGTTTAATTTAAAGCAGCATAGGATCTATAGTTTCTTTAAATTAATAGAACCTTTCCCTAAAGCATATCCATTGCTAAATCATCAATTCATGGTGTGGCAATTGATTTACTCAGGTTTTCTTCTTAAGCATGTTTGGATATCATTTTGTTCCTATAAAACTACTCTTAACACTATTTTAAAGCATGATCATATGGCTTTACTTGCTGTTTGGCTGTATACTTTAATTTTCTGCATCTGGATTTGAACTCTAACACAACAAAAAATAAATAAATGAGTTATTTATCATTGAAGTGACGGTGCGTCCAGCTGATCTAAGAGACCATAGGAGATTATGTGTCAATATTTAATCTATCTCAGAATGGGGCAGGATTATCTGAAAAAGAGAAAGGAGAATGCTGTAAAGGAAAATGTGGATGGACTGAACTACTTACGCAGAGCTTGTGCGTGGCCTGGTGGCCCTCAGCAGCTGCTGTTCGACCCCGTCTTCCAACAGGCCTCTGTGATAAAGGATACAGAGGTGGGCAGTGGTTTTCTAGCCACGCCTCTGGCTGGGGGAGGCTGTGTGGCTCAGTGGTAGCAAAGGGGACTTCGTTCTGCTTCTTGAGAAGCTTTTGCTGAGCTCTAGCGAGGATGGAAGCTGCTGGCCCCTCTGCTCCTGAAACTGACTTCCTCAGTTCCACTGTCGAGCATTTGCATTTTGTGTGGTTGAGCTCGTATTCCTCAGGATCTTCTGGTTTGCTCCCCAATCCATGGTGCACCAGAAGCTTGGTACCACCTGGCCTGCTGACTCCGGCAGGCTGATGGGTGGACAGCTGCAGCTCAGTGACAGTGCAATGCACTTCTTTGATTGCTAGTTGAGCATCACTGTCGACACTTTTGAGTGCCCTCCTGCTGGCCACTTAGTCACAGCATTACTCATTTTCTCAGGGATTCTATAGCTTGCTGTAGTTGATGCAAGTCTGCAGGTGTACTTTGGATGGTTAACTGTTAATCCACTGCCAATCCTAGAGGCTACAAACACTGTCTTTTAAACTGTCATGTAAGGACCAGTGAGATAGCTCAGTGGGCTGAGTGCCTGCTTTAGCCAGCACAGGGACCAGAGTTCGATCCCTGGTCCCACATGTTGTGCCGGCCCCACCCCTGGGGCTCGATGAGCTCGCAACCGAGTCTGGGTGTGGTGGAGCACCCCTGTAGTCCCATTTATTTTCACATTCCTTGCGCCAACCTGATGTGAGCCAGAGCACTGACTTTCATCTCGGGCTCCTCTTATCTGATTAGGGCCACCCTCTGCAGTGCTCCTGCCCCAATGCATGTGTCCCTGAAGACCTGCGACTTGGTTGCTTTTCTCTCATTGCTAAGACAAAATGCTCAACACCCCAAACTAAAGGAGGAAAGATTTATTTAGCTCAGTTTGTGGTGGTCTTGTCTGTAAGCTCTTGGTTCCAAGGCAGGGTGGCACGGTGAGGGGCAACTCTTCAAGGCTGCAGAAGACAGTAAAAGTAGCAAGAGCAAAAGGGGAAAGCAGGCATCTTCTTCTCCCTGATATTGTACACAGGCTACACCCCAGCGAATTGCAGCACTCACACCTTCTTGGTGCCCTCCTCTTGTACAAGTTGAGGAGTTTACAAAAAGAGGACCCTGCCCGCCTGCTAAGCCTCTTAGTTAAACTTCTAAACTCCTCAGGTTAACACAATGTATCAGTCACTACAGCCTGCATCTTCCAAGTATTAGAGCAGCCTCTTCCTCCTGAGAACCCCACCAAACCCAGTGCATGGCTCCGAAGCACCGCAGAACTGAGCTCTCCCCGCTCATCTTCCCCCCTACTCTGAGTCAGATGTCTTGGGACTTCTGCTGGTCGTGAGGCAGCTTTTCATCCATAGGAAGTGCCTGAAATGAATGCCCAGGAAACACCTGTCCTGCCCTCAATCCAGTTGCACCTGTACTATAGCCTAGAGGAATTCCTTGAAGTTTATTGTGTGAGAATAGCACCTTTCTCTGGTTTCCAGTAATAATGGATTTTTATTATAATATTCCTTTGGCAATTTCAATAGGAATTTGGAGCATGGACTGAGAAGACTGGAATCTTTTATTCAGTTCTGTATTCCCAGCACCTAGTAAAAATGCAATAAGAATAAAGAACATGGATGGAATGAAGCAAAGATGAGTTAGTAGGATGACCACATTATTTACTGTCTAAATCAGGGCCTTTGGAGAGTGAAAAGGGGCATTGGCCAGATGGGCCACCAGGTTGATGGAGCTAAAATGGGCTGTGCAGGAAAACCACGACTCTGATTGCTCTGTGCATATGAGACATGGGAGGGAAAGAGCAGAGGGGGGAGGGGAGGGCACGTTAGAGAAAACAAGGTCTGTATTCATTGGGAAGCCAGCTCTGAGGTGGCGACTGCAGGGTGGGAGGAGAGATTGGGCAGAGGAGATGTTAGCTGTAATGGGCCACAGGAAGTGCTCAAACTCAGGTAACCCTTCAGCCATGCCCCAAAGCAAGGCAAGATGCCTGGGTCCTCCCTGTACCCTTCATCACGTGGGTGCAAAATGTGTGCTGGCCATGGCTTCAGTAAGGCACTTCCTTTCCGTGGAGGGTGTGTCCCCAGGGGAATGTAGCTGTGAACCTTCACCAGTCAGGATTCTCCGAGGCTGGAGAAATGGCTGCTTGGGTGCTAAAGGAGAATGGGGGGCTGCTCACCCAGGGTCCATGACCGCTACCCCGGTGCCACTCAGCCACTGCATTCAGAACCAAAATTCGCCCCCATTTGGGAGAGATCCTTCAGGATTCTGCTTGATATTGTTTTCCAGGGAAGCCTACCGAAAGTCAGTTGGACAAGCACAAGCCCTGCTTCTCCAGTGGGTCTCACGGCCACAACTCATCCCTAATGCGAGCTCCTCTGCAGCCTGTTCCAGTTCCCCTGCTCCCAGATAGCCCTTCTGCTGCTCAGGGTGACTTTTCTAGTGGATGACACAGACCTCATCCAGGAGAAGGCTAAGACACTGCTGGCCGTGTTCACCAGACATGGCTGCCGAACTTTCCCGTTAGCCATCAGGATAGGGCAGGAGGGCCCCAAGGGCTCAGTTGGTGGCAGAGCTCCTGCCTATGTTGGGGAACAGCCCCCCACTTGCTCCCGGGGTGGAGATCAACAACCTCAGCTGAGAGGCTGAGTTTCTTCTTTCTGTTCCCTGCTTTTTTTGCATAGGAAGCCCAAAATGGTCTAACAGCAGCGATGACTTAGAGTTTAAAGAGGCTCCTGCTCTGTCCCCTGTGGGGGAGATTCCCCCTAGGAAACCAGGACCTACAGACTCACATGCAGTTGCAGAGAAAAGAAGCCCAAGTTCCTGAGTAGGCCACTGAGAATGGAGAAATGGGGCCATTTCTGCTTCAACACCCCATCTCCCAACCCTGAATATTCTGTCTGCTGAGAACACATCATGTAATGGTCACTGGTCAGGAAGTGTACTGAATCCATGAGGGTGACGCTCTGTCCTCAGGAGACAGAGCCTTGATGCTGGCAACTCAGCCACCTTATGAGAGTTGTAGTTCCAAGTTGGGCAGATGTATGGGATTTACGATAGTGTCAGGTGGCTCCATGGTGCTTGGATGAAAATCGGAGCTCTAGGTCTGATGCAATACTTTGTAGGACCCCACGTTGATAGATTAGTAGTGGTGATGAATCGGTGGTGATAAGCGATTAGGGGATTTTTCTACCAAGGGCCATGTTGGTCTGTTCATGGCTGCTGCTGGGCTGCAGGCTCAGCACTGGGCATCTGACGTCAGCAGAGGCTAGAATGACAGCCATGATCAGGCACTCTCGTTGTGAGGCCTGGGGACCTCTGTGCCCGTGGTGCTGCCTGGGCATGATGCATCTGCACTGAAATGGGCACTGAATCATCAGGCCTGCTTGGCTGTTAAGTGCCTACCTCCTTCCTGCTGAAGATGCCCCCTGGTGGGCATCAGCCTGTGACAAGGAGATCTTTGCACTTCATGCCCAGCCTAAGGACCCTGCCACAAGCCTCTTCACCTGGTTGTTTCTCTCTTTACTTTTTCTTTTGTAGTCATGGGGAATTGAATCCAGAAATCACTGAACTACATCCCAAGTCCTTTATAATTTAAAAGAGAGACAGTGTTTCTCACTAAGTTGCTCAGGCTTTCCTTGAGCTTGCAGCCTTCCTACCTCAGCCTTCCAGAGTGCTGAGGTTATAGGCATGCATGAACAACTGAGGCTCACCTGGCCTCTTTGTTCCCAATATCTCTCCATCCAGGCTTCTAGAAAATAGTCATTCCCTTCTGCACACCATATGCATTCTTATTTTAAGGGCCTCTTTTTTCTCTGCACAAAACAAATATCCAGGCACTTTGCCTGAGCATTTTCCATTGAGCAGATTCCTCAGACACAGTCGGTCATGACAGCCCTTGAGTGGGTGCCACTGAGGTTGGTCCACTTTTGACCTGCATCATGCTCTGTGTGAACCCTTCTGTGAATCACACCTGGCCTTCTCCACCTCCATTGTCTGGTGACAAGAACCACCCAGCCCTGCTGGTTGTTTGGTCACTGGATGATCTAGCACCAGTCACTCCATTTCTTTAAGATCCAGAAGCATTCTAAGCATTGATTTTAAAATACAAACTTCTTGGCACTGGCCTTGCTCCAGATTCCTCAGGGTCTACCTTGTGGTTTTCCTGTCGTAACTTCTATAAACCCCAAATGGCACCTTTAGATCCCACAGATACCTCTAATTCCATGAGGCTTGTTGAGTCATAAGGTCTTTGCTATGGTTTGTGTCTAGATGTTCCTCTCCCCACCAAGCCTCATGAAGTCATAATAGAGGCCCTTTCAGAAGTGGCTAGAGTATGTGATGCGGGGATTAAGGGTATGTGATCTGTTTACTGATTGGTTCAGCAGTGCCCTAATCCCAGAATCCTAGATAGAATATAAAAGAGAGAGAGAGGGGCCGGGGAGACGGCTTAGTAGGATAAGCGCTTCCCTGGCAAGCGCAAGGGTCTGAGT
>NW_004524612.1:12129910-12132927 GCF_000260255.1 Octodon degus
GAGAGAGAGAGAGAGAGAGAGAGAGAGAGAGAGAGAGAGAGAGAGAGATGCTATTGAGGTAAATTGTTGATTCTAGTGCCTTCTGTCCACCATGAAATGTTCTCCTCTGCAAAGGCACCCTGCCCCTGAGCCAGACAATTATAGACTGAGACCTCTACAACAGTGAGCTAAATAACTGTGTTCATCCCTTAACTTTGGGCATTGGGTACTTTGTCTCAGAAATGAGAAAAGTAATTAAGACAAAATTTGGTACCAGGAGTGGGGTTGTTGCTGTGACTATGTCTGATCACATGGCTCAGGAGCCTTTGAGAATGGCTTACAGGAAGCATTTGGAAAGGTCTGGAGATGTTACCTATAACAGCAGAGCTGGCATACCTTAGGCTATATTGGGTGGGAAATTTTGGTCCGATCTCCGAAGACCAGAAATCTGATATAAATCTTGCCTGTAAAGAACAGTTCTGGGAGGTTGCTGTTGGAAGGAAAGATTGCATTTGTTGTTGGACTCCAAATGATGTGTGTAATGCCTTGGCAGACAGTTTGTCTATATTTTTCTCATGTCCAGAGACTTTGCCTGAGACTGAGATTAAGGGCAGTGGACTAATAAATCTGAGAGAAAAAATTTCAAAGCAGTCGAATGTCAAGGTGGTGGTATGGCTACTGCTGTGGCCTTTTAGCCAGATCAATGTTGAGAACCAAAAGCAAAAAATGACCAACAGAATGATCTAAAACATTATGCTCTTGGCCAGAAAGGAAGCTTCATTAAATGCATGAACTGCAAAAATACAGCAGAGGAGCTCTTAATTGCTGAGAAGGAACAGAATACAAAAGATGGCCTAAGGGCACCACAAGAAGCACTAGGACTGCATCCTTTGCTACCTCAAAATTACAAAAGTGAGACACTTTGCTTTGAGAAGAAATTCCCATAGGACTATATTTCAGAATGGCATCAGGGCTGGGGAGATGGCTCAGTAGAATAAGTGCTTGCCTGGCAAGCGCAAGGGTCTGAGTTCAATCCCTGGTTCACAAAAAAAAAAAAAAAAAAAAAAAAGAATGGCATCAGCCTAGAGGATTTGTTCCTTGGAACTGGATTCGAAGTTCTCAGCAATGCAGGCACTCAACAAGAGAGTGGAAAGTCTGGCTATGGCTTCCACTGACAGCACACCTTGGTATTATCCACACGGCATTGGTTTTAGGTGCATGTAGACTGAAAGTGTTGGGAGGTCTAGAAGGTTTCCACCCATATTGCAGAAGAAAGCCCTGGAGGCCAGGCTTGTGTCCCTGAGCAAGCATGTGTGTGAAACTGTGAGCATGAAGCCAAAGGTGCAATGAAACTTCCAGAAGTTTGGAGAAGACAGGAATGTGGATCATCTAAAGAAACTTTCAAGGAGGGAGCACAGCAGACCTAAGAGAACCTCCATGGGAGCTACAACCACTGAAAGTGCCATGCAGTGGAGTGGAGCTTGCATCCTGCCACAGGTAGCCTCAGATGTTGCACTTGAAGCTACAGGAATTAATGTTTTCCCTGCCAGATTCTGGACTTGCTTTTGTCATATTCCTCTATATACCTCTATTTGGAATGGAAATGTCAATCTTGTGCCATTGAACGTTGGAAGTGTTTAACTTTCTTTTCATGTATGCATGTGTTCACAGCTAAGAGTTTGCCTTAAATCTCAGAGAAGACTTGGAACTTAGGCTTTTCAGCAAGCTAAATCTGTTAGGAGCTTTGCAATTCTTGGAGATCAACCAAATGCCTTTTGCGTAAAGGGATGTGCATGAGGCTTTGGGGGACTAGGAGCACAACGTTGTGGTTCGCATATAGACATTTGCCCAAAGTCTCATGCTGTCATGGGGGGCAGCTTTTCAGATGCAGCTGAATCTAGAGCATGTAATGCTGAGATTAAGGATATATTGTCAGTCCCAGCACCCTAGATAGAGTATAAAAGGGACGGAAAAGCACTGCGAAGGTTGCTTGTTGGTTCTGATGTTTTCTGACAGCCTGGACCACTGCCCCACTGCCAAGCCCTGAAACCAGCTGATTATGGACTGAAACATCTACAAATTGTGAGCTAAATAAATCTTTCCTCCTTTAACTTTGGGCATTAGGTATTTTGTCTCAGCAATGAGAAAGTTAACTAGGACAGCCCCTAACGTCAGACCACAACCTCAGTCTGAACCTGCTGCAGAGCTCTTCTCTGCAATGGGCACTGTCAGTGCTCACAGCCAGTGGAACAGTGGAATTCCCAGGGGTAAAACACGAGGCTTTCTGAGATCTGTGCGTCCTCCCTGTGGTAGAAGATGCAGGATGCAAAACTTGTCCTTTGGTTTGGAGAGGACTTTCCATTATACTTCCAGCCACTGAAATCTTATGAAGTTACTATGGTGGCAGCCCCTGAATCTCCACTGGATATTTTTTAGCCCTCTGTAGCATATGAATCTGACCTTCAACTTACTTGCGACCTCCTGTTCACCTGTTCTGATTACCAGGATGTCACTGATACAGTGGACCAATATGATGTTTGGAGGAATGTCCAGATTGTCCAGGTCCCTTTTGCCTTTGTTATGACAGAGTAGAAAGTTAAACAGAGCCCTCGGGCACTACCATATTGCTTATTGCATATGCATATGTCATTTGTATTGACTCCTTCTTTCTCATTTATGCCTATTAGTCTCACATTGTTCATCTTTGCATCATCTCGCAGGTGATGGATTATTCTTTCCTGCATCCTAGTTGTTTTTAAGAGATCCTTTCTTACCTTTTCACTAGCTGCACCAGTGTCTTCAAGATCTGAAACTCTCCCAGTCCTAGTCAGGTCCGGTGAGTGTGCGGAGAGCTTCCTGCTACCCTGCGCCGGCGGGACCAGTCCCAGCCCAGGCGCAGAGTGGGCCGGACCCACTCCCAGCCCCTTGGGCCACCCCACCACCACTCCACAGTGCCTCCCCCACCCCGCCCACCGAGTAGGATTTTCTGCCGAGTTCCGGGAGCCCCCAGACCCAGTCCTAGCCAGGTCCGGTGAGTG
>NW_004524612.1:12142665-12149867 GCF_000260255.1 Octodon degus
TTTGATTCTTTACTGCAGATGTTATTAATTCAGGGATTTCTTTTTTCATTTCCAATCTGAGTTCCTCTATACCTTTCTGCAGCTGTTTCTTTATTTCAAAAGCCATTGATTCATTGCTTTCAGCTGTGTGAGTCCCAATTTGTTCTGTGTTATTGTCCTCTGCACTTGTTATGGGTGGGCTTGGGTTCTGAGATTGCATTTTGTTCCTTCTCATCATCTTGTGTAGCACTGTCTTCTGACCTTTGTTGTAGATCTTTGTTGAAGTTATAGCCTTAGCACCCACTGAAGTTCAGGTGTAGATCTACAAAGTTTGGATTTATCCAGCTGTACCTGTCTTGGGTCTGGCTGCTTTGCTCAGCTCTTTCCTGCTGCTGCCCTTGGGGGTGAACCTGTTGTGCCCCTCTGGCAAGATGTTCTGCTCCTGGACTAGCTGGGTGGTTCTGTCCCCTACACTCTCTGCAGTGATTGCAGCTGCGGGATTTTACCCAGGCCTGTATGCCAGGCCTGAGCTGAGTCTGGAGGGGACAAGGTGGAGTAGGGGGGAGAGGCAGCTCTCCCACACACTCACTGGGCCAGGGCTAGGACTGGATCTGGGGGTTCCTGGAACACGGCAGAAATTCCTACTCAGTGGGGGGGGGTACTATGGAGTTATGGGGGCCATCCCAAGGGGGTGGAAGAGGGTCTCACCCACGCTGCGCCTGGTCTGGGACCAGTAGGTCCCGCCGGCACAGGGTAGCCGGAAGCTCTCCCACATACTCACTGGGCCTCTGCTAGGACTGGGTCTGCTTATTGCGTATAGATATGAATTGCTTCCAAACTGCCCTTCTACTGAGAGATGGAAAGAAAGCATCTGCTCGACGAATCACCACATCCCGTAACTGAGATCATCTCCTATTGCCCTACAAAGACACTATGGCCAAAGCAGCAGCCATAACTGGGGACACCACTTGTTTTAGCTTGATTGTCCACTCGCAGGAGATGGGTTGACGTAATTAGATAAGGATATCATCAGGGCCCCAGCCTTTCACCCTTGAGGTCTTTCAGGATGATATTCATTCTCCTCCTACATCCCAGGAGGTGATGTTGTTCTTGCTTTGCTCTCTTAACCAAGGCAAAAGAGAAATCTCAGGGACCACCATTTGTACTCTCCACTGCCATGCCTCTTATCCACAGGCCAATGAACCAGTGGGAGAAAAGGGGTCCCCTCCAACCACCAAATATGTCTGTTATGACAGTGTGGTACTCACATGATGGGTGACAGGCACTCTGGGCTTGATGAGCTAGGACAGGGACAGAGCTCTAGATGTCACCTAGAGTGGGTTTTTGAGCTATGGGTCTCAGCCTGCTGTGAAGATATAAACAGAAGATAGTTAATAGATGTGTGTTGTGTGATTTTTTTTAAAAAATGACGAATTGAGAATTATCTTTTAAAAATGTATTACAAAAAATTTAGCCAAAAATATATTATAGTAAAAAACATATCACCATTAGTTTTCCTCAGAATATCCTTCCTTGCTTTGAAGACACCCATCTCATTGATCTTGCTACTTTCTGCAACAGGGCCAAAAGTGCTCTTTCATGAACATCTTTAGTTGTGCTGTTGTGGCTGCCTTGACATCCTGAATCAATTCAAAACATTTAGCTTTCATAGTCATTTTCTTAATTTTTAAAACTTTTTTAAAATTTATTTATTTATTTATTTATTTGGTACAGGGTCTTGCTACCCATTTCAGACTAGTAGTGCTTCTCCTGCCTCAGCTGTCCCAGCACTGGGATTACAGGCATGCACCCCCATGCCCAGTTCCAGTGGCTGGCACAGTGCTCCCAGGGTTCCTGAGCCAACATGGCATATGGTACCTGGGATTGAACCCAAGTCCTTGCACTTGCCAGGCAGGTGCTTAGACTGCCAAGCTATCTCCCCAGGAGATAGAAATTAAACAACGGTTGTTGTACTATATAATATTTTTTGTACTATATAATATTATCTTCAAATTAGTTGTTTAGGTTACCATATAAACATGCAAAATTGGGGAGGGGGAAGAAAAAGATTTAAGCATTAACTTCTCCTTTCAATAGATCAGCAGATATCAGCAGTACAATTATCCAAGCTAGCCTTTATGTATGCATAAATATATCTTTTTCCCTTCTTTCTTTTGTCCTTTTCCTCTTTTCCTTCCCATTGAACAGATTCTTTCTTTTTTTTTTTTAGATTTATTTATTTATTTATTTTAATTGTGTGTGTGTGTGTGTGTGTGTGTGTGTGTGTGTGTGTGTGTGGCCAGCTCAGCCCACCAGGGGGCGGGGCTGGCTGGCATGTGGTGCTGGGGGATTGAACCACGGTCTCTGTGCTTTGCTAAGCTTGTTCTAAGTAGGTGCTTTAGACCACTGAGCCATCTCACCAGCCCCGAACAGATTCTTTCTTTTGCTCTCATAGTATCTATTGTACCTTTCATATTTTATTTACTCTGTCTCAGTACTTTTCTCTCGTTACTGGGACAAAACACCCAACACCCAAAACTAAGGAAGGAAAGGTTTGTTTAGCTCAACTGTGTGTGGAGGTTTCAGTCCATACTTGTCTGGCAGAGTGGCACATGGCAGAGGGCAGCAGGTCATGGTGGCATAAAAGAGCAAAGAACAAAAGGAAGAGCAGTGGCAGCGGCAGCAGAGGCAGAGGCAGACAGCAAGCCTCTCTCCTGGCAATGGAGCACAGTAAAACAGCAAGAGCAAAAGGGAGGAGGAGTGGTAACAACAGCCATGGAGAGTGGTCTCCCTCACATTGCATTCAGGCTACCACCCTCGGCCGGGTGTAGCACTCGCACCCATAATCCCAGCACTGGATCATAAATTAATCACACACTCTAGAAGTCTACCCCATAACTGCATGAGCCTTTTAGGGGATAACTAGACACAAACCACAACATACTCTTTCAGGCTTTTAACACTAGCAAGAGAATAGGATGTTTGTACATGCAGGTCTGATTTATTTCACTTACCAATGTGGTCTCTAGTTGCATCCATTTACCTAGAAAAGCCTTGAGTTTATCTCTTTAAGAGCTGAGTAATTCTTCATTGTGCAAATATACCACATCTTTTTTATCCATTCCTCAGTTGGTGAGCATTTTTGTTGTTTCCAAGATTTAGCTATGATAAATTACACTGCTATAAACATGGGCACACATATATCACTGTAATTTGAGGCTTTTAGTTCATTTTATGCCTAGGAAGGGAATAGCTGGCTTGAATGAGACCTCTACTCCTAGATCTTTGAGGAATCTCCACACTGATTTCCATAGTCATTGTACCAGTCTGTACTCCCATCAATAGTGAAGGAGGGTTTCTTTCACCCCACAATCCCTCCAACGTTCATTATTGGTTGATGATAGCCATCCTTTCTAGAGTAAGGCAGAATGTCAGTGTTGTTTTAATTTGTGTCTTTTGAATGATGATGTTGAACATTTTTTCATATATTTATTTGCCATCTGTATTTCTTCATTTGTGAAATGTATATTTTGGGGTTGGGTCTTTGGATTGGTGGGGCTGATTTTAAAAAGTTCTGTATGTTTTAGATAGAAGTCCTTAGTCTGAGGGACAGTTGGCTATATTTTTTTCCCAAATCATGAGTTTTCCTTTTATTCTATTGGTGATTTGTTTTGACATGCAGAAACTTTTCAAAAAGATGAGACCCCAATTGTTGATTCTTTGGAATATTTCCCATGCAGCTTGGTTTTTGTTCATGAACTCCCTATCTCATCCTATATCTTTAGGATTTCTACCTACTTTGTCCTCCAAAAGATTTAGGGTTTCAGTTTTAATATTTAAATCTTTGATCCATTTTGACTGTAGTTTTGTGTGTGGGGATAGACATGCGTCTAATTTTAGCCATCAGCATTTGGAAAGCCAGTTTTTCCAGCACCTTTTTATTAAAGAGGCTATCTTTCTTCCAGTGAACACGTTTGGCCCCTTTATCAAAGATAAGATGGCTGAGTGTGTGTGCGGTTGTGTCTACATCTTCTAATCTGCTCTATTGATCTTCAGGTCTATTTTTATTACCAGTGCCATGTCGATTTTATTACAGTAGCTTTGTAGTATAATTTTAAGTCAGGGATTGTGATGTTTCCTGCCTTTCTTTTGTTGCCCAGGATTGCTTTTGATATTCTAAGTCTCTTCTGGTTCCAAATGAATTTTAGAAATGTTTTGTCTAGCTCTGTGAGGTATACTAAGGGTATTTTAATTGAGATTGCATTGAATCTGTATAACAATTTTGGGAGTATGGCCATTTTCACAGTGTTTGATCTTTCTATCCAGGAGCAAGGAATATCTTTCCATTTTCTGAAATCCTCTTCAATCTCATTTTTCAGAGTATTATAAATTTCTTTTTTTTTCTTTTCTTTTCTTTTCTTTGTGCAGAACTGGGGATTGAACTCAGGCCCTTGCTCTTGCCAGGGAAGCACTTATTCCACTGAGCCATCTCCCCGGCCCCAGTATTATAAATTTCACTGTATAAATCTTTTACTTCCTTTGTGAAATTGATTCCTATTTCAATTTTTTTGGATGTTATTGTGAAAGATGTGATTTCTCTAATTTCTCTCTTTGTGGATTCCTTGCCTGAGTATCGATATGCTATTGATTTTGAAGTGTTGACTTCTTATCCTGCTACACTACTGAATTTGATTCTTAAATCTACAAGTGTCTTGGTGAAGCTATTAGGGTCTTCAATGTAGAGTATCCTATCATCTTCAAATAATTATAATTTCACTTCTTCCTTCCCAATCATTGTTCCTTTTTTCTCTCTTTTGTCTAATTGCTCTGGCTAATGTTTCCAGAACTGTATTGAACAGGAATGGTGACAGTGGACATCTTTCTTTGTCTTTTTCCTAATTTTAAAGTGAAAGCTTTCAGTTTTTGTCCATTTAGCATGATGTTGGCTGTTGGTTTGTCATAGATGGTTTTTATCGGGTTGAAATAAAGACCATCTATTCTGATTTTCTTTTTTTTTTTTTTTTAAGTAGGTGTTAGTTTTGTTTTTATTGGTTTCCTTTGGCACTTCCTCTGCAGTGGTAAAGACTTTAAAGCTAGACAGGTCATGACTATAATCATCTGCTATACAAATGCCCTCTCCACTGTGTGGCTACCTGAAGAACCACCTGTCCTATCTGCATGGAGGTGCTGCATGATGAAAGCCAGCTCTCTTAGCACCAGCAACTAACCAATGTGCCACCATCCAAGTAGTATAAACAGTCCAATTTATTTGTCCAATTTTAGAGTCCTTGGGATGTCCAAGGTAGGTCCTGTAAAGTCTATCTCGGTTTACAGATATCTGCCTAATCCGTGTCCTCCAGTGGAGGGAAAAAAAGAGGGTCAGGAGCTCTTGAATCTCTTCTCAGAGGGTGCTAATCGCTTCAAGAGGACACACACTCACCACCAACCTCCATCCTAAGACCCACCTACTAACACCACCAGTTAAGGGTGAGGACCTCAACAAATGATACTCAATGCATAAAACTCCAGCTCCCTCAGTACCAAGCGCATCTGGAACCACCTCACTGGTTTCTGTCTACTAGACAATTCTCGTTCCTTTCCCTTTTTTTAGAAAAAAAAATCATCGTTTCAAGAGTTCTGCGTGAGAATCCAAGTGCTCTTTCCATAAAGCCCATGATCTCTGAAACAGACTAGCCTCCTTCTCTTCACACCTTCCACAAACACTTTACAACTTTTAGACTTAACTGACTCTGTCAAAAATTGTTTTTTAAAAAAAATTTGGTTTTTTCCCATAATTTTATTGAGAAACAAATAGCAATGAGACAGTTTCAAATCAAATTAGTAGGACAGTTTCAATAATTAACACATTGCATACTGTCTTCCTAGTGGTTATTTGTTGAACAAGATGCAGACATGATATCTTATTTACAAACACTATTAAGACAAATCCCTCTATTCATTGAATTAAAAGAATGTAGCTATATACCTATCCTAACCATTTTGAATACACAGATACAAAATGGTCATTCATCTGTATCCCCTTTTTTGTTTAGTTCCATCATTTAAATATTATAGATGTGCAAACTCAACAAAATATTCCTAAAGAGTCCAGTAGTCCATAATAGTATTGGGTCTTCCACATGACTGGCAATGTCAGGAGTTGTTGACCTGAGTCCCCTGCAGCTCAACATAACAACATGGCTTTATTTCTTATACTTTGTTTTTATACTTTTCTGCTGGATGGTTAAGACCAAGATAAAGCAAGACCTATGTAATAAGAATCATAGCTTTTGTATCTGATAAGATCAGTCAAATCCCCTCAGGATTTATCCTGAAACCCTGTACCTCATTTTGTAGATCCTTTGTCAGTGTCAGCCATGTGCATAAGTCATGGCCATTGCTTGACCAATTTGCTGTCTGTGAAAGCCTGAGAAAATGTTTTCTCTCCACGTGACTCTTCTTAGGCACACTCTACATCATCAGTCACTTTCCTCTTTGGCCCCATAATCTCCTTGATCAGAAAATTTGGGACACAACTGAGTTACATGATATTACAGTACAGGTTCTCATATGTCCTGAGTCTTAATTGACCTTGGAAGGCTAGGGCCAAAATGTTGGCTTTCCTTGTGGCCCTCCTTTTTTTCTAATTTTTGCATCTATTCTGATTTTCTGCAGGGTTTTTAATCATGAATGAGTGTTAGACTTTGTCAAAAGCTTTTTCTGCCTCTGTTGAGATGATCATGTGATTTTTGTCTATGGCTCTGCTGATGTGGTGTATTGCATTTATGGATTTGTGTATGTTGAACCATCCCTGCATTCCTGGGATGAATCTCACTTGGTTGTGATGTAACAGCATCCTGATGATTTGCTGCATTCTGTTTGCTAATGTTTTATTAAGGATTTTTGAATCTATGTTTTTTAGGAAGACTGGCATATAGTTCTCTTTTTTGGTTGGGTCTTTCTCTGATTTTGGTATCAGAGGATTATTTACCTCCAGGAATGAATTTGGGAGAATTGCTTCCCTTTCAATTTCATTGAAGAATTTGAGAAAAGTTGGTATTAAATCTTCTCTAAATTCCTTATAAAATTCCGACATGAGTGGGCTGGGGAGATAGTTCAGTGGAATAAGTGCCTGCCTGGCAAACACAGGGCCCTGAGTTCAATACCGGTACTGCAAAATAAATAAATTAATTAATTAATTAATTAATTAATTAAAATAAAAT
>NW_004524612.1:12149967-12172506 GCF_000260255.1 Octodon degus
TTCATGATACTGGGTTATTCAGAATTTTTATATCTTTTTTTAATTTATTTTATTTATTTATGTGGGGGGGCAGCTCAGCCTGCCTGGGGGCGGGGCTGGCTGGCATGTGGTGCTGGGGGATTGAACCACGGTCCATGTGCTTTGCTAAGCTTGTTCTAAGTAGGTGCTTTAGACCACTGAGCCATCTCACCAGCCCCAGAATTTTTATATCTTTTTGATTCAATTTTTTATTTTATTTTAATTATTTTTTTTGCGGAACCAGGGATTGAACTCAGGCCCTTGCGCTTGCCAGGGAAGCGCTTATTCCACTGAGCCATCTCCCCGGCCCCTTTGATTCAATTTTGGTAATTCATATACATCTAAGGATCTGTTCATTTCATCTGTGTTTTCCATCCAGGTGCCCTTAGAGGTCCTGTGTCTGCCTGCCTTCTACGAAAGTGGGGAGAAGCAGCCACCACTCATCGAGCTTTGGTGGCAGTGGGAGGAGGGGGCGGAGCAGCTCATGGTCATTTTAACTTTGAGGAGGAGTCAGAAGTCTCAAAGCGCCAGACTCAGTGACTACGGTGGGTGAAGACACACACTCGTGTTTTTGTTTGACAGAAACTGCCACAAACATAATGAATCAATTCAGAACCTCAAAGTAACTCTGAGAAAACATGAAAGAGGATTCCCAGGACGGCTTCACAAGAACTGTGGGGTGACTGTTTAAAGCCAGAGCGAATTCTTTGAGAGGACTCAGGCAATACATTTTTTACTGTAGTCATGTTTAAATTTTTTAATTTAAACATTGGCCATGGTTTTTGATCTGGCCTTGTATAGGGCTCACCTCAACTCACTGACACAACACCATCGTGGCCTACCAACTGTCTGTGGCATGTGCTTAGATGACCTGCATCCTGGCTTGCTGCCACCCTGAGGGCCATGTGTCCTGGCCTCTGAAGGCTGACTGGCCCCACTAGTAAAGAATCTGTCATCTGGCTCCTGGCCCCTATCTTCGGTGAGGCCCGGAAGTTTCCCAGAGCTATCCTTTTCCTCTCTCCACAGATCTGTGTTCCCCACCAGGTGGCGTCAGAACCTTGTTTTAGTAATGGGGCTGAAGGCCAGAGCTGACTAGACTTCTGGAGAGGCTCATATGTGGTCATGGATGCTTAGGAGCCCGTGTGCCCCATTCAAGCAGATGAGATGTACCAGCCTAGAAGGGAGGAGAGGGCCACTTATTTAGGTCCAGAACATTCCGGGAACTCAGGACATCCAAGGGCAGATGTCATAATCCCCTGCCTCAGGATTTCATTCTGTCTTCATCGGCCCAGGCCTCTGGAGCTGTGGTTCTCATACAATTCAGTCCCTGGCTGGCCCTCAGCGCTTTCTGTCTGTGATCTGCTCCCAGGTCCTCTGATGTTGCACACTGCCCGGAGGGCTTAATCAGCCTTTTGTGGTATCAGTTGCCCTCTGTAACAGTGACCCTCTTTTGTACAGTGAATGCTCAATACCACCCTGGTTGCTGTAGACTGAATACCTGTGCTCTCCTACCCCAATTCAGATATCAAAGCCCTAACTCCATGTGGGATATCAGTGGGACATGGAGCTTTGGGGAGGCAGCTGGGTTTAGAGGAGGTCATAAGGATGGGGTTCTCATGCTTCATGATGGGGTTGGGGTCTTTATAAAAAGAGAGAAATTAATGCACTGGGGGAGAATAAGGGAAAGGAGGAAGAGGAGGAGGAAGATAAAGATGAAGAGAAGAAGGTGGCCCTATCCAGCTACAGCATATCAGGATACTACAAGGAGGCTATCTATAAGCCAGAAAGAAAACCCTCACCAGAAACCAATTGTGCTTCAGCTCAGATTGTGGACTTTCAGCCTCCAGAATTATGAAAATATAAACATGAGCTTCTTAAACTACCAAGTTTATGACATTTTATTGTCGAAGCCCAAGCGAGCTGACACACTTGAGCATCTCAAAGACCTGAATGATGTCACACACTGGCAATGTTTTCTCCCATGACTTGCACTACTAGCGAGAGTTCTAACTACAGAACTGCAACATGACAGTGACAGCATCCTCACCACCAGCCACCAAGGTTGTTGTCCCTGATGCCAACTTCTGGGAAGGGGAGGAGCCAGGAAGATAGCTCAGTAGAACTTCTGGGAAGGGATCCATTTTCGAGGGACTCTTTCCAGTTTTTAGTACTAAAAACTGTGCTCTTGTTTATGTGTTTGTTTTGCAGTTCTGGGGCTTGAATCCTGGGGCAAGCAGGCTTTCTAACACCGGGCCACATCTTCACTCCTGCATGTCCTCCTTTTACCTAGGTCCACATTCTGACACCAGGGGCTGGGCGTCCAACCCAGGATGAGACCATCGCTATTTAAGCCATAGTACCTGTGTTCAAGCAAATGCTGTGTGTCAAGCAAGAGGGGAAGAGGGATATTGAGAGAGCATGGTGGATGAGGCCGAGGGCCCAGAGTACGAGGGAGAGAACATATCAAGATGATATACTGACCCTTGTTGTGGATCAAGCTCCCAGGGAAACCAATTGTGAGACTCTTCAGATTAGTAAACAAGGGCCGGAGATGTAGCTAAGCAGCATAAGTGCCTGCCTGGCACATGCAAGGTCTCTAGCTCGATCCCCAATACCAACAACAAAAAGAGCTGTTCTTAAAACCAAAGCCACTAGCTGAACATGATGGTGCACACCTGTAATCCTGGCTACTTGGGACACTGAGGCACAAGAACTTCAAATTCAAGCCCAGCCTAGGCAACATAGCAAGACCCAGTCTCCAAAGAAAATTTCAAAGCTTAAAGGGCTGGGCACGTAGCCCAGCAAGACAGCCATTTCCTACAGCCAAGAGTAATTCACTGAGAAGGATACTGCTGAGCGCTTCCCCCAATATGCACACCAGCAGTGGGGGGCTACAAATTTCAGTACAGATGGGTGGCCTGCTGCAGCCTGCTTGGTCCCCAGCTTTCCTGCCAAGAAATCTGACTGGGACTTCCTATAGGAGTCCATTAATGTTTCCAGATATCTGGAATCTGCTCTTTGGTAGTTGGTGTATTTACTTACCCCATCCCCAAATGTCCCTTTCAGTGTACCACATGGTGGCAATCCCAGCACTGGGAAGGCCAAGGCAAGAGAATTGCTAAGAAATTGAAGTCAGCCTTGGCTACTTGGTGAGTTCAAGGCCAGCCTGAACTACATATCGAAGAAAAGTATCCGATACCATGCCTCTCCCTCATACTCTGGGCCCTAGGTCTCATCCACCACTCTCTCAATACCCCTCCTCTCCTCTCACCTGACACATAGAATTTGCTTGAAGATAGGTACTATGGCTTAAGTAGTGATGATTTCATCCTGGGTCGGATGCCCAGTCCCTGGTGTCAGAATATAGACCTAGGTAAAAGGAGGGTATGCGAGAGCGAAGAGGTGGCCCAGGGTTAGAAAGCCCACTTGCCCCTAGTTTCAACCCCTAGAACTGCAAAACAAACATGTAAACAAAAACACATAAAAATATGAGGTCATGAGGATGGACCCTAATCCAAGACAACTGATGCCGATACAAAGAGCAGAAGAAATTGGATGCCTGCATACACACAACCACACACACACACACACACACACACACACACAGACACACAGAATGCCATGTGAAGATGAAGGTAGAGATCACAGTGACACTTCCACAGGCCCAGGGCCACCCAGGATGCCCACCAGGATCTAGGGAAGAGCTGTGGAGTCAGCGGATTCTCCACCTCAGGCTTCTGGAGGATCCGGCGCTTGGTCTTGGCCTCCAGCCTCTGGCGAGTGAGTGTTGCTTCTCTCCCAGAAACTAAGTGTAGCAAGGAGACAAAGTCAGTTCCGAGAGTGGAGCTCAGGGATGGGGCTCCTCACTCCCTGCCTGCAATTCTGCCATTCGTGTGGCAGGTAAATGGTCCCCAGGTGCATTTGGCAAAGCAGACCTCCCCTCCTGTCACTGCCACGTAAGGAGTAGGACACCTTCCAGGGCTGAGGTGCCTGCAAGAGGGGAGTTCGAGGAGCAAAGAGAGGGGAAGGGAAGGGATGAGACCGTCCACATCTGACTCCAGTGTGGGTTACAGCAGTGCCACTGCCACTAAGAAGCAGCCCTCAGACATCCTGCAGGTGGGGCGGACAGGGCCACTGGGCAACCCAGAGCCAGCCTGAGTGCCGCCCGCATGAACATGGAGGTGCCGCCCACCCTACCCCGCCACCCTTCTCGGTCTCCTACAGCTGATCCGATGGAAAGCATCACCACGTTCATGCAGCAGAAAGAACGGCTTCTCAGTTTCCTGTGTGCTCAGCGACCACCAGCAGTGTGGCCACTGCAAAGCAGAGGGCCTCGGCAGCACCCCGAGCTTGCACTTGGGTTGCAAGGTCTAATGTCTCAGAACGCTCTCGCCTACTGTTCCACACCCAGATTTCCAACACCGATGAAAGAGAGAGAGGGCTGTTCTCTGTTTCTATCCCTGGGAATCGAGCCCAGGGCCTCCAACATGCTAGGCACAGGCCCTTCCCTTGAGCTTCATCTTCCCCCTAATTATTTCCTCCAAGCAAACGAAAAACTAGGACATAAAAAACTTAAAGGGATTTGTTAAGGTTGAAAGGTTAGTACAACTAGCCTTTAGAAGTTGGATTTTTAAATAAAAAGTCAGCAATTATATAGACCAACAACACATCAGAAACTTTACTTTATGAAATAGTGGTTTTCTGGAATTTATGTTGAAATGTCTGTGTTTACCATCAACCTAGTAGATGTCACTTAGGAAGATAGAGAACTGGTGGTTTTAAAAAAGCTATTACTAGAGATATACTTGATTCTTAAAATATATATACTCAAATTAGTTTTATGTCTAAATATCAACATGCTTTTAAGAGCCTTGTGTGACAAATTTTTATTTTAAAAATACTGAGTAGAGCATTATTTAAATGTAGTGGAGAACACTAGTAAAGCCAGCACTCAGGAGGCTGAGGCAGGAGGATTACTGAGTTCAAAGCCAGCCTGGGATACATAGACTTCAAGGCCAACATGGAATACATAGTGAGACTCTGTCTCAAAAAAAATAAATAAAATAAAGCCATAAGACCCACAAAAAAAAAAAAATTTACAGGTCAGTAACAAGAGCTGTTCGTCATGCGGTTAAATGCGCTGTCTCTATTCGGCCCTGGTAACTGCTCTGTGTACATAAAAAAAAAGAAAATGTGGCCATTAGGAGGTCCCAGAGTCCTGGCTCCTTTCAAGTCTTTCCCAAAGGTAGTGAAGAAAGCCAGGACCTCTAACTTCTGCAGCTGATTTGATAGAATAATAACCGACTGCCCAAGGGAACACTATTTTGTTCCAGAATGGACCAGGGAAAGAGAGTTCCCCTCAAGATAGTCAAGCAGCCCGGCCCACCGGCTCGGTCCCAGGCGGCCGGGGCGACGGCGTGCATGCGTTCTGGCCCCGCTGGAGGCGCTCGCGGGTCTCGTATTTCCTCTCCACAGCAGCTTGCGGCCACAGCGACGATTCCAGCCAAACCTCCACAAGCGCCAGCGGGCCACGCGGCGTCCAGCGGTCACTCCCACCCGTGGCTGGGCAGCAGGTACCCGGTTCTGTGGGCACGGGGATGTGTGATCATCTCAGACAGCTGCGCTGTAGGATTTATTTAAGCAGAATGAAAGAATAGAAACCCAAGAAGTCGTTTAAATGAAATGTTTCGTGATTACATTTAGCAACGATAACAAGACGGCAGTCAAGACGGTAGGAACACTACTTGGCCTGTGAAGCCACCATCCTGAATTTAGTCCTCACCGTATTGGGCAGATTCCTTTTTCTCCAACATTGCTTAGAACACTCTAGCACTTCTGGCAAATTAAAACTACCCCAGAGGTCAGGCGAGAGGGTGCAGTTCAGATCAATCCCATCGAGGATCAATCCCATTGATGATCAATCCCATCATCAGCACCCATCGAGGTGCACACCCTACTGACAATGACAGCTTTCCACACAGCAAGGGTCAGGATTGCTGATCCTTTACACCAAGATGGGTAAAGACTACAGAATTTAAGCCTTCCCTCCCCGATCCACAGAGAGACAGGAAGCTAAGCGTGTGGTGACCTCCACACAGAAAGGGACAGTGAGACCTTAGACTATGCTATCCAATATGGCAGCCATTGTCCCCACGGGGCTTTGCATCCTGGAAGATGGCTAGCACCACTGAGACACTGGATTTTCAGTCTCTGCATTTCAATTAGTTTAAATTTAAATAGCCACAAGTGGTGGGACAACATCAAGTTAGAAGAGAAATAACAGAACCAACAAAAGGGTGCCTATTTCTCGTGAAGTAGAGTCTCCGAGTCACCTAAGATCACACGTCAGGCAGGGTGAGCGGGGTTTTATCTGCATCTTAAGCAGACATAAAGATGATAAAGTGAGGCATTCAGAGCCCTTAGGTAGTTTATGGGAGTCGCATGATTCCAGCTCATAAGTTCTGACAAGAAGCTCAGAGCTGAATCCATGGTATCCATATAATAATGCCGACAACAATACGTTAAGGGCACACTTACTATTACGGACTGCTTGCTCCACGCGAGGCAGCTCCTTACATCTGCTCCTCGGTGCATCCCAATGGGCAGCACATTCTGGCCTTCCAAGGAAACGCTGCTGAAGACAAGGTACGGCCCTCCAGCGGCCCACTGCAGCAGCCGCAACACTCCACTTGCGTCTCATAATGTAGACAGAAATGAAATGCAATGCAAAGGAAGAGGGCAGATGTTAAATGTCGATTTTGTAGAAAATCTCCAAGTACGAGGTTTACAATAGTAGTCTTTTAGTTATTCCTTTGTGTTGAGCAGCAGAATATTTTCATCAGCACACCCTACAAATAGACTTCTCTTCCACCCTATGAGTCATGATTCTACCTGAGTCTACAGGGTGGATTTCAAAGAAATAGCTGTAGCTCAGTTCTACAAGTGACACCTAGCCACCAGTAACTGTCACAGTCATTATGCATGTCCACAACACATTAGAACTTTGTGCGATATCCTATCCTCAAACTGTTAAAAGTGCTGGTCATTTATTTGCCAGTATTTATCTTATGTTTTACTCTTAGTACTTCTTTGCTATCATGAAAACTTTTTCTTAGTTCAATTGTTTTGAATCATTTAATTTTCTGAATATTGCTTAATCTTAATTTTTGTTCTAAGATTTATACTGTATCTTTGACTTACAATTTATTTAAAAAGACATTGTATGATATCTTCTAGTATTAGAAACTTTAAAAAGTATATTTCCATTTTCTGTTGACTTATAAAAAAAAGAAGTTTGTACCTATGTTATTTGCTTATTATTTCTTGCCTATGTCTTATAAAATGAGAAACTATTTTGGCAATAACAACACACAATGTACTAACCATTGTTACTCTCCTAAAATCTTGTTTTGAGATTTTGTACCAGTTTTTATTTTTTTTCTTTCTTTAAAATAAAAATAACTGATGTCAAAAAAAAAAAAAAGAAAAGAAAAAGAAAATCTCCACAGGTTTCACGAAAAATGCAAATGTCTCCTGGCCCTCATCTTTTAAGTATTAACTTTTATGTTTGAGAGGGCTGTGTGCAATTCCCGAGCCCAAAGCTTTTAAGAGTGATCCCTCCCTTTCCTGATCCGTACCACGAGAGATCTACTATACATGTATCTACTGTCATATATTTGGGCAGGCAAAATTTCTAACCCATTTATTTCTCTGTAACTATGCAGAGCTGTAGAACAGTTGAAATTATGGGGCTGGTGAGATAGCACAGTGGACTAAGCACCTGCTTTGGCAAGCACAGGGACCTGGGTTCAATCCTGGGTACCGAATGCTGTGCCAGCCCTGACCCCAAGGCATGCTGAACTGGTGACAGAGTCCTATACAGGCACATGCCTGTAATCCCAGCTCTGGGGAGCCTCAGTGAAAGAGGCTATGCATCTCACTATATCTCTTTTTCTCTTTATCCTGTCTCAAAAAGAAGAAAGAAAGCAAGAAAGAAAAAAGAATGATCTCAAGTTGCACCCATTTTCCCACAAATACTCAAGCTTATCCTGCTTCATAGCCAAGACGGCAGGACACCAGCTGCTGGGTTCTCTCCGCTACCTCCTACCTCCGGCCTCCGCGCATGGCTGGACTCCAGGGCCAGTGCCCTCTGGTAGAAGGGACAGGAGCGAGGGCCAGATTGGGCTGTGCACACAGGGAAAACACAGACCAAGGCCACAAAGCTCAGCTCAGAAGGCTTCTGCCTGTGCCTGGCTCTCCAGAGAAGCTAAGACAGCACGGTGACAGCGTGCTCGTGTGTGTGTGTGTGTGTGTGTGTGTGTGTGTGTGTGTGCGTACATGTGCGTGTGTGTGGCACGTGTCCTGGGAAGGAGCCCAGACCTTGGCATGTGCTGCCGAGTGCTGCCAAAGTATGCGAGTTTGCCGAATCCAATCTCCCCTGCTAGCTTTGGGGGCTCCCAAGAGCACAGAGGTGGGGACTCCTGGGCTCCACAAGCAGCTGGTCCGATGGCAGCCTCCTCCTTCCTCAGTACCCAGGTCACCCAGTCCTTCCCCACCCCAGGGAGGACCAGGAATAGCAGAAGAGGGGGCAGTGGACAGGAGACCCAACATCCTGCCCACAGGGCCACACACCAGGGAGTTAAACATGTGCCACCCCAGCCACCCCACCCTCCGTGTCTCCACTTGGTCTCCCTGGGTGTGGCCTCCTGGGTGCCAGTTTCCTCTTCCTATGAGGACACAAGCTGGACCAGGTTGGAGCCCACTCTAAGTTTGCTTAACCATCTCTTTTTTCCTTACCAGGGACTGACCCCACACCTTCACAGGGTGCTACATTCCCACCCCTTTTCTATCTTGTATTCCAAGGCAGGGTCTTGCTAAATCACTGAGTGGCCAAGGCTGGGCTCATGCTTGAGCTCTTCCTGCCTCAGCCTCCCCAGAGTGCTGGGATTATGGATGTGCATGCACAGCTACTTAATCACCCCTTGAAAAATTCTATTCCAAATACACTCACATCTGCAGGACTGGGCACTGGGATCCCACCTATGAGTTTTGGGGAATGTGATTCTACCCCTGGTGCCTTATCTAGAGTCCTGGTGGGATCTAACAGTGTCCTCTGCCTTTCTGGACCCCTGCAGATGGCACAAGAGGCAAAGGACTCAGCTCTGTCCCCGGAGCTCTTGCTCCATATGTGGGGTTTGCCTTAGGTGAGGCTGAGCCCACAGATCTCAAACCCCACCCCAGTACCTGCAGAGACAGCGGAGCCTGGAACCTGGAACTTGGAAATGCAAGATTGAAGTCATCTGGGGCCCTGGACCAGGCAGGCGAGGGTTGCCCCAAACCCTCAGGGACCCTGGCTGCCTTGAGAACAGTGACCGTGGGCTGACACAAGAGAGCTAAGCCTAAGGGCAGCTGAGCAAGGAAGAAAGGTGTGGTGGCTTTTAGAGAGAAGCCCCTCAGCTCTCAGGAGAAAGCCATGAGCAGAGACAGGGGACAGCTAGCTGTGGTGGCACACGCCCATCACCCAGCACTCCAGGAGGCTGAGGCAAGAGGATCCTAAACTGAAGCCCCACCTAGGCAGACTTAGTGATTTGGTGAGACTCTGTCTTGAAATAAAAGATAATAGAGGACTAGGGATACAGTTGGACACGAAGCCCTAGTTCAATCTCCAGTACTAAAGAATAAGAAGAGGGAAGGTGAATTGATGGAGGAGGAGGGCGGAGCCAGAGCCCAGCCCTCACGTACCCCACTGATGGAGCCCAGAGGCCGGGCTCCTCTCCCGATGTGAGTGTTTCTGTGACCCACAGAGCTCCTGGGGCCGCAATCACCCACGAGGAATGCGCACAAATCAGGTCTGCTCCTTGCCATCTGGCACCAGGTCATCAGTGTCCTTGCTGTGAACGCGGGCCGGGCACCTGGAGACCACCACATCCCCTGGGCTCCTGGCACCAGGTCATCAGTGTCCTTGCTGTGAACGCGGGCCGGGCGCCTGGAGACCACCACATCCCCTGGGCTCCTGGCACCAGGTCATCAGTGTCCTTGCTGTGAACGCGGGCCGGGCACCTGGAGACCACCACATCCCCTGGGCTCCCCTGTGCCATGCGCACCTGGCCTCCGCCTCTGCTGCTGAATTCCAACTCCTGCTGTCTTTTCACTGTATGTATTTTAATTCCAGTACACAAATAACAATTGCACGGATTTATGGGGTAAAATGTGACTTGGCATTTGCTTTTGCTGTGCACCGAACTATATCCCCAGCCTTTGTATTTCTTTGAGACCGGATCTTGCTAAGCCACTAAGTTGTCCAGGAGGGACTCATATTCGCAGTCCTCCTGCCTCAGCCTCCCAGAGCACTTGCTTGGGATTGCAGATGTGTGCCACCCCGCCCAGCCCGTGATATTCTGTGTCCACATTGCAGAATCCACTCGGCTAATGAGGCCACCTGTCCCCTCCACTGCTTATCATTTCTCTGTGGTGAGGACATTTAGAATTCTCTTTCAGCCCCTTTGGAACACATCAGGATCTGATGCAATCAGGGCCCAGATGGCAGGACTTGCCGTCCTCCCCATGGGCCTTTGTCCCAGGCACGCTCCACATCAGACCTCCTCGGAAGCCCCCAGGAAATATGGGGCCACACCTGTACCCTCTCAGCTCTCTCTGTTTCATTTTCTTGGGAGGGGTTGAGTCTTCAGAAAAGATCTTGCTGTGTAGTTCAGGCTGGACTTGAACTCTGCAGCCCAGATTGGCCTCAAACTCAAAATCTTTCTGCCTCAGCCTCCAAAGTGCTGTGATCACAGGTGTGTGCCCCCTGTCCAGTCGGCCAAACTCTCTTAACTGCATTTTGGTTGCCCCCTGCCCCAGCTTGGCATAGGATGGGACGTGTCCAGGTCACCAGGGCAGTTGTACCCAGCTGCAGACGGACATGCACAGCCGTCCCTGGCCCCAGGGGCAGGAAGGGCCCTGGTGTCCACAGAGAGCCTGCCCTGTGCAGACCCAGTGCAGACATGTCCCCCATGTGGTCACCGCCAACTCCCACAGCCATTGCCTTCTGGGTCCTTCAGGCCACACCAGTGTCACAGTAAACAGTCACAGAAGGAAACTTAGAAGACCACACTCACCAGACACAGTGCCACCCCAGCACTCAGGAGGCTGAGGCAGGAGGAGGGCCAAGAGTTGGAGGCCAGACTGGGCTACATAGCAGACACTGCCTCAAGAAAGGTGGCGCTAGTTGATCTCTCAGAGTAAGTCTTCACAAGAGAAGCTGTTAAAGAAGAACAAAACTGGAACAGGCCCCCTCCGGCTCCCTGTGCCACCTGCGATGGCCACAGCCTCTCCCTCCAGGTCCTCCCAGAGCCAGGCAGAAAGAAGTCTGTGGCTGACTGGCTTGAGCCCGCAGCCCTGGGAACTAAGCCACCCTCTTTTCCTCAAAAAGCGACAGCGTTGGCCCTTATGTGACTGGGGTCTGATGTACAGCAGTCTGGCCAGGACCAGCTCTGAACTGCCTCCACAGCAGGGTGAACTCGATCCACCAACGAGGCCCAGTGGGGGGGGCGGGGGTTAGGCAGGAATCGCCTAAAGACGAGATCCTATGCCGGAACCTCCTGGGACTCCAGTGCGTGGGCTCGCTGCGGGGTGGGGATGGGGACGGGTCGGGGCTGGGGGAGGCAAAAGGGGGAGTCTGCAGCAGAGGATCAGGCTCCTGGGGAGGCAGCACAGAGCGGAGGAAGAACCAAGCCAAGCCGAGTGAGAGGAGCATAGGACGCTACTTGGTGTGTGGTGCAGGCCTGGCGGGGCTCCTGTCGGTGCGCTGTGGGTGCAGATGTCGTTTATTTGCACAAATGTCCCAAAGCTTCGGAGAAGATGAGGACCGAGGTAAAGGTGAGCGCACTCTCGTGTCTGTGCACGTTTTCCGTAAACCTAAAATCACTTCCCAAAAGTTTACTTAGCAGGAACAGGGATGGGGAGAGCACACAGGGGCCTCCAGAGCGCCCAGGGCGGAGCCGGAGCCGGAGCCGGAGCCGGAGCCCGGCAGGTGCAGGTGAGGCCCGGCCGTTCGGTCCCCGCCCAGGGAGCACGGCTCTGCACCGCGGGTCGCTACCGGTGGCTCAGAAATCGCGTCCCAAACGTGTCGCGATCGGTGATCAGACACATCTTTTAGAGACCCAATTCCGTGGTGCGTACTCGAGCAGACGCGGGTGCTTCCTCTGTGGGGCCTGTTAGAGCGGAAGAGTGGCTTAGTATGGAGCGGCAGTGAGTGGGGACTTATTCGAGAGGAATCCGAACCGTCTAGGTGAAGAGGCCACTGAGCCCCGTGCTCATTTGCCTCGGGGACCCTGGAATCCGCGCCCCTTCTGCCTCTGCCCGGATGGAGCGATTTGCCTGGACTGGGGCGCCATCTAGTGGACATTCCGCGCATCATCGGCGTCAGCGCCGCAGAAACTGGCGACCCTGCACACCAGGCGACCTGGCAGGCCCGGTGCCTGCGGCCGGGTCACTGCGGCACAGCGTGGCCCACGGAGCCCGCTGCAGGATGCTCCGACCCCACCCCACGCCGCGGTGGCAGGGGGAGGCCCGGACTGGAGGTGCGTCTTTCTTCGAGCCCCTTTAGCACCAAGGACCTCTGAGGCGACTTGGAGGCTCTGAAAAGGAGCAAGCGTGAAAAGTGCACCCCCTCGTCTCCCCTTGTACTTCCTTGTCTTAAGGAGTAAGAAAATAAAATAAGATTTTGCAAAACTGTACTTACAAGGTGTGTGAATAAGGCAGTGAATTTTGTATGTCTGTGGAATACTCAGGACTCGACCCAGAGCCCGTGCGCCTAGCTACAGCCCCAGCGTTTCTAATTTTCGATTTGAGGCCCGGCCACACTAAATCACTAAACTGCCTGGGCTGCGATCCTCCTGCCTCTGGCTCCCAGAGCGCTGGGATTACAGAAGTGCAACACCACGCCCAGCTGGGCCAATTTTGAATAAGGGAGAGAAATTGTTTTAAAATTTTCTAAGATTTTGATTTTTATGGGGTTTTGTTGTTGTTAAACAAACATTAAAAAAGGGGGGATCAAACTCAGGACCTTGTACTTGCCAGGCAGGTGCTTAAGCCAATGAGTTATCTCCCCAGCCTAAAATTTTTTTTCCGAATTTAATTTTTAAATTAATCTACCCTAGCCTGATCTGGTGGTAGGTCCCTATAATTCCAGCACGAGGGAGGCTGAGGTAGGAGGATCCCTGCAAGTTAGAGGCCAGCCTGGCCTTCATAGTGAGTTTAAGACCAGCCTAAACTACATAGCAAGGTCCTGTTTCACATAAATACAGATTTATGGGGCTGTGGAGATCACTCAGGAGTTTAAGCTCCTGCCTGGCAAGCATAAGGATCTGGGTTCGACCCCCAGTCCCACATGCTGTTCGAGCCCCAGAACCAGGTGTGGTGGCACAGGCCTGTAATCCCAGCACAGGAGAGGCTGAAACAGGTGGCTCACCATGAGCCTAAGCTATGTAGTGAGACCCTGTACCAAATAAATAAATAAAAACAAAAATAAATTTCTCTCTCTAGAAATGTGGTTAGTACACATTTTGGTCCACCTTTGTATATATTTTAAATCCTAAAAGGGCTTAAAAGACCCTGTCCCCCACCAGGCCTGGCAGTGCATGCGTGTAAACCCAGCACTCAGAGGGCTGCAGCAGGGCTAAAGGCCAGCCTGGACTACCAAGCAGGTTCAAGGCCGGCCTAGACTACATAGTGACGCCCTGTCTCAAAAACAAAAGAGCAAGGGGGTTGGGGGAGCTTCGGTCCTCCAGAGACCTTCCGACCAGTCTCACCACCAGCCCGCCGAAATGCTCCCAGCTTCTGGCGCTGGGCACAAGCACAAAAGTACACACAGATCACAGCACCCAGAAAGCTCACGCTTTCTCACTTTATTTCTCTTCCTCCACTGACCTCATGTTTTGAAAAAAAAAATTATTCCTAACACTTCACCATTAGGTTCTACTTATTTTCCGATGAGCTATGAAGAGTCCAGGTCCTTGGCTAGAACCTGCTGCGTGGCAAGCCCTGGGGAAGTGTTGGCTCAGTAATTGCGCACTGATAAATTCTAATTAAAAATAAATGAAATGGCTCCTAATTTGGGTTTCATCACAGATTAACTTTTTTCTAACAGACCCTGTTGTCTGGTAAGTCTTCTGAAATATTGAAACTAATCTCTGAAGACTGTGTTCAGCCTAAGGCAGTCAGTGCTCAAGAGCTGTAGGCTGGGAACCCCGAGTCTGCCCTCTGGAAGAACTCGTCAACTCTTGAGAACTTCAGTTATTCAATAAAAAGTCACAGAGATGTTCGGTTAACAAAAGAAAATGTTCATGTAAAATCTTTCTCATCATAAACAAAAATCAATTGTGGGAGGATTAAAGAGAGGAGGAAAGGCAAGAGGGTAAGAGGGCCAATGAGGAAGAGAAAGAAATGTCTTCAACTTGATCAAGACCACCAGCAACAAACATTCGCTACAGTTCACATCATACTTACTTGTGAAGACTAAGAAGTTTCTCCACCAAAGCCAGGAAAACAGCAAGGAGCGCTTCCTCCCACGGCTTTCAACATCACACTAGAAACCCTGTCCAGTGCTCTCAGACAAGAAGACAAGAGGTCTGAAGATCAGAAAGAAATGAGACTATTCACGGACGATGTGATTGTCTACCGGAAAAATCCTTTTTTTTTTTTTTTTTTTTTTTTTAAATCCTTTTTTTTCTTTAGGGAAGAGTCTACAGGGTGTTCAGGGTCTCGCTATTAGATTGGACTCCTAGTGATCCACCTCTTTATAGCCTCTCAAGAGCTGGGATTACAGGCACGAACCAGCACGCCCAGTCTCAGTTGCCATCTCAGAGTGTCCCGGGGGTGGGGTTGGCACGGCAGGCCAGGGGATCAAACCCCTGGCCCCTGTGCCTGCTTGCAGGTGCTTTATGGAAAATCTGAAAGAATGAACAACAACAGCATACCTGCTGCATGTGGCAATGCCCTACACCTCACCGTGGAACCACTGCTGACATGGTACACAGGAAGGTGACCTGGGCAGGCAGGGCACCTTGCACAGACTGAGGGTGGAAGATCATTCCAAACTAGAATAGAAACAGTGGCAGAGAAGGACCAAATTAAATGGCAGGAAGGTCCAAAAAGTGATGAGTTCAGAGTGGTTAAGAAATCTTGCATTATCAGAGTGTGGGAAGCAGCCACAAGGGCCCCAGAGAAATGGTAGAGATGCCCACAGAGCTTGGCCATACTGGAAGACCAGCCTGGAAGCACCAGAGGATGTAGCGATGAGGACCCTGAGGACAGCTGGTGGCCTAGCTTCTTCCTAGACCTTGTCATTCAGGGGACGGGACCTAAAAGAACAAAATTAAATCAGGAGAATTTCCAAGGGCTTTTGCTTCACAGTAGAACCTAGCTTCCTCAGTGGCTTGAAGCAGCAGGTAGAGATGTTGGGAAAACTGTATGATGAGCCAAGATGGGTCCCAGTAGTGTGGACTGAGTGGACACTGGAAGAAACAAAGCCTGTGGGGTGGCACTTGGGCCAGTCCTATGAACTTGCTCTTCACAGAATGAGCTGGTGTTAAAGGCATAGTTATAGACATAATTCCTGAATTGGGTCCAGGTCAAAGAGTGGAAACCACCCAACCATCTAGCCATTCATCCAGGCATCCAGCCAGCCAGCCAGTCAGCCATCCCATAACCAGGAAATGAGGTAGAGAATGACACCACTCACTTTTTGGGTAAACGTGTGAATGATGGGCTGAGAATAGGCCCCGCACTAAGGAAAATGCAATTTTAGAAGACTCAATTATGAGAGAAAACTGGACATGTCCAGAAGGGGACAGGTCCCCTGGAGTGTCTGTTGTTCTGGAGGAGTGAGTGGCCAGTGTGACATCACTCCCAAAAAAGGAATCCGACTGCCAGGAGCCCAATGACTTTCACTGGAGGCTTACAGAGTGGAGCAGGGGCAAGATGGACAAGAATAAGGGGGATGGAAGGAAGAAGAAAGAAAGTGAAGACAGCAACAATAATGACAGGTCTGTGAAGAGAGAGGAAGAGAAGGAAAGAAAGGGAGAAAAGAAGAGGAGGGAGAGAAGCATAGGAAGAGATTAAAGAGTTCTCTTATATACTAAAAATCCCTCCCTCTCCCAAAGCCGTAGTTGATTAGGGCACAAGTCAGTGTGGCTTTTGAAATACTGTGAGGCCGTGATTTGTTGGCAGTTTCTTCTCTTTCTAGCCTTTTCCTCGGGGTGCATTAATACTGCTTAAATGAGGTCTAGCCACCCAGGTACTGCACAGTCCGGGTTCCTGGAGAAGATTGCAGCCGAGCACAGTAAACGTCGTGACCCACCAGGTCCTGCAGCAGGACACCTGCCTGGACTTTGGCCCCCTCCTCCACTTACGGTGACTTCTACCCCACAGGTCCTCAAGGCCTGTCTCCTACATGGCTGTGTCCCCAAAGCTCCTGTCACCACTTGCCACCCCTCTGGGCATCCACACCCTTCGCTTACCTCCTGTCTGGTGTTTCTAGCTGCCCAATACCTACCAATACCTACCCTGGCTTTGGAGCACCAACCAACCAGCCCAGTCCCCTGCCACCAGCTCTGCCAGCCTGGGCAGCTGTGGCCTGGATCTCCCTTGCACTATGAGAGCTCAGCCAGGGTTACATCTAAATAACTGGTCCTCTTAAACATAGTCAGAGAAATACAGATGACTTCCAATTTAGTAGTCACAACTGAAGATTAAAAACAAAACAAAAGGAGCCAGGGAGATAGCTCAGTAGAATAAGTGCTTGCCTGGCAAGCACAAGGGCCTGAGTTCAATCCCCGGTTCCACCAAAAGAAAAACTGGGCTAGCAAGATGACTCACTGGACTAAAGTTCCTACTTAGGCAAGCTTAGGCAAGTGCAGGGACCACAGTTCAATCCCCAGCACCAGATGCTGCGCCAGCCCCGCCCCCAAGATGGCCCAAGCCAGCCACAGAGTCTGGGTGTGGTGGCCCATGCCTGTAATGCCAGCAATGGGAGGCTGAAAGCAGGAGGATCACTATGAGTCTGAGCTGTGTAATGAGACCCTGTAACAACCAAATACATTAAAAAAAAAAACACCACTCTATCCTCAGAACAAGAAGAAAATGGAACTGATACAACCATGGTTATCTTTTCCATGCGTGGCACTGGTAATTTCAACCTGACCACCACACTGGCCACTTGGCAGGGACTAAGCTATCACGAGAGCATGGAAAAAATACAATAGAGAGAGGACAGAATGACATGGGTGACTGATCCAAAAGATATTTGGAATCCTACAGGGACAAATTACTCTCACAAGAAAACAAGGTGAACATGCAAAATTATATGGGAGAAACCACTCTGGTATCTTTTGGAATAAATACAGGAGTACATTTTCAGGTAAACAATGATATATTTTTTTAGAATATTATAAAATTCAACTTCTTACTTCCTGCTTTTAAGCAAACGTACAAATTTACAAGTTAAAAGGATTTTTTTAATCTTTTATTTTATGTATTTATTTGGTACAGGGTCTCGCTACATAGCTCAGACTCACAGTGGTCCTCCTGTTTCAGCCTCCCCAACGCTGGGATTATAGGCATGCACCACCATGCCCAGTTTAGGGGGCCAGCACAGTGCACCCAGAGTTCTAGGGCCAGCACAGTATGTGGTAGTAGGAATTGAACCCGGATCCTTGTGCTTGCCAGGAAGGGTCCTATACTACTGAGATACCTCCCCAGCCCCAAAAGTTGATCATAGTTCTTTGCTGAAGGAAATTATTCCAGCGTAAGTCTCAGACCATCCAAGCACTCTGGCTTGGTGCAACATCTTACAGCTCCAATTCAGTGACTGTGGGTATCGATGATTCAGCAGTGTGCTTCAGTGGTGCTCAGGTAGTAGACAGAAGGGTCATGTCTTTAAAGATAGTGGAGTGTTTTAAAATTCAATTTCTTGGTTTCTAAATCCAGAGCCTCTGAGTCACATTGGTTTAGGATAGAGCCCTGAAGTTCACACTTTAATAAGCACATTTTTTACCCTACTAAGTGATTTTGATGCATGAGGCTTCTTTATAGGCTTGGAGAAATGATTCCAGGCATAGCAAGATGTCGCTGCTCCTTCTGAATCACAAAAGAAGGGCGGAATGACTTGTATTCAAATGTGTGTTGGTGTTTAGACAGCTGGTTACCCCAGATGAGTCACTTGTAATTGCTCTCGGCAATCAGCATGCTCAATAACACAAACAACTCACGTCTGAGCACGCCCCGTGACAGGTGAACCTGTGCGTAAGAAGCAGAGTTCAGGGCCAATGCTATGCTGGGAAGCTGGTGTAGGGAGTCTCGTCGTTGGCATGATGTCCACTCACCAGCTGGGAGAGCAGAGATCAGAATCCGCAGGTTCGAGTCTCCCCTCCCACTGAGCCACTAAGCTTACCTGCTGTGCCCTTCCTGCTTTTGGCAGCCAGACTTGGTCACCCTCACAGCAGGAGTCCCCTAAACACTGGCTGCAGGGGTCCATGCCCTTCTTCCCCAGCTGTTCAAAGCATGGACTCCCAACCCTGGCTGCCCCCAGGACCATCACAGAAGTTTCACAGACCCAGTGACTTAACTCCCACTGTAGACAAAAATTAACACGAAGCAGATCAAAGATCTACAAGTAAGAGCAAAAGAATAAAAGTCTTAGAGAAAGCCAGGTATGGCTGCTGATGCCTGTAATGCCAGCACCCTGGGAGCCTGAGGCAGGAAGATCAATGCGTGGGGAGCTTAGCAACTTAGTGAGACTCAGTCTCAAAATAAAAAGCAAAAATGGCTGGGGATATAGCTCAGAATAAAGACCCTGGCCCCTAGCCTTAGTACCACACACACAAGAATAAGCTTAGAAAAATAGAGAGGTAAATAATCATGACTTGGACTTGGCAGTGGATTCTTAGATCAGAGACAAAAGCACTGTTGACAAAAGAAAAAAAAAAATATATATATATATAGACCTTTATGACATTTAAGGACTTTTGCTCACCAAAAGTTATTATGAAGAAAGTGAAAAGACTCTCCAGAGAATGGAAGAAAATATTTGCAAATAATATATCTGATAAAGTTTGGTACCCAGAATATATGAAGAACTCTCACAAGAAAAGCCACCAAATTACAAATCGGACAAAGGATTTGAGCAGGCATTTCTCCAAAGAAGCTACGTAGCTGGTCAACAAGCAGGGGAGAAGGGGCCCCGCTAGCCTGGGAGGCACCAATTCACACCCACGAGGATGACTTCAGATAATTAGGAAAGCAACAACCGTTGGCAAGGAAGGAGAAGCCAGGGCATCACCTGTGAGGCTGTAAAGATGTGGCCACTGTGGAAAACCACTTAGCAGAGGCTCGAAATTGTGGAGCTCCCACCCAACCCAGCAGTTCTTCCCCTAGGCAGGGTACACAGAAGAATGGGAAGCAGGTATTCAGACAATAACTTGATCCCTTTCTAGCTAATGGACAGAAAAGTGGAAATAGCCCAAGTGTCCACCAGCTGATGAATGAACCAGCAAAACATAGGTGCTTATACCGCGGAGTACGACTCAGCCATAAAGAAAACCAATGAGACTGGGTGTGGTGGCACCTGCCTATAATCCCAGCACTTGGGAGGCTGGAAGCAGGAGGATCACTACAGGTCCGATCTCTGTAGTGAGACCCTGTAGACCCTGTACTAAATACATAAAGAAAAGAAAAAATAATAAAAAAGAGAAGAATGATGCCCTGGTACAGGCTGCTATGTGGATGGAACTTGGACACATTATTTTATGTGAAAGACAGTAGACACAAAGGTCATATGCTACATATGATTTCACTTACATGAACTATCCAGATTGAAGAAATTCACAGAGACAGAAAGAGGCTTGATGGAGGGACAGGAAGTCTTAAGGACACAGAATACCATCCCACAACACCAGAATCAGCAGAGGCAAGGGTTACCCAGCACTGTGAGTGGACTGCAGGACACTGGGTTGTTTGTTTTAAAGTGGTGAGTTCCGCGTTGTGTGAATTCACTTCTTCCTAATTCCAGACCGCAGCCTCATTGAATCTGGGCTTCTGGAGACCAGGTCTGTTCTCATCGACATCCAAAGGTTCACTGAGCGGAAGGTTTGGGCGCTGAAGGGCTCTGGAAAGTGATGGCATGAGGAGCACCCACCTCCATTAGTGGATTCATCCACTGCTGGAAGCAGGTTTCAATGGCTTTATGGAGAACTGATGGCTCGGTGGGAGGACGTGGGGCTCTGGGTCTGTTCCTCTGAAGGACGAATGCGGAGCTCAGCCCCTTCCTCTCGGCCTCCTCTACACTTTCTCTGCTTGCCGGCCACCTCGAGCTTTTCTCGTGGCTCACTTGTTTCTCCAGGGTTTGTCCGGCCCTCCTCAAGGGGTCGGTGCCCAGGGCAGGAGTTTTCCTGCCATTTTCTTTCTTTTTTTTTATGTGTAATTTTCTTTTTTTAATTTTCTTTTTTCTTTTCTATTTTTATATAAAATATAAAAGGCATTATGTTCATAACTTTCATACAATTGATGACATAGAGGGCAGTAAAGATTGTCAGGCATGTCACATACACACACATCAAAAAGTCTCATTGAACTAAAAAGCAAAGTGGAGGATCAAGAACGGTGGTCTGAAACCTGCGCATAGAGTTTAGGATTTAACAAACAACAAGAAGCAGAAAATTTCAGGCCACAGCAGTGCTGACAATAAAAGAATGATAAATACAAAAGAACATATTATCACATTAAAAGCAATAAAAACTACATAACCAAAATCCAAACCTAAACATTAATACAAAAAAAGAAAAAAATTCAAAATCAAGAAGCAGATCAGAGGCCAAATGAAGATCTATCAATTAAATATATACTTTAAAGAAATATCTAGAATGTAACACAAAAAGCGATATTTACCAGGAAGATTTCTTAGTTTTCTTATATACTTCTCTAGAATTAGAAGAGAATTTATCATTTAACAATGGGAATGTGATTTAAACGACTTATTCTTTAAAATAATTATAGAATTTGAGAACAATGTACACACGTTTATTTTATAGATGTATTCCAAAACTAAGATGTATAGTATAGAATACCTTTTCTTTTTCTTTTTTTTTTTTTTAGTACATGCTTTCTCTAAATTCCCCACTTTCAAATTGATAAGGACTTTGACAGCACCCGCACTGAATTCTAATCTTGTAGAAAATTTATTTCTAAGTCAATAAGCCATAAAGCCAGGACAAAACATTATTTATGATTCATGAAAACAATTTTGTTTCCAAGGCACAAATCATAGAACTATTGAAAGTACTAGCTGGACAAAACTTTGAAGATAAACCAATCAATTGATAGATGAAGTCTTATACAGCATATTGATGGATTTTGCTTCCTAATCCACTCTGCCAGTCTATTTCTTTTAATTGGTAAATTGAGCCCATTTTCATTGATGGTTAGAATTGAGATGTACTCACTTACATTTGACATATTATTTATCTGCTGTTGTATACCTCTTTTTCTCCTGTGTTTAATTGTTTGCCTTATTTGGTGGGTTCTTACCATTCTCATTCATGGAGTTGTGGTCATTTTGATCCCTCTCCAGAATATCTTTTAGTAGTCTGTGTAGGGTTGACTTTGTCATCATCAAATTCTTTAGTTGTTCTTTGTCATGGAAGTATTTCACTTCTCCATTAAGCTTGAAAGAGAGTTTTGCAGGGTATATCAGTCTGGGTTGGAATTTGCTTTCTTGCAAGACTTAAAGTACTCTGCTCCATGCTCTTCTTTTTTTTTTATTTTTTATTTATTTATTTATTTTTCCATGCTCTTCTTGACTTGATGGTCTGTGAAGAGAAATCTGCTGTTATTTTGTTTTTTTTTTTTTTTTTTTTTTTTTTTTGTTTTGTTTTGTTTTGTTTTGGCGGCTCCCCATTGACCTGCAGCAGCACTGGTCTGGGTTGCCTTGAGTATGTGGGAATGGAACCACCGCCCAGAGAGACTGACTGCCTCCTTTAAGCAGGCACTTAAACAACTGAGCTAATGGGCAGGCCCCCCTCTGCTGTTATTCTGATGGGTTTTCCTTTAAATGTGAAATGTTTCCTTTCTTTGGTGCCTTTTAGTATACTGTTCCTGTGCTGAATTTCCAGGATCTGGATAATTATATGTCTGAGTGTGGTTTTAATTGTGTTGATGTTATTTGGAGCCCTATATGCTTCGGTTACCTGAACATCAGATTGTTTCCACATATTTGGGAAGTTTTCTGCTATTACTTCTGCCCATATTCTTTTTATATCATTTGTATTGACTCCTGCTTTCTCATTGATGCCTATTAGTCTTACATTGTTCATCTTTGCATCGTCTTGTAGATGCTGAATTATTTTTTCCTGCTTCCTCATTGTTTTTAAGAGATCTTTGCTTACCTTTTCACTAGTTATAATGGTGTCTTCAAGGTCTGAAAGTCTATATTCACTTTCATTCAAACGGTTTTGCCAGCTTGTGATTGAG
>NW_004524612.1:12173156-12175350 GCF_000260255.1 Octodon degus
GCTGGCTGGAATGAGGGTCTTCCTACCTTTTTCAGAAGCTGTTGCTTGCTGTGTTCCATCCACTAGCACCTTCCACCAGATCTGTAAGTGTGCACACAGCCACAGGAATCTGCTCCTGAGCTGCTTCCCTGTTCTGTCCTCTGCAGGAAGTCTCATGATGACCGTGGCTTCTCACACTGTCTCTGCCATTTGCTGTTTATGTGACTATAAGGAGTCTCAACCCCTTCTTTTTGGAGACTCCAACCTTACCCACCCTGAAGAGAGGCAAGGATCTGGAAGAAGAAGCCAGGCACTTGCTTAAGGTAGGGTGTGGCCAGGGTACCAATAGCAGGAGCCCGCTGAAGAAGATTGAAGAGTTGGCCTAGCAGCGCAACACACGCAAGCAGCAAGTCTCCCTGGGTCCCGGGTGCCAGTGCTGGGATGCTGTGCTGGGCAGCAAGGACAGCATCTACTTCCAGTCAAGGTCAGGCATGGTTTCAGGTTGATTTCTGCTGAGCAGTCTCTGACGTTTTAAGACGTTCACTTCATTCTTAGTGAGTGAGTCAGTGTTGAATCATGTTCCTTTGCGTCCAGATATGAGTGAGGTTCAGCTCCCAAGTGACTCTCACCCTCCCTGCCTAGCTGCTTGAAAGGGCTTCAGTGGTCCAGGGCCCAGAGAAATGTTCTCAGGCCTTCCCTGCAGTTTCAGCTCCTGCCAGCTCTGAGTCTCAACAGATGTGGCCCTGCCCTGACTCTTAGTGGACCACATGCCAACACAGCTGAAGTCCCCAACCCTCACCAGGCACAGCTGGAGGACACAAACTCTGGGTTGAACATTGGTGCTCTGGAATCTTTGTAGAAACAGTGTCCAGGCATCCAGGTGGCTGCTGTAGGAAAACAGTTCACAGAGGACAGCCACTTTAGCGGGCTCTTGCATTGATGGTTCTTCTTGGTTGAGAATTTGGCCCAATGTGTAAGATCTCACCTGTACACCGTCATCAACTTCTGGCTCAGTAACCAGCCCCCGCCTTGTTTCTACACCACATCCTTCAGGTTGCATCTGAGTTCTCTCTGTGGTGCCTCCACCCTGCTCCACAGGGCTCCATGTTAACAGAGGCAGAAGCAGGAGAAGGCTTCTTCCTGCAGGCTGCTGAGCTGCGGAAGATCCACTGGAGGAACCTGGAGGCACGGAGTGCAACTTACATAGGAACAACAGAGAGCTTCACAGACCTGCCTCGGCCCCCGTTCCGCCCCTGCTGCCTTACTTCTGGCCAGCCTACCCATGGACAGCCAGGAACCCACTCTGCTTCCCCTACCCTATGAGGTACACTGTCCCCCACGCAAGAGGCCAGGCATCACCAAGCGCCACTGCGACAGGGCTGTGCACCTTGGTCAGCGTTCAGTATGAGGAGATCCCGCAGCCACAGACTTCTGCCCAGATTCCCTCCCTTGCTCTGAAGGTGGATGCTAGGAAGGTGCGTGCCTGCCTGCACCAGGGGCCCAGAGCCTGACTTAGAGGCTGCAGACTCGCAAATCTTGCCCCCACCCTGGGGATGAGCCCTTCTCTGTTTCCTTTTGAGAGCCCCCTATGCACAGAGGCACCCCGGGTATGTGCGATCGCTAACACTTGTACATTTTCATTATCGAATTACATTGCCGTGCAGTACATGTTCACTCGGTGTGTCGAGAGAAAATCTAATTTGTAACTAATATGGCTCAGTAATGCTGCTACTTCCCGCAAAGAGGCCCGCTAATGAGTTCATTAGCTGCTATATACTAGAGGCTTGCAGCGGCTTCATTTTATTCAGAAATTCTTGGTGGCTTTGACATAGGTGTTGACAAATATCTTTGTGTTTTTAAATTTCCAGAATGAAATTAGGTGAAGTTTGGGGCAATCGAGAGAACACTGTCATTCTCCCCACTTTAAAGAATCAATCTGCTGTGCTCTGAAGGAAGTTACTCAGAACCTGCGCAGGGGAGAAGTAGGTGCAGACGCTGAGGGATGACTGGGTTTGGATGAGCGACTGGGAGCCATGACACATTTTCCCAGCAGGTGGAACTGTTCTTCTGCCTCGCCTCTCCCTCGCCATCACTGCGGGGGGACTCCCCTCCGAGTTTTATCTCTGCCCTACCTTCATCCTCTAGAGCCAAAAGACTGTCCACCCAGGCTGTAGGGACACCCAGTCAGCCAGCTTCACTTCTAGCAGGGGAACCT
>NW_004524612.1:12180105-12181603 GCF_000260255.1 Octodon degus
CATCCCACCCTGCCCCTCTTTGCTTCTTACGGCCTGGCCTTCATGGCTGGAGGCTGCAGGGGTCCCTGATTTATGGGAGTGTAGAAAATGTTTGTTTCGTGTTTCAAAATATTACTGCTGTTACCCTTGCTAAGAGAAAATTCCTTCATAAGTATTTTCATCCTTTTTTAAAAAAATCATGTGATGCTTCAACAGAACTCTTTGGGTTCTGCCACTGTACTGCCTTAACACAGCACCACAGAATAGTGGCTTTCGCACCAGAAATGAGTGTTCCTGTGCTGGAGGCCAGGGGTCTAAGACTGAGTGCTGGCCAATGTCCTTGTGACTTTCCTCATTGCTAAGACACTTCCTGGCTCCCAACACTTCACTTGGGTACAGCACATGAATTTTAGAAGGTTTTCCTTGCCTTCCTTTGCTTTCCTGTTCTTTCTTTTCTTTGGCACCAGGAATCAAGCTCAGGACCTCGCGCTTACTGGGCAGGTGTCTGTGCCACTGAGCCGTTTCTGGCCATGATTGGCAGGCTCAGGCCCAGACATGGCATGGAGGAAGGGCCTAGAGGAGGACAGCGTGGCAGCCAGGAAGCAGGGCGAGAAGGGAGGGCATGGGGAGGGATGCCCCCTTCCAGGCCGCATAGCCATGAGCACCTCCCCACCCAGGCCCCACCCAGACAGCACGTTCAGCTGTGGATTCTGCAGTGCACTAACCCACAGCACCCCTGAGGTTCCACCACCTTCTGAAGGCCACCCCTGAACGTAGGAGGCCTCTGGGAGACGTTCTAGGTCTAAGCCGTAGCAGTAGTGCTGGCCTGGCCCCAGACCTGGCTCCATGATTGGTAGGTGGCCGTTTCTGCCCTGTGTGTTCTCCTGACCTTCCTTCCATGCCTGTGTACCGCGCTGTGTGTTCTCGTCTCCTTTTCTTATAAGCATGAGCTGGTGGCCTTGTTTTAGTTTAACCCCTTCTTTAGAGGTCCTGTATCCACATAAGTCACATTCTGAGATACTAGAGGTTTGGACTTCAGCACCTGGACTTCCCAGCGCAGAGGGGACACAACTCAGCTCAATACAGGTTAAATAAGATTGTACTACAGCTATCGTCAGGTTCATGTGAAGCTCTCCCTGTCTGGGTGTCTGTGGCCAAGTCTCTTTTAAGGACACCAATCATATTCCATTAGGGGCCACCCTACCACTTCATTTTAACCACAGTGACAACCTTATAAGGGTGCATTCTGAGTTCACATTCCAACATCTTTAGTGTGGGACACGATCGAGCCCTTAACTGTGGACCAAAGTGTACACAGTAGTATCGGATATTCAAGGGTACATTGTTTGTGGTCTAGGGATTAACTATCTCCTTGGAGGAAGAAGGAGAGAGAGAGAGAGGGAAGGAGAGAGGGAGAGAGGGAAAGAGGGAAAGAGGGGGGAGAGAGAGAGGGAGAGACAGACAGACAGACAGACAGACAGACAGACACAGAGACAGACAGAGACAGAGAGAAAGAGAC
>NW_004524612.1:12182202-12221476 GCF_000260255.1 Octodon degus
CAACCAGGGCAACTTAGGGAGACTAAAATAAGAAAATAAAAAGATCTGGGGGTGTGGTTCAGGGAGATGATCCTGAGTTCAATCCTAATATAGAAAGAAGAAAAGAGAAACAGGGAGAGAGACATAGAAAGAAAGACAGACAGACAGACAGACAGACAGACAGACAGACAGACAAAAAAAAGAGAGCGAGAAAGAGAGAAGGAAGAAAGGAGGCAGAGAAAGAGGGAAAGAGTAATTAAAGAGAAAGAAGAGATTACTGCTTGCCAAAGGTCAGATGGTAGAGGATTATAATTCTAAGGGGTACATAAGAGACACCCCCCACGACATTCTCTGGCAGTGTTTATGGGCCCAGTTCTTTGTCTGGTGGTTGGACCACCTTGTGTCTTTATTACAAGCTGGTACAGAGCTTAATTCACACATTGCACCAATGTCAATTTCCTGGCTTTCATACTGTTCTATAGTTGTGATCTACAACCAGTAGTTAGAAAAGGACAAATAATGTGAGATTCCGCTCATAGACTGTACCTAAAGTAGTCAAGTTCCTACAGACAGTAGATAGACGGGGCTGCCGGGAGCTGTGGGAAGTTAGGAACACTGGCTTCTTCCGTCCAGAGTTTCTCTTCTGTCAGGTGACAGAACAAGCATCCTACTAACTGGTTGCCCAACTGTGCACCTGCACCGAACACATCTCACGTTCACTCCCAGTGGCAGGAGGAAAAGTACCTCCAGCGTACCTTTCACTAAAAGGAAAAGGAAAAATTATCTTTCTTTAAAAAGAGCAATCATCAGAGCTGAAAGACACCCAAGATCTCTTTTATACCATCCTTGTCACTTCTGTAATTAATGAACCTATACTTATTATATGAATCTTTTTTAGTTTTATTTTATTTTGAATAGTAAAAATAAAAGCAAAAACAAATAGCAGAAACAGGGTAACATACAACAGTACATATGTTACAGATTTTTAAAACAAAAAATTAATAATGATTATTCTATTATCTATTTTTTAATCATCAAATGCATTGCTCATATTAACCAATATAGTTGCACAAGATTGGACAAGTAATTGAACATCACTGCTTGCTTTCAAGAAGTAACTTAGGTTTTTTTTGTCTTTGTTGTTGTTGTTGTTGACTTTTTTTTTTCTTTTAATGTACCGGGGATTGAACTAAGGACTTTGAGCTTGTAGGCAGGCATTTATGCTGCTGAGCTATCTCCCTGGCTTACTTTTATAAAAAAAATTATTTTAACGAGAGTTTAATAATAACTGATAAGACATTAGAAATGGCACACATATGGAAGATCAAGATAAGAGGTATTCAACCATGGGCTTTGTATTATACATTATTGTTCTCAGTGTCATTGCTTGGATCACAGATATCAGCATATAGAGTTAGTCAAGGTGAAAATTCTACATATCAACTGCTATTTTAAAAAGCTGACAAAAATTATTAGTACAATCATCTCAGCCACCCTGCATGTACAATTGCATGTTTTCCCCCTTCCTTTTTTCCTGTCTTTTCTCATTTCTCCAATCTTCATTATTTAATCCTTAAATTCAGTTTCTTGGTTTTACTAAATCTATTGTACTTTTCAGATTTTATTTCTTCTTTTACGTTCTTACACTATGGAGACAATACAATATTTACATATGTGGGTCTGATTTATTTCACTTATGAGTATATCCCCTAGTTGTATCCACTTACCTATAGAGTTTGTCTTTCTTTATATCTGAGTAGTACTCCATTATATAAAAATACCACATCTTTTTCATCTATTCTGCAGGTGATAGGCATTTTGGCTGTTTTCAAGATTTCACTATGACAAATTGTGCTGCTATAAACATGAGTTCACATATATCACTATGGTGTGATGTTTTCAGTCCTTTTGGGAAAATACCCCCCAAGAAAGGGAATAGGTGTTATAAATGGGATTTCTAGTCCCTGTTTTTTGAGGAGTCTCCATACGCTTTCCATAGTGGTTGTACCAGCCTACCAGCAGTGGAGAAAGGTTCCTTTTCCCCACAGCCTCTCCAGCACTTGCTATTAGTTGATTTCTTTATGATAGCCATCTTGCTGGGGTGAGATGGTATCTCAGTGTTGTTTTAATTTGCATTTCTTGAATGGTCAGTGCTGTGAAACATTTTTCATGTACTTATTTGGTACTTGTATTTCTTCTTCTGAGAAGTGTGCATTTATCTCAGATGCCCTTTTTTGGAATGGATCTTTAGGTTTTGAGGGTCTATTTATTCTTTAGTTCTTTATGTATTCTAGATAAAAGACCATTGTCTGAGTGATTATTGGTTAAGGTTTTTTCCCAGTTTATGGGTTGTCTTTTCACTCTGTTGGTGATTTCTTTTGACATGCACAAACTTCTGAATAATAAGAGGCCCCAGTTGTTCTTTGCAGTAATTCCCATGCAGTTTGGTTTTTGTTCATAAACTGTCTGTCCCAATGTCTTCAAGATTTCCACTTACTTTCTCTTCCAGGAGATTTAGTGTTTCTGTTTTAATGTTTAGATCTTTAATCCATTTTGACTTTAGTTTAGTACATGGTGATAGACCCAGGTCTAGTTTTAATTTTTGGCATGTGGAAAGCCTGCTTTTCCAGCACCATGTGTTAAAGATGTTATGTTTCTTCCAGTGAACATGTTTGGCCATTTATCAAAGACAAGATGGCTGAGTTTCTTTGTAGTTGCGTCTGTATCTTCTAATCTCTTCCATTGATCCTTGGTTCCATTGTTTTGCCAGTACCAAATTGATTTTATCACAGTAGCTTTGTAGTATAATTTCAAGTCAGGGTTTGTAATGCCTCCTGCCTTGCCTTGTAGCCCAGGATTGCCTTAGCTATTCTAGGTCTTTTCTGGGCCTAAATAATTTTTAAGAATGTTTTCTCTAGCTCTGTAAAGTATGTTGATGTTGCTTTCATAGGGATTACACTAAACCTGTATAACAATTTTTGGAGTATGGACGTTTTCACAATATTTGTTCTTCCTATCCAGGAGCAAGGAATATCTTTTCAATTTTGGAAATCATCTTCGATCTCTTTTTACAACACATTGTAGTTTTCATTGAATAGATCTTTTACTTCCTTTGTTAAATTAATTCCTAAGTATTTCTCTTTTTGTGGATGCTATTATTCAGGATACTGTTTCCCTAATTTCTCTCTCAGTGAGTTTGTTATCTGCATAGAGGAATGCTATTGAACTTCAGGTTTTGACTTTCTATCCTGCTATGCTACCAAATTTGTTTATTAATTCTAGTAGCTTCTAGGTGGAGTTTTTTGAGTCTTCCAGGTAAAGTATCATGTCAACTGTAAATAGTGATAGTTTAAATTCTTCTCTACCTATTCTTGTTCCTTTTCTTTCTCTCCCTTGTCTAATGGCTCTAGCTAATGATTCCAGAACTATATTGAACAGGAGTGATGATAGAGGACATCCTTGTCTTGTGCCTGATTTGAGAGTAAAATTTCAATTTTTCTCCATTTAGTAGTATGTTGACTGTTGGTTTGTCTTAGATGGCTTTTATCAGATTGAAGTATAGGCCATCTAATCCAATTTTCTGAGGGCTTTGATCATGAATGAGTGTTGGACTTTGTCAAAAGCCTTTTCTGCATCAATTGAGATGATCATGTGATTTTTAGTTTTGGCTCTGTTAATATAGTGTATTACATTTACAGATTTGTGTATGTTGAACCACCATTGCATCCCTGGGATGAATCCTGCCTGGTCTGGATGTATAACATTCTTGATGATTTGCTATATTCTATTTGATAGTATTTTATTGAAGATGTATGCATCTATGTTCATGAGGGAGATTGACCTGTAATTCTTTTTTGGTTGAATCTTTCTCCAGTTTTGGTATCAGTATAATACTCACCTCCAGGAATGATTTTGGGAGTATTGCTTCCTTTGCAATTTCATTGAAGTGTTGGAGAAATATTGGAATTAAATCTTCTCTAAATTTTTTGTAGAATTCAGCTGTGAATCTGTCAGCACCTGGGCTTTTCTTTGTTGATCTGATTTTTATTATTCTTTCAGTTTTGTTTCCTGTTATTGGGTTATTCAGAGTTTCTATATCTTCTTGATTCAGTCTTGGTAATTTGTATCTTTCTAGAAATCTTTCCATTTCTTCTGGGTCTTCAACTCTGTGAGAGTAAAGATTTTCAAAATAGCTGCTGATATATTCTGAATTTCCACAGTATTTGTTATATGAATCTTTATTATTAAATAAAAAGAGTAAAAGTAATATATTTCAACCTATTCACCATCATATGACTACTTTCTGTATATCACATCAGCCCATACTCTCAGTTCAACAGAGAAATGCCAATTTCTTCTGGAACTACCACAACTAAGGCCTCTCAGTGGATTCATCCTTGGGTGTTCGCACTGGACTCTTGGGATTCAAGAGCTACTGTCCTTCCTTTAGGACATGTTAGTCTAGAAGTGTGCTAGACATGTGTGAGTTGGTTTTACTCTGTATCCTAATGTCACTGGGCTAACACTTGAAGTTCCTAGTCATGAATACACCCTCCAGGGCTTCTTAGTTGACACACTGAAGGACCATAAGGCTACCTGGTGTTGTGACACACAGCTGTAATCCCAGCTTCTCAGGGGCTGAGGCAGGAGGACTGCATGTTCAAAGACAGCCTGGACAACTTACTAAGAGTTCAGCCACAGAGCACTTGCCTAACATGCATGAGGCCAGGGGTTCAGTTCTGAGTACTGCACAACAACATACACCCCAGGCAACTATTCATGCAGGATTATTAGCATGTTGGGGCTCCAATTGTTTTTCAATCAATTTTATGTGTGGGTCTATGACATACGGATATGTTAGTCATAACAGGTAGATACCTCTTGCTTCCCATGAATAGGGTTTAAGCACTTGGTCACTCCAAGAGGCTAATATGTGTCAGACTGGCACCCAAGTTTTTAGCACTGTTAGACCTGAGCCAGACTATGTGGGGGGGACTCTGTCTTAGTACTCTAGAACACCGACTGAAGCCTGCTGCTCAAATAACAGCCCACTGACCCAGAGCAGACCCAGCAAGGTGCCTGTTATGTTACAGGAATAAACTGAGCACATGAGACTCTTGGGGCACACCTAGATGTAAGCCATAACAGTATATCCTCTGACAATGCAACACACAGATCAATATCAAGGTCATGCATCACACACACACACGCACACGCGCGCGCACACACACACACACACACACACACACAGATCCTCTTCAGTTTACAATGGGTTACATCCTGATAAATTCATTATAGCTAGAAAATATAAGCCAAAAGCACAAGTACTGTACCTAATCTACCAGCATCACAGTTTGCCTCATGCACTAGCTTTCTATCACTATGACAAAATACTGGAAATAATCAACATAAAGGGAGAAGGTTTATTTTGGCTCATGGTTCCACAAGTCTCAGTTTGGACTTGTTGCTTGGTCCTGTTACTTGAGGCTGCAGTGGCAAAGAGCATTACAGAAGCACACAGTGGAAGCTGCCGGTTCACCTGTGGTAGCTGGGAAGCAAAGAGAGAAAGGAAGGGGCCAGTTTCCAACATCTACCCTGTAAGCAGACCCCAAGTCTCCTAACTTCCCTCTGTTAGACCCGTCTTAGTCACTTTTCCATTGCTGAGACCAAATACACCCTCACTTTACAGGATAGTCTTCTTTTGGCTTATGGTCTCAGAGGGTTCGCTCCAGGGGTTACGGGCTTCAAGGCAGAAGCAGCGCAGTGGAAGGGCATGGGGAGGTAAGCTGCTCACCCCATGGCAGCCAGAGAGCATCCAGGGAGAGGCGGGAGGAGCCAGGGCCGGGAGTGCAGCTGTTCAGATCACAGCCCAGTGACCCACCCCCAGCCACACCCAACAGCACATTCAGCTATGGACTGAAAAGTAGATGTACCCGCTGATGAGCATAGCACCCCACGAGCCAGCCACCTTCCCAAAGCTCCCCTCTAAATAGGTGAGTCTTTGGGGATCACTTAGAGACCCTACTTCCCACAGGTTCTGTCATCTACCAGTAGTGCCACAGACTGGGAAGGAAACACTGAAGATTGAAACTCCCTCAGTCAGCCAAGTCACACATGCCAAGAAGACTTCCCTGAGCCTACAGCTCAGGAAAGGAAAATTGGGTAGCAAAGACTTTCATAGAACACTGAATATCTCATGTACTATACTACTGTATACTGTACTAAAAGTGAGAAGCAGAGGCTTGGGTAGATTTCATAGCACTGTAAAGATAAAAACAGCTAAGTCAAACCATCTATATCAGATTTCAGCGGCCAACTTTGAGCTCATTTAAAATCAGCAGGGTTGTGTACTTCCTGGAAAGACTTTGGGGCTGATCTAGGAAAGTATGAGCAATAAAGAGGCAGTTGGCTGGGAAACAACATCTCTAACATTTCCTGCCCTTTTCCCCAGAAAAAATAATCGATATCGGAGAGTTCCCAATCGGACGCACTTCAGTCTGAAGCAAGAATGGGAAATAAATAGTGTGGCACCAAATCCCTATTGATGAGATGCCCGGGCCTCGTGCTGGAATCCATCATTTTATCAGGCACTGAAAAAACAGCTTCTAGGGCTGGAGAGATGGCTCAGTGGTCTAAAGCACCTGCTTGGAACAAGCTAGGCAAAGCACAGGGACCGCAGTTCAATCCCCCAGCACCACATGCCAGCCAGTCCCGCCCCCTGGTGGGCTGAGCTGGCCACACACACACACACACACACAAATAAATAAATAAATAAATAATTTAAAAATAAATAAATAAATAAATAAATTTTTAAAAAAGAAAATACAGCTTCTATTTTAGGTGACTGCTTGGAAAGGCTGTGGTCTGGATGTATCGGGTATGCCTGCTCCCTCCCACACAGAAGGTAAGAATAATAGTAACAGCAATGTCCCACATTGAGGACACAGATGGCCCTGCCTGGTGGTCCTGGCCAGATCGCACCAGGCAGATGGTGAGCAAGGTCACCAGGAGGCCGGCTGCAAAGGCCACTCATTGTCCCTGGGGGTCAGCAGCACTGTACTGCTGGACATGTGCTCCCTGAGGCTCGATATCTGTGACCGTAGGAGACCAGTAGCTGGCTCTGAACTCCCCTCTTGGTAATAAATACTTTGTGGGCTTTTCTTTTTAATTTTTTGGAGAAGGGGTTTTGCTATGTAGTTTAGGCTGGTCTTGAACTCAGTGTGGCCCAGGTTGGCCTGAAATTCATGGCACGTCTCCTGCCTCAGCCTCCTAAATGCTTGGGTGCTTGGGTGCTTGGCTAATGCAGTACTGCAGGCATGCACCACCACACTCAGCTTGCAACAAATATTTTGGAAGGCCTCATTTGTTAAGGGCAAATCATAGCTCATTTATGCTGCCTATATATAATTGTAAAAAGTAATATCTGAACTTTAGAATAAGATACAAAATGACATTCACTTCTGCCTGCAAAATTGAGACGGTTACGAAGATGAATCAAAGCGTAAAACACGTGGAGCTGCTTTGACGGAGGCTGCTCCGTGTCCACTGCAGAGAGGAATCCGAGGCACGAGTGCGGCTGGCTGTGGGCTGGTGAGGCTCTAGTCTGGTAAGCAGCTTTTGGTACAAGTTTTGATGCAAACGAGGACGAAAATTGTTGGATCTCGTTCACACCACCTACGTGGCCTAGTCTAGGTCCTCAGGACGGAAAGCAGATGAGAGATAACCAGGGCTGCGAGGCGGGGTGACAAGGCTTCCCCTCCATGGGGATCTCACGGTTTCTGTTGCACACGTTTTGGAAACAGTGCTCACTGCTGCACGGCATAGCAAATGCAGCTATGCCCTTGAAATCGTTCAACTAGAAATGGTTAAACCGGCCCACACGGTTGGATAAACATCAGCATGATAAAGACTATCCTACCACTCTCCCCAAAAAAGATCTTGCAAAACCCCTTTTGGTTTATGCATAAGAGGGAGCCTGGCTTTAGCTCTGAGAATTAACACTATGCAGCCTTATGCCTCTGCAGTGGTTGGTGGGACACTGCAAAGTCGTGCACACCTTGCACATAGATTCCTCACTATGCACCGGGCAGGACGCCTAGTGTCGCTGGCCAGCCCCATTCCGTGCTTTTATAGTGACAAGTGCCCTCAGAAGAGGAGTGTCACCCTGCCTTCCTTGAGAACCGGAGACACAGGAAGGGAGTCAGGGAGCCGTCTGCGCTCTGGCCAGGGCGGGCTGCGGCCCTTGTGGGCCTCGTGCGCTCAGCAAAGGAATCAGCAGAGATGCAGGCCCTGGTGGGTGGACGCGGAGGGTGGGAGCCGGGAAAGGGAGCGAGAAGCGCAGAAGCCGGCCTGCGAGAGCCGCTCGCAGGTCCGCACCGAGCGCCTTCGCTCCTGGGAGTCATTGCAGACCCCTGCCAGACGGTGGAGCGAGAGAGCCTCGCACACTAACCGAGAAGTCCGGATCTGCTGCTGCCCTGGAGCGGACCTCCCCTCGGGGCTGCCGCACGGCCCCTCCCTGCAGTCTTCCGGGACTTCCGCGGACCCGGGAGCGCTCAGCGCCAGTCCTGACCGCGCCCTGGCTTATTCACCAACTGCGGGGAGCCTACTGACACGTGCTGAGCTCGCGCCCGGACTGGGGCTCCAAGGCTCCAAGGGGCGGGCAGCGGGGACTTCTCCTGAAGGGCCTGGCGACCTGACTGCTGTCAGGAATGCGGCTAGCTGACCGGGAACTCCTTCAGCTTTTTCAGGGTTCTTTCTTTCTTTCCTTCTTTCTTCCTTTCTTTCTCTGTCTGCCTCCCTAGGGTCTGTGCTGACCCCTGGGAGACCTCAGCCCCTGAGCCTGACTGAATATCTCTGTGTTTTCCCTTCACCCCCTTCTTTGTGAGCCCACCTAGACCAGTCCCTTGGGGGGGGGGACCTTACCCCCTACTTTGGACTCTTTGCCTGCCATCTGAGCCCTCCCAGGACTTCCGGGGACTCTGCTGTCTGTCACTCACCCCTCCTGCGCACGCGATCCTGGCAGGCAAGGGGCCTTTACCCCAGCCCTGCCAGCACTGTAATTAAAGCGTTCGTGGTGCCCGGTGCTCATAATTAGAGCAGATGTCCTCCTTCCTCACCTGGCAGAGCCTCGCACTGGCCCTCACCCCACCTGCTCAGGCAGGGGTTATTGTCATCCCCACTCTGCAGATGTGGAAGTGGGAGGCCCCATCACCCACCTGGAATGCGGCAGAACCGGGTCTGCACCCTAGGTCCTCCAGCCAGAGCCACAGTGTCCTCACTCAGCACCTGCCCTGGGCTCCCTGGGTGACTGTCTCTCCAATCATACTCTTTCAGAATGCTGTGTCCAGCCAGAGTGCTAAAGTAGCTCCTTTAAAAAAAAAAAAAAAAAAACAAGCAAGATTTTTGCACTTTCTCCCAAAGTAGGTAAATATAGCTTCACACTCATGCAGCAGTCTTAAGACTTGCAAGGTGTGGACAAGACTGTCAGAGCTGGTAGTATGTTTTGGAGCCACTGGGCGGGGGGGCCGCAGCGGAGAGGGTCCAGCTGGGTCCCTGGGCAAGGAAAGGAGACAGAAAGGTCAGCAAGGGATGGCCTGTGGGCTTCACTGTGGTGTAGGCCTGGGAGCATCGGGCAACTATAAAAGTTATGAGTTACTCAGAAGCAGGTCCAAAGAGACGGTGAGACAGAGGATCCCGAGGGCCAAGGTAAGCTGGTAAGAAATCAGAGGAGAACTCCGCAGGTTCTTGGAGCCAGAAGCCATGAGTGTGAGAGTGAGGCTCCCAGGTGAGATCCAAGGTCAAGGCCACGAGGCTGTCCACACCGGAGTGCACTGACAGAAGGGCCAGACATGCCACCGGCATCGGGGCAATGCATGGAGCCTCACCGCGGAGCCCAAGTGAATCATGAGTTCATCAGGGCCCAGCAAGGAAGGAAACCCAAGTACAGGCTTGGAGCACACAGGACATGCACACTCCAACAACGCTGACTCGCAGCAGGCAGTGAGACGGAAGCCGTGGAGTCTCTCGGCCAGTGCCAGCCCAGGGACAGTTTTCTCATTTCCTCCCTGCTGGTGGGTGAGGCTGTTAGCCAGGCCTCGAGGGCCAGCAGGGATATGAAGTCTCAGCAGCTGTCTCCCAGGGGCTCTAAGCTCCCACCAGCACTGAGGGAGGAGCAGCATGAACCTCCTAATAGTCGGTCCAGTTACTTTTCTTCTGGGTGACTCAAGTTGCAATGAACAAGACAGTGTTGAAGAAGCAAATGACCAGGAGGCCGCGGTCCAGCCTCCAGCACTCCTAGGCTGGGCTCATGCTCTGTTGAAACCTAACCTCGAGGTAATGACATCGAGGGGCCTTCGAGAGGTGAAAGGTCCTGGCACTCCACCCTGCTGAATGGGATCAGAGAAGGCGTGTGTTTGCCCTCTCTACACAACGGTACAGACCAAACCACCTTTGAGCACAGAACGAGGCCTCCTGCACACCCCACCTGCCGCCACCATGGCCTTGGATATCCCAGCCTCTAGAATTGTGCGCAGTACGTTTCCTTGTTTAGGAATCATCTGCTCTTGGGGATTTTGTTGTAACCGCCTGAAGAGACCAAGACGACTCAATGGTAAGAGCTTAGGGCCCGTATTCCTCAAACCTTGGGGTTATATACTCATTCTGGGCTAAAACGCTCCCCTGAACCTTACGTGTTTGGAAGGTAATCGCACTGAGAAGCGGTGCAGCTGGCTGGCTGGTGGGAGGTGCGATGTGGTTGTTGGGAGTGGGGTTTGATTGGAGGAGATGGATCGCTGGGGGTGTGGCCTGGAGGGGTTTATCTCCTCCCCATTTCCACCCTTCATGCGCTCTGCTTCCCAACCACCATGCCCAGAACAACCCTCCAAATGCTCCTCTCTGCTTCTCAGTCACCGTGCCACGGGCAGCTCTGGTGTGCCTGGGCCCCTCTGCCATGCCGCCTTGCCTTGCAGCCAGCTGACTGTGGACTGCACCCTCTGCAAACCATGAGCCAAAATAACCCTCTCCTCCTTAACTTGTGTGTTGAACATTGTGTCTCGGGCAAAAGAAGGTGCTTGAGACGTATACATATGCATGACAGAGGAGAAGCCACTCTACACAGCTGCTGGATTTCCAAACTGGAAATACTCCTGGGAGCATAGCGTGGTCTACCCAATGCTTCCAGAAAAATGGAGCCTCTTCCTGGTGCCGGGCTGCAACCTCAGCATGTGCAAGGAGACCTCACTGCTTTCATTACTTTTTTCCAATACTTTGTATTCCATATTAAGTAAATGATATAGAGAAAAGCTGACCTGCACTATCAGTACTCCCAGCTGATTTTGTTTGTTTGTTTGTTCAAGTTCATTTTCTATTCATTTTATGGGCATGTATCATTTTATGTAGCTATAATCACAGTAGTATATATAATATATTGTATGTTTTTCTATCAGTTAAAATTAAATCATAAGCCTTCTAGGCAGTACTATCTTTGTAACCTTCAGTGGCTCTGTCTAACTCTCTACAGTGGACTTTAGGTCACTTTCAGATTTTCCCTGTTGGACCTAATGTGGTGATGAGCACACTTGCGCATTAATTACTCCTACTGCCACTTGTGCTCAGAGCCGGGAAGCCTAAGGGACACAGAATGAGGGACTGGGGGTTCTCCAGCAATTCTTCCCATGAGCTGGCTTGCAAAGGGAAATGGAAGGAGAGACGGAGTAGAGGACGAGAAGCGGAAGTTGCTCTGTATGTGTATCCCACAGCAGCTCTGAAGCAGCGGGCGCTGTCTTTCGATCAGAAGAGGGAAGATTTTAGGAGCCTGAGGTCAAAGGAGTGTCACTTCCCCGTGTGGCCTGAAAACCACAGTGGCCAGCGACATAAGCAAAGCCAGCCTCCCACAGGTTCCAGCCTGGGGATGCTGGAGCTGCACAGGGTAGCCCCGGTGTCTGGCGCATGGGAAGGGCCAGGAGGGGACTCTGGGGGCCCAGAGGCAGGGGCTCCGGCCCTTCACGTCTGTGACCACTCCTGTGTCTGGAGTCTGCGCAGACATTTGGAGACTGCAGACTTCCCTGGGGCCAGTCTGTGCCGTGTTCATTCAGTGCCTGCGCAGGCCAGGGACCTGGCTGATAGTGGTCCCCGGAGGCCCAGACAGCAAAGGACACCTGGCAGGTGTTTCTCTAAGGTCCCTGGAAGCCGTGACTCAGCAGACTCCATCTGAGGCTTCTGGCTCAATTTCGGAGCCTCTGTGCTCCCAGCCTAACAGAACCCCAACTCCTGGCCCACAAATGGCTGTCTCAGAATCACCTGCTTCTGTAGCGTGAGACAGCACCTCCTGCGTGACACTGACAATCTCTCTCTCTCTCTCTCTCTCTCTCTCTCTCTCTCTCTCTCTCTCTCCCCCCCCACCACCACAGCTCTCCCCTCTGCTTCCTGTCTATTCCCTGGCCAATGCCTGTGTGTTCAGGGGCTGGCTGGCAGCAAAGAAGTGGGGTGGGGGGGTGAGCCCCAAAATCACAGACGCCCAAGTGGGCAAGGAGCTGAGGGACATGCAGCAAATAAGCAACCTGGAGTGTGGGAATTTGCATGGTCAGAGAGAAAATGGCCTCTTCCTTGTATTCACCTCTCGGAAATAGAGCATTTCCTTCCCTTCTGAATCCGAGCCAAAAATGAACAAATGAAGCCACAGTCGCATTAGCAGTGTCTGTGACGCTGCAGCTCACGTTTTTAGCTCTTGGGAAGCCTGCAGGCATCTCCACTGCGTCCTACGTGTGTCAGACTCGCTGTGACATCGGGTAACAAAGCACATACAGCAGAGCATGGACGTTACTAACATTATTTTGTGTTTTAATCATTTTTAATTTGTGGTTTTCTTTTACGCTCCTGTTATCATTTATGCATTGAAAAATCTTATTTGGGACAAGGTTAAAGATTTCACCTCACTGACAGGGCATCCATTGATCTCGACAGGTGGTGGCTGCTAAATCACCAGTGTTGATGGCTAAAAACAGGGCTGTGTGTGCAGTGAGCATAGGTCCCATGGTGTCCCTAGGACTGGTCCTAGGATGCCTGAAAATGCCCAAATCCACAGTGCTATCCTTATATCAAAAGGTCCAATGTTTACATACAACCTACAAACATCCTTTATGCTTTAAATCATCTGGTAACTAATGATTAGTTAGTAATACCAAGCGTGATGTAAATTCTATGTCAATATGCATCTGGACTTCTTAGAGAACAGCAAGAAAAAGCTTGTACATGTTTAGTGTGGACACGTTCCCAGTTTTCAGATAGCCTCCATCCACCACTGGTTGAACCCACACCACAGAGGGCCAACTGTACCCTACAAACAGGATCTTGAAAAGATGCCTTGATTTTAGCCCTGTTTTTCCAAGTGTCTCTGTCTGCCAGGATGGGGAGGATTCTGGGAGCAGGGCAACACTTTACCTCCTACCCATAAGTAGAAAGCTTTTCTGTCTAATGTAGCCAGGGACTTTCCAGCTAGGATTGCCCTAGAAGAAAACATGCCAAGCAAGCCCATAAACAGACCCAGGAAACACCCATCAGGCATCCCACCCCACTGGGTGGGTTTTGTATTATTCATCAGCATCACAAAGAGGAAGAAGCAGTGCCCACTGCATTAGGTTCCTGGTGTGGAGGAAGTTTTGGCATACCGAAGGTCTGGGGGGGAAGTAGGGGGCAGTGCAGGCCTTGGGTCCACCACAACCCACAGAGCTGGGGAAGTATGGGCAGAGGGTCTGACAGCACCAGCAAAATGCCCAGTGCTGCCACTGTCGGTACCGCAGATAGGCCAAGGCTCCCCATCTGGATGGAAAGTATCAGGGTCTGTCCATATTCATGACACTTGCAAGGCTAATACAGAATGGCTGTGTAGGACACAGACCCATAGACGAGAGTGGGGACAGTTCGTAGAGAGACAGGGAAAGAGAGACAGAGACCTAGCAGTTCCCCATGCTAGGCTAAGGGTGGGAACATCTGCATTCCTCCTAGATACTGTGTTGCAAGTAAAGCCCAGGCTCCGAGAAATGCTGGGGGTGGGGCGCCCACGCCTCAATTTCCGGTGGACTTTGTCAGGCAGCTCCGCAGTATCCCACACTGCCAGGGGTGGCTCCTTTCAGAGAGAGGAGGCGTGACCCACCAGCAGTGGTGCTCCAGGGTGAGGCAGACCACAGTATGCCATCTGGCACCAAGCTCCAGGGACAGATCTTAGCGTCATAGTCTCCACCCTGCCCTCCTAGAAGAGGAACGGTCAAAAGGCCATTAAAGACAGTGTGTCAGCCTGTGTGGGAGCTCACAGTCCTGTGACACTGAGCTGTAGTACTGTTCTGTGTGCAGACGGCACAGCCCAATTCTCTGGGTAGCCAGTACTGTAAAATAGGAGCTCAGCTGCCCTTGCCTGGCCACCAGATCTGGCACCCATGGTCTGTCCCACCACCAGTCCCCAGGCCAGGCTCCCAAGCTCCTCCTCCAGGACTGCAGAGAACCTGGCTGTGGGTATTATTCTCATTGCCCTGAAAGCCCCGCCATAAGGTCCAAGGCACACTTCCATAGCGACAGTCCGCATGAGCAGCAAGCACCACACTAACCCGTGTCAACTCCCCTCCCCCTCCCCACACCTGGGCCCCATGGGGCCCCTGAGACAAGTCACAGGTGTACAGGGTGGCAGGGGCTGGGGCTTGATGTGCCAGCCACAGCACCATGACCTTGCCAGGGAAAACTGCAGGCAGAGGCTGGGCTACACACCGGTCACATCCCACAGATGACACCGTGGCCACTGCAATTGCGCAAAAGGGAACTCTCCCACCAACTGCCTCCATTTTGTTGTCAGAATGACAAACTTCTAATGCAAATCTCTGCGGACATTCCTCCTCCTCCCCCTCTTCCTCCCCTCCTCCCCCTCTTCCTCCCCTCCTCTCCTTCCTCCTCCTCCTCCCCCTCCTTTTCCTCCTCCTCTCCATTCCCCTCTTCCTCCTCCCCCTCCCTTTCCTCCCTCCCCCTTCCCTTCCCCCTCCCCCTACCCCTCTTCTTTCTCCTGATTTGACAAAAATTCTAACCAGCACTGGGCAACCTCCCATCAGAGGACCAAGAAGGACACTGCAAACAGCTGGGGCCTTGACAGTGTTCTGGGACAGAAAAGTTGGAAACTGAGTTCTCAAGATGCAGAATTGGAAAGAACTTGGTCCTGAGCATTAGCTAAAGTGTGAGTTTTCAACGAAATGCTGAAAAGCAGAGCAGGTTGCAAACAAGACTTGGGCAGAAATAAAGAGAGACACTGAGAAGTCACAGGCCTGGCAAGAAGGCAGAGAAATGCCAAAGGAAATGCACGAGGTGATGCACATAAAAACTAAAAACCCGAAGCCCAACCAGATAGCTCAGCGGAGACAGACTCAGGGGCCAGGGGTTCGATCCCCTGCAAGCCATGCTGGCCCTGCCCCTGGGGCAATTGAGACTAGGTGTGGTGACATGCACCTGTAATCCCAGTGCTTGGGAGACTAAAAACGGAAGGATCACTGGGAGTCCGATCTATGTAGTGAGTCCCTGTAGGACCTGTACTAAATACATTTTAAAAAAACAAAAAACTAAAAAACCAGTAAAATAATTGAGCTCTATGTTACCATCAGAAAAGGGCAGAGACAGAACTACAAAAAACATAAGTCAAATGTGAAGAGTGAGTGTTCCAAACTCTGGGATGATACAAAAGAAATGAACAATGAAACCAGCAGGCAGGAAGACCAGAGGTCACCTGGCCTCTGAAGGAGAATCAGGAACCAAGGAGACAGAGTGAATCCCGAGTACACAGTATGTGATACACGCAGCGTGGAGTTCCGGTCCTCTGAAAGACCTGCACATGATAATAACCTGCAGCCCAGACTCATAAGTAAAACAGATTCATGTTTAGCTCTCTACACAGCTCCCACTCTAGTAATCCTCCTGTTTTCAGCCTCCTCAGCACTGGGATTACAGGTGCACCCACCACCACGCCCAGATTCAGACTTCAGCTCAGCGTGGCCCTTAGTCCCTGCACTTGCCAAAGCAGGAGCTTATCCACTGAGCTATCTCTCCGGCCCTCTGTCGCCTGTTAGGGTCAGCCTAAGGTAATGCAGACAGAGCACTAGACAGTGTATCTGGGGACAGAATCAGCATCTCAAGAGGGCTCACTGAATACAAGCAGAGCTAAGGACAAGAGACCACGCCATACAGCATGAATAGGACAATCCGTGAATGTGAAGGTCACAGTGAAAGTTCTTGTAAGTACTTGAGAGAGAAAAAGAAGCTCAGAAAAGAAGAAACCTATTCACCTTCAACTTCCCCCATTAAACCGGATTAAGTGCTAGAAGAATACGGGTCAGCTATTAGTTTTGAGAAAATGGCATAATTAATCATGATTACAGACTCAGCAAACTGCTCTTCATGTATAAAAACATCAAAGAAACAGCCTCAGGCCTCCAGCAACTTAGAAAGCATATCTTCTCCATATCTCCCAGTTACTCATCTTCTTATGATTTGATTAAGCGGCTGATTGATCGCAGTGTATGGATTGAACCCAAGACGCTGGGTATATGTGAGGCAAGTGATTTACCACTAAGGTAGGCCCCAGCCCTTTTTAATATTTGTGTTTTGAGACAGGGCTTGTTGTTGAGCTGCCCTCTAACTTGCTATTCCTTGCTTTGGCCCCCTGAGTTGCTGGGATTATAGGCGAGCATCACCCCAGACCACTATGCTTCTTGAGACAAATTCTGTGTTCATCAGCTTTCTGTCCAGCAGGACTTTCTTTTTTTTTTTTTCTATAATTTTATTGAGAAACAAATAGTAATGAGACAGTTTCAAATGAAATTGGTAGGACAGTTTCAATAATTAACACATTGCATACTCTCTTCCTAGTGGTTAATTGCTGTACAAGATGCAGACATGATATCCTGAACAAATCCCTCTATTCATTAAGAGAATGTAACTATATATCTATCCTAACCATTTTGAATACACAGATACAAAATGGACATTCATCTGTATCCCCTTTTTTGTTTACTTTCATCATTTGAATATTATAGATGTGTTAACTCAGCAAAATATTCTAAAAGAGTCCAGTAGTCCATAATAGTATTGGGTCTTCTGCTTGACTGGCCCAGCAGGACTTTCAATATCAAAATCATATGACTATCATAAGGATTTTTCCAGAAATCAAGATACAGAACAAATAAAGAATTTTAACAAAGTCTAATTTGTGCTGCAAAAGGATGGATAATGAACATTAAAACTGACCATCTTTCCCCGCAAAATAAGATCTAGCTGGAAAAAAATCAGCCTTGGGAACTAGAGATCAAAAACACCAGCCCCAAGCAGCCCATCTTTTTTTGCCTCCTCTGCCCTCACTGTTCTCTTGCCCAGTGGTTACTCATCAGACAGGTAGGGCAGCAATGAGCCGATGGGGTAGCATTTTTTATCTCTAGTTGTCAAGGCTGATTATTTTCTGGCTCCATCTTATTTGGCAGGAAACAGTGTTACATGTGGCACCAAAGCCTAAAGAATGGTTGGAAAGATTACAAAATAGAGTGTGAATGTCAAGAGGCGGTTAATTCCAACCTGGGCTGCAAACTCCAGACAAGGACAACAAAAATAGCCCCGGCTGGCCTTGAACCCAAGGTGATGCTCCTGTCTCAGCTTCCGGAGTGCCAGGGTTATAAGCACGCTCCACTGTGCCTGGTTCACAGTGCCTGGCTGCTTTTTTGAGTAAGTCCCACCATCCAGTGACTAATGCAACACAATGGATTGCTGGCTCGTGGCATGATGTCATGCAGGTGGCAGGAAGGAATTGGGGACAAGGCTTAGTCACCAGCCCCAGCCAGATGCAGCAACAAATATCACTCAGCCGCACCCCAAGAGGAGGAGGACACGAGTCTTGAGGAGCACCTGTACCCCAGCCACCAGTCCGAATCCTCTTCCCTCCCACACGGAGAAGGCAGCCTCCTTCCGGGCCAGTGTTGTTAGTCAGGCTTCCGGCAGGAAGACATACACCATTCAGTATTTCAAATAGGAAATCTGGGAAACGAGAACACACCAACCCAAATAGGAAAGACTGCTGCGCTGCAGACAGTGAGGAAGAGGCGGGTACCGGAAAGCTTCCTGTCCTCGGTCTGTTCGCCTAGAAGCAGGACTCAGATTTGCAAAGACAACAGTGTCCTGTCCCCTGTCCACCAGGGAGACAGACTGAATGGCAGAAGAGGACTCTGGACCTGCACGCCTGCAGATGGTGCTGGAGGAAGCTGCTTAGCATCTGCGCGAGGCCATCTCCCGTGTCCTCTATTTGCTTCCTCCGAGTCACTGTCTCTGGAGACTCAAAGTCTTTTTCCTTTGTTTTGTCACGTCTCTCAAAATGTACTGCTCTTTGTTGGAGCTGCTACTGAAGCTGGAATTGACAGTTCCCTCTCTGAGAATAACTCATTCCTGGGAGCTTCCCCTGCGAATGTGACTACACATGTGCAGGAACCTGCTTGCATCTCTCTTATGAGCGTCTCTAGCTGCAGGCTCTCTTCTGACCAGGGTTGCTCTTTGCCGGGAGTCAGATTGTTACAAGCTCCGTGAAAGGGCCAAGCAAGCAGAGGTCAGGCCACACTATGGCTGGCTCTTGGCAAATGATGGGCAGAAGCTGCCAGAAGCTGCCGAGGACCCTGGGTGCTGTGTGAGGAACCAGTGACCACGGCAGGTCCATCCACCACTAGAGGAGCACCTAAGCACTGCCTTTCTTCCAACTTTTTTTTTTTTTTTTTTTTTTGTATTTTAGGGAAGGGTCTACAGGGTGTTCAGGGTCTCACTACTAGATCGGACTCATAGTGATCCGCCTGTATACAGCCTCCCAAGAGCTAGGATTACAGGCGTGCCACCATGCCCAGTCTCAATCGCTGTCTCAGGAAGCCCCGGGGATGGGGCCGGCACTGCAGGCCCGGGATCGACCCCCGGCCCCTGAGCCTGCTTGCAGGCGCTTTAATCCGCTGAGCTATTTTCCACCTTCTTAATCTGACACAAGTTTTTCTCGCGGACAGAATCTATGCCAGAACCCTGATGGCAATGGATTCGGAGAAATCAGTGTTCAGAAAAGGTCGGATCATGATGATGAGGCGATGAGGAGAGAGGCGTTCTAGGGCACGGAGGACAGACCTTAGAGAAGACCACAGCGAGCCGCGCAGGGGCCTCTTCTTCCCCGCGGTGGTTATGTTGAGCACTGTTGCCACAACCCTGAACCAGAAAACGCTGAACCTCTGCCTGCAGGGAAGATGCAGGGTGAGATCCCGGGAGCCTCTGACCGCAGCATTCTCACCAGCGGCTCCACGCTTGGTTTCATGCGTGTTTCTCTTTGATGATCTCACTTCATTGACTCCCATTACACTCCCGGCCTGCAGCACTGTAACTCAACCTAGCAAAGCATCCCTAACATACGCTATTTTCTCTCTAAGGTGCCTTACGTCTTTCCCACTCAGGAATGCTGGACAGTACAATGCCTGGGACCATTTTAAACAGCAAAATCACCAACAAAAGACACAAACATGGGAAAGAGGCACTAAATTGTCCTCACCAAGGACCCTTATTTACAACCTGAGAGCTAAAGCTAGAAGACAGAACAAAGTCACAGGTGGTGTCGCACGCCTGTAATCCTACCACTGGGCGAGGCTGCGGCAGGGAGCAGGTTCAATACCAGTCGGGGCAATTTCCGGACTTAATGAAACTTTGTCACAAAATACAAATAAACAAATCCCCACAGTGTGGAGTCCCTGGGTCTGATTCTCAATACAAAATACAAAGGCAGAGAGAGACAAGTAAAATCAAGCAACCCCAGCCTGGACAACTTGGTGAGATTCTGTCTCAAGAAACATTTTTCAAAGGCGTCGGGATGTAGCTCAGTGGAAAGGCCTGGCTTCAGTTAGCAGTGCCTCACAGACACACACAGACATACACAGACACATGCAGACGCACACACATGTGCGTGCGCGCGCACACACAGAAGCAGGCTGAGTACCGTTCAACCTCAGCAGCTCAGAGTTTTCACTGCTCTGCGTGTCTGTGTATAACTGCAAAAGCACCATGAGTACTCATGGCGTTTGAGGCTGGAAATAAATTTTATTGGGGTGAGTTCGTAAGTACAGAATCCACAGATAATAAGGATCAACTTTACACATAATGGGGACAGCATGAAAGAAAGAAAGTGCAAATGGAAACCAAAGTCAAAAGCACAGACTGGGAGCATAGCTCAGCAGCACGGCCCCTGCCTGCCAAGCGCAGCATCCCAAGTTCGATTCCCAGTACCAAAAATATTTCCAATGCACATATAAAATTCTCAGCATCATTAATTTATTTTTTGAAGAGAATAGTTAATTGTTCTCTTCAATAGTTTATTGAAGAGAATAGTTAATGCTTAAAATTTTTATTTGGACCAATTTTGCATGCCTCTATCTGGTAATCTGAACAACTACTTTGAAGACAATAATGTACAATATAACAACCATTGTTGAGTACCTATCATCTTGTTTTTTTAAAATTCTGCATAATTTTGAATGAATTTTTAGTATTTTAAAATTCTACTTAGAATAAAAAATAAAACTTTCAGGTTTTCTTGAATAAGCTAAAAAAAAAAAAAAATCCAGATGCAAGGCCAGGTATGGTTGTCACACCTGTAAACTCAGCATTTTGGAGACCGCAAATGTAAGGCGAGGCGGGGCTACATAGTGAGTTCAGGATCAGCCTGAATTACACAATGAGATCCTGGATTTTTAAAAAAGCAGATGACTAAGGTAGCGGTAACGTTAATCCGAGTCTCTGACTAGATTAGATTAGAGGAGAACAGATGAGAATGCAACCCAGGCGTTTCCCCCAAACAGAAAGGCTGCCCTGTGTCTGCAAGAGACCTGTGCAGTGACAGCTTTCCTCGGGCTGGCCCGGCCCTGGAAATGTGCCAGCGTCACACAGCAGGCAGGTAGAGGTGACAAGACATCCAGACGACACATCCCAGCAATCAGAAGGGAACAGCGGGGATCAGTCCCAGCCTAGCTCGACAGAGAAGACAGACAGCAAAGGGCAGAGTGTGTGCAACTCCACGAATAAAATGTTCTAGAAAACACAGACTGCTCTGCCAGAAAACAAGCGAATGGTCGTCCTGGGCCACAGGTTGGTGACAAGGGGTTCAGAAACAGTGAGGCTGATGGATGCGCTTATTATGGTGAGGTTTTTATAACTGTGGATGTCAAAACTCAACCCAGTGCACACTTTAAATATGGGTAACTTACTGTATGTCAATTATACCCTGATAAGCCTGGGGAAATATAAATTAACAAATGAGAACAGTAACCCCTAATTTTGACATATGAGGAATAATCACTTATCATAGCAGGACAGTGTCTCGTTGCCATACCAACACAAAGCACAAAATGACCTGTGCCAGTAAGTGCAATGAGCATTATATGCAAAGAACACAATGGCTTTGTACAACAATTTGAGTCTTTGAAATATTTGGAAGAATGAAATCGAATCAGTAAGACACACTGCTCAGATGGAAAGATGGAAATGGGGGCAGACTGCCAGTGATAGCGGCCCCTTCACAGCCCACTACAGCACGCACGCCACAGGTTCGCCCCCACTATAAAGAGGCTTTGACATCTGCTGAGACTGCCCCCTCAGAGACCTGGGTCTTCATACCCTGAGCTGCTGAGTGTCAGCCCCCACGGCTATGGGCTGACCCATCTCCAGCAAGTGCCCCTGCCTGGAGAACGCCACCTCTCCACTGCGTAGCACGGCCTCTTCTCTGTAGTTCACGTCTAAAGACTGTTAGGAAGAAGTTTTTCAAAGGCCTGGTCCTCTTACCGTGGGGGACAACTAGGAAGTTCTAGTCCCGCTCTAGAAAACCCCTTGGGATCAGCTGCTTTCCTGGTAGACTTCACCACAATTCAGCTATTTCCTCTGCTCCGCCTCTCTCCCTCACTCAAGATGGCAATCCCAAGGGCTCTCCCTGGGATACCCACTAATACAAAGCTTCTTTTAAGTCTGCTGTCCTGGGAACTTTTTTTTTTAAATTTTTTTTATTTATTTATGTGTGTGTGTGTGTGTGTGGCCAGCTCAGCCCACCAGGGGGCGGGGCTGGCTGGCATGTGGTGCTGGGGGATGGAACCGCGGTCCCTGTGCTTTGCTGAGCTTGTTCTAAGTAGGTGCTTTAGACCACTGAGCCATCTCACCAGCCCCTCTCCTGGGAACTTGACCTACATCCCAAGGTAAGAGTATCAATTATATTCAAACTGCAGTGTACACTTCTTCCAATTGCTCATTGGAGTAAAGGTGAAATTATTTTATTAAATAAAAATAGCCAAGAAATTTGGAAGCAGGCAGGGTGAGGACAACAAAGGGGAAAGAAATTAAATTTTGTTATAACCAGGCATAGTCATGCTATAATCTCAGCACTTGGGAAACAGAGGCAGGAGGATTTCCGTGAGTTTGAGGCCATCTGGGGCTCCACAGTGAGTTCAAGGCCAGCCTGAAGTACATAGCAATATCCTGTCTCAAAACAGACAAGTTAAAATCTTTCATAAAGCTGCAATAATTTAAACTGTATACTAAAAGTGCAACACTAGAAAGCCAGGGGAGTGGAGGACAGAACACCACAGCACCACAGACAAACTCCAGGCGTGACCTTTCAGTCACGGTCTCCACTTCCTCAACTATTGGAATCTTGCCACTCCTCCAGACATGCCCATTCCTTAGACCTCCTTGCAGGAGCTGTTGTTCTCTCATCTGGACACCAATCACAGGATCATGGTTTAGCTCTAAAATGTTCTCCAAGTCTCATTTTGAGTAGGGGTGGAACTTCAGAAAATGACTGAAGCACGGAAGTTGATTCATCCACTAATGAGTATACTGTTAAATATGCTGCCAGGAGGTGAAGGCCGGTCAGAACAGGCAGGTCACTGGGGCAGGACCTGGAAGAGGGTGTTCTTGTCCCTAGATCCTCGCTTCTCTCTCTTTCTCTCTCTCTCTACTTCCTGGCTGCCACGCTGAGGCAGTAGATAAGGGCCTGACAAACTGACTGAGGAAACGGGCATGATCTGTCAAGTACAATGTTCTCGGACCCAGAGATAGAGCAGCTCCCAAAGCCCTGTACTTCAAACCAATCAGAAAGTGCTCCTTTCAGTTCTTCTTGCAAGAAGTCAAGCAGGCTTTTGACATGAAGGCCTCGACCTGACACCGGCCTGAGGAGTGGGAAGCAGGAAAGATGGCCACCATTGCACTCTCGGCCACAGCGCTCACTTACACAGCAATCTGTTCCACCCTATCAAGTGTACTTCTCCTACTTTTAATTGGCTTACGCTTGTTCTGCAGAGCAAGTTTCTTCTCTTTTCATATCTTTAATAAATGAAAAGCCTCCCTACCTTTGGTTGTCTTGACCAATTCTTTGTTCAGTATAGAAAGGACCTAGAGATCACCTCTAGGAGACCCCAGCACCTCCACAACCAGAGACAAGGCCTTCCTCCACCTCCTTCCTTCCTCCAGCCTGGTGGTGCTATGCACAACCCTCACAGCTTGCACACACTGCTCTCTCCACCTAGCAACCCTCGCACCTTCACCTGGTGCTCAGGCAGCACCAAGTCCTCCTCTGGCAAATCTCTGCTGTCCCTGGGAGGTGCCCAAGCCTCTCTGTATGGTGACTAATTCAATTTTGGGGCCGCACTCAACCTGGGAGCTCTGCATGCTCGAGGAAGGGAGAAGGGCCCCTTCCTGGCTACAGCCTTATGCCTGTCACAGGGCAGGGCCCACAGCAGGCCTCGCACAGCATGCTCAGCAAGAGGCAGGACTGAGAGGAAAGTGCTGATTGGGTCCCAGGCCTGGCCACACCACTTCCTCCCTGCATGACTGTGGGTGATTGCCTGGCCTCTGGGGTGTGTGCTTGCTTTCCCCTGGTGATGGCTATTCTACAGGGTGGCTGCCAGGAGGAAAAGAGAGGACATTGTGTGTTGCAGAAGACAGCTCCTGGTGCATGGTGGGTACTCAGTAAAGTCCAATTTCCTTCATGTCTCACCTTCCTGCACATGACCTGTCCTTTCCCTTCCCCAGTTCTTGCCTTTCTCCTTGTTCTCATCTCTCCTCCCGCTTCTCATCCTCCTAAACCTGGAAACACCAACAGGAAGGAATAAAACTCACCTACATGAACCCAACCATCACCAACTTCAAAGTGTTCTGACTCGTAGCTCATGACTCAACTGAGCTCACCTCATTGTTGACCCACCTTAATAAATAGTTGCCATTTTAGCTCACCTGTCAAGGAAAGGCTGTTAGAAACAAACCGAATGTACTCATCGGGGTGTGTCCCAGAATCCTCCTGAAGAGGAAGTACAAAAAGCCTAAGTACCTCACTGAACAAGCCTGGGACCACAGACGCTGTGGAATTTCTGTAACCAAACCCAGCTCCATCTTCAATAGCAACACTCAGTACTGACATAGTCATTAAAATCTAGATGCTAATTAATGTTCTCTAATTCTTACTGATGGAGCACATAGAGAGTTTCAAATATAACAGTGATGCAGGAATGGACTGGAAACAAGTCACCACGCTACAAATTCTAGCAATATCTAAGCCTGAGCCGGGGTTACCCTCATGCCCATTTTGCTTAAGGACATGATTCACAGCATAGCCCCTGGGCCATATCCTTATACAAAGACAACAATGACACTGCTTGGCTAATATCGAAGAAAGGAGAAGCAATAAACAAAGACATTTGCTTTTAGAGGTGTGCTAGATTAGGAGGGCATAACAACTTCAGGGCAACAGGAGTAGAAGAGATGCCTCACTTTTGCAGCTAGTTTTCTCCTCTTCTCTACATTGAGCATGAAAGTTACAGAGTAATTATAACTGAGGCAGGAGACCAGGCGTGGCAAAACTGACTGGAGAGGTAGGCATGACCTGGTAATTATGAAACCCCAGGACACACGCAGAACAGCTCCTAAACCCCTATTTATAGACTTCTCTTGAGAACTCGAGCGGTGTTGGATAGGACAGTGGGGACCTGGCATCAGCCTGAGGAGCGGGTGATCCCCAAATCCTGTCACCACTGAGCTCCTGATACTGTGTTCTCACACGGGAGTTGGCACTCGTTCTGGACTTACTTTCCTACTTTTACTTGGCTTAGACTTGCTCTGCAGAACCTCTTTTCCTCAATGTACACCTTTAATAAATATAAAACATGGCTACCGTTTGCATGTGTCATGAACAATTCTGTAAGGAGTGTTTTACACTGGAAAACTGAGGCTCCAGGAAACTGAGCAACACATTCAAGGTCACACAGGTAGTCGCCAGTGACACTAGGTTCCCCACAGATCCCAAGGCCCGTGTCATTTCTCACCTGTAGTCAGTCTCAAATAATGCATGCAAATGGATATGAAATAAAGCCCCCGAGGGTGAATGGGGACCTGACTGGCTTTATCAGTCATCATCTGGCAGATAAATATTTTTAAATACTCAAACCCCTTAGGAGATTCCAGCTGCCAGTACAGCACAGAAAGAGCTTGAAAGTCATTGCTGACAAGTAAAAAGCTGAACAATCTAAAGATCAACAATCCTCCTTGGCCCATCGGAGAGCTGAGGTCACAGTCAAACTGCTTGGCAGATACAGATACAGGGGGTTCAAGCAACCCCTGCAGAAACCTCTGTAGGAACAGGGGCCAGAATACACAAAGCTAAGTGCAAGGGGCACATTTCCAGAGGTCAGAATGAAGAACTCTAAGAGTTTAAAACTCTAGGAGACCAGTCTTAGAAGGCCACGTCCACAAGTTTTGTCTCCAGAAGCTCTGCCAGGGCCTCACAGTGAAGAGTGGAAGGAACCAGTCCCCCCATGCTTCCCCTAGGGGAAGAGGAATCAGAGTGACCGCTCAGCACCAGTGGAGTTGCTTCTAGGACCCCGAGAGAGATCAATGTCGATGGATGCTCAACTCCACTGTGTAAAATGGCATAATACTTGAACAGAACCTGCCCATACCCTCCTGTATGCTTTAAACCACCTCTAGATCACTCATTCCAAATACAATGCAAATGCCACATAAAATTGTTGCACTGTCTGATTAGGGAATGATGACTAGAAACAAGTCTACTTATGTTTTATATAAACAGTATTTTAAAAATATTTTTGGTCCATGGCTGGTTGACTCCATGGATGTGGAGTGCACAGCTATAGAGGGGTCTTGATTCTTAACATAGTCTGACTTTAAAAAGAAACTACAGTATATAGGACCATAAAACTCCACTGAGGACCTACTAACTGCAGTTGCTTTTGCCCCTACCATGTGTCCAGCTTTCAAGACAGAATTACAAGGCAGACTAAAAGGCAAAAGGAAAAAGGAGAAAAAAGGAGAAGTTTGGAAAGACAAAATGAGCATCAGAGCCAAACTTAGACATAACAAGGGTGAGGGAATTATCTGACTAGTGACTTCAGATGACCATGATTAATACAGTATCCTCACAGCTGCGATGGAAAAATGGACAGTACATAAATCACACTTTGGTTTTTAAAGCTCTGTGTGAGAAAATAGCATGTTCGTTTTCACATTTCAGCGTACTTTTAGGTTCCCTCAATATTCGTGCGCACGTATACACTTGAAAAAGGTGGGCAAGGGATTGACAGAGGTGAGGGGCTGGCACAGGTGGTGTGGAAGGGGGGCTGCAGGCTGCTGTGCCACGTGATCTTTGGCTTACATGCACATCTACGCAGCCATTCAGCCTTGACAGGGCTTCCATACACACACGGTGAGGCACCGCTGGCTGGCCTCTTTTTGAGAATGAGCCCAGGGGTGTGGTTTGGGGATCAATAGCCACAATTCCCTTACCAGGCTTCTAAGTGGTATGATTTACGGCATCACTTCTGGAAGTACAGCTTCAAACTTATTTTTCTCCAAAATGTCTCAAATACATAAGCTGCCAGAAATCTCTAATAAAAATTGTTGCTTAACAACAGTGTTCACTCTGTCTTATTTACTCAGAACCAAGCCAAGATAACCTCTAGAAAATTATTTATAAATATTATGTATGCTGGGAAAATGATAACAGTTCAAAATAGTTGCTCCAGAGAAATAAGAATAAAGAGGAGTGGGCAGGCACAGTAGACAATTTTAATTAAAAATATCATAGTACTAGATGATTTTTATTCTATTTGCATATTTTTTCTAGTAAAATCAAGAGGGTTTAAAGGAATTGTTAAAGCAAGACCCTCCACAGCTGTAAATCTTCAGCCTCCTTAATACAGAAGAGTATATTTCTAGTGTAATAAAACAAGTATCAGAGTCCTCTTGTCTACGAGGTGAAGAAATCCTTCCCAGATTCCACCTGATCTAGCATATGCTTCATTTCCACTCAGCTCCTCCAAAGCAATGTCTACCACTCTTCAACCTCCACGGCAGAAGACAGCAGCAGGCCCACCTCAGTGGGGCTGCCAGGGACAGGCAGCAGACTGTGTTCCAAGAACTCAAATCAGGATTTAGAAATGTGGTACTAGAAAGGGACTGCTGGGAACAGAGGAGATGCTGTCTAGCCAGCACTCAGCCAGAGGCTGAGCAGGGCTAGAATGTCTGTAAATTCTGGCTATGAGACATCACAGTTCTCCCGAGAGAAAAGGTCAGAAGTTAGCAATAAGCTACATACTGGGTTGCTCTGTTTACAGATGAAGAAATGCAAGCTTAAAAAAGCTAACTAACATACTCAACAGAACCAGGTTGTTTGAGAGGGAAGCCCACATACCTCAAACACTTGTCAGCATGGTAACCAGAGGCACCCTCTTGGAAGCCAGATTCAGATCTGACTTTCAGCATGCATTGAGTATGAATGGGAAGCTACAACCCTGGGTGGGAGTTTCTGCAGTACTCAGGAGTCATAGAACATTCACATTCTTCAGCTTCATATTCTGACTCTTAGGTAACGTCCGAGGAAAGTTTAACATCTAGAAAACCCATGTGCATAAAAAAGTCGTATAAGACAGCATTAAAAATATGGGACCCATCAGAAACGACATAAATATGCAAGAGAAAAGTCATCGAATAAAGTAGGACTTATCTTTTAGGGTTTTTGCTATGGACAATAATATCTATTTTTGTAAATTATATAGAAAAACAAGGATGAAATTCAGTGCTAACCTTAAATATAAAGTTACTCTATCAAAGTTAGCCCTATGATAACTATAGAAAAAATATATGTGTACATATATAACAAGGTCAAGACTGGAAGTAAGGGGCCGGGGAGATGGCTCAGTGGAATAAGTGCTTCCCTGGCAAGTACAAGGGCCTGAGTTCAATCCTCGGTTCTGCAAAAAAACAAAAACAAAAACAAAAAAAAAAAAACCTGGAAGTAAACAAAATAAAGATTGTTATTTTAAGTAAATGAGAGTTCTAGTCAAGTTTCCATCACTGTGACAAAATACTTGAAACCATTGGCTTATAAGAAGGAAAGGTTTATTTTGATGCATGATTTCAGAGGTTCTGGTCCAGGATCATTAGGGTCTGTTGTTTTAGGCCCTGATGAGGCAGAATACTATGACACAGTGCATGGTGGAGTAGTGCTGATTAGTCATGGCAACCAGAAAGGAGAGGGGGAGAGGGACCCCATTATTCTCCATGGAGTCATGCTCCCATGGTAGTCTAACTTCCTTCCGCTAGGCCCCACCTCCTCAAGCTCCACCTCCACCAGTAGCACCATAGGTTGGCAACCAAACCCTTCAGCAGTAGGGACCTGTGGGAGACATTTAAGACACAAACCTTGACAGTGAGCTTATACATGATTCTTTTTCTTTTCTGCTTTTCCGTTTCCCTCCCTGGCCCAAAGCCACCAGGTAGAGTGGAGCAAGGTAGATGGGTTGTGCCGGTGGGTTGGTGGGGGCACCAGGGCACCACTCAAAGCCCAGGCAGGCTGAGAAGTACACACATGTGGACAGCTGTTGGGCACAGTGTGACAAAAGTGAAGGGCAAGCAAACTGTTTGGCTATAGACTCAGTACTTGGGAGTTTTTCCACACCAAGCAATTCCCTAGTTCTCTGCAGACACCAACCAGGTGTCTCTGACTTTATTTTCCAGGAATTACCATCAAATTGAATAAGGTAAAGGGCTCATTCCACAGACTGTCCCCACTTTCAGTGCCAATCCTAAGCCACAGGTGGACACCTACAATTTTACCAGCTTGGCTAGAAATTTAGAGCTCTCATGACCTCCTCCTTGGGTTCAGTGCTTTTCTGTAACAGCCCTCAGAATCCAGGAAAGCACTTTGTTTACTATTCCTAGTTTATTACAAGGGTGCAACTCAGGAAGAACCAAATCAAAGAGATATGCAGGGCAAGAAGTGAGGAGAGGCGTACAGTCTACATGTTCTCTCTGATGGTGTCACCCTCACAGTATCACTAATTGGTCAGCGACCCAAAGTTCCCCAAACCCATAGTTCAAAATTTTCATGGAGGCTCCATTACATAAGTGTGATCAATTAAATCACTGGCCACTAGTTTTGAGCCCACTCTTCAGCCCTTCTCTCCTGTCTGGAGCTTGAGGGTGGGGGTGACTGGATTGACAACTCCAGCCCTCCAGTCATGGGATTGGCCTCTCTAGTTGGGATTCCTCTGGAAACCCGCCAGGCAAGCCTCATCATATTAACTCACATATTGACAACAGGGGCATCTCATCACTCACAGATTGGAGGTCCGTGCCAGGAATTGGAGGCAAAGATCGAAACATAGTTGTTATTACTCCACAGTGCTGGAACTTAAACAAAGGAAGGAGCGTTTAAATGGGAAGGACTCCAGCATAAATTGCCTGAGCCTGGGAACGAAGTAAGCAGAGGCGGGTCGTCTTGGGCACCTTCATGGGCATTGTGGCCAAGCGCCTGGCGCCATCACCCAAGGAGGAGAAGTCCACTTTGCACACAGCTTCAGTCCAGGCAGCAGGCTCCAAGGCAAGAACAGGATGGTGGAAGACTGTGGCAGGGAAAAGGCGTTCAGCCCGCGGCAGACAGGAAGCAGCAAAAAAACAAGAGAGCCAGGAGCATGACCAAGAGCACGTCCTTCCGGGTCACACCGCCAGGGCCCTCCTCCATCTGCGCCCCAGTGGATGAACTCACTGATGGGTCTTAAAGACCCTACATTCTGATCACTTTCAGAAAGCCCCACCTCTGAACACATGAGCAGAATAGCCACATGGTGGGGGATCAGACCCTGAGCAGGGAAGGACAGAGTCCTTCCAGAGGGCAATGAGCAGCCCATGTGGATGTCAAGGCCCTGTCTCAGGCTCGACTGGAAGGTAGCAGAGTGAATTTATGGTTCTTGATATAGGTAGATATATCTCTGCATGCATACGGAATAAACACAGATGCGTGTGGACGTGAGTACGGGTCCTCTGAGCGTGCATGGCGTAGCAGTCCTTTCCCGGCAGTGAGCACCCCTGTTTCCCAGATTTTGGCTTCCAGGCACCATGTAGAATAACTAGAGCTCCTCGAGGCCAAGGCTGGTTGGAGGACAGAGCGAGTGTGCTGTTGGAAAGCAGAGAGCACCTAGAGAGCACCAGGACACATTCGGCAAAAGCAGCGGCCATCCTGGAGCAGTCCAACTACTTGTTAGAAGCGTCCATCTTCTAAATCAGAGACAATTTAAGCATCAAATTAAATAATACTGCCTAGCCAGGCACGGTGGCACACACCTGTACTCCCGGCCCTCGGGAGACTAAGGCGGGAGGGTCATTCCACGTTCAAGGCCAGCCTGGGCTACATAGTGAGTTCAACACCAGGAAGACCTTGTCTCAAAAAATCAAAACCAAAGCAAAAGATAAGTAAAAAGAAAAAAAAAAAAAAAACAATATTGCCTAATAGTTCATAGCCCATTAAATAACAACAGTGGGGTTTTTATCGTTGTTATTTGGGGGTTGTGTTTGTTTGGTTAGTTATTACTGAGGCTTGAACACAGGACTTAGACACTGAGCTATGTCCCCACTCTTTTTTTAGATTTTATTTTGATTGGATTTTTTTTTTTTTGAGACACAGTCTTACTATATAATTTAGGCTGCCCTAAACTCACTGTGAAAGGACAGTGAAATAGCTCAGAGATCTAAAGTGCCTGCTTAGGCAAGCTTAGGCAAGTACAGGGACTGCAGTTCAATCCCCAGCACCACATGCTGAGCTAGCCCTACCGTCAGGGCAGGCTGAACAGGCCACAAAATAAAAATAAAAATACAAAATACTCACTGTGTAGCCCAGGCTGGCCTCAAATTCATGGCAACCCTCCTGGCTCAGTCTCTCAAGTGCTAGGATCACAAGTGTGTGCCATCACACCCAGCATTATTATTATTATTTTTTTTATTTTCAGACAGGGTCTTACTAAGTTGCTCAAGCTGGATTTGAATTTATGAGCCTCTTGCCTAAGCCTCCTAGAGTGTGAGGATTGTAGGCATGCACCACCACACCCAGCTAACAATACTGTTTTAACACACACACACATACACACACACACACACACACACACACACACACACACATTTTAGGGATGAGGATTCAGCAATCTAAGCACCTGCCTGGCAAGCACACAGACCCAAGTTTGATCCCGGGACTGCATAACATACTGGCCTCAGAACCCCGGTGCATTGCGCCACCACAGAAATCAGGTATGGTGGCACATGCCTATAATCTCAGCACTGGGGAGGCTAGCACAGGAGGCTCACTATGAGTCCAAGCTGTGAAGTAAGACCATAATATACATATATATATATATATATATATATATATATATATATAGCTTGTTTGTTTGTTTGTTTGTTTTGTTTTGTTTTGTTTTTCCCTGGTGCCAGGGATTGAACTCAGGCCCTTGTACTTGCCAGGAAAGCACTTATTCTAACTGAGCCATTTCCCCGGCCAATAAATAATTTTTAAAAAACACTTTAGACAAATTCAATTTAGCAGAATTCATCTGAGCAAAAAGGATTCATGAATCAGAGGCAGTGCTTAGAGTGTGTACCACTCACAACCTGGGCAGACAAGATTTACAGGCAGAAAGGAAGCAAGCTATAGAAACAGCTTATTGTCTACTGCTCCACACTTGCCTTACTTTGTCATGGTTGCACAAGACACTGGCCTTACATGGACACACTGTCATTTGATCAGCTGGAGGCCTGTGATTGGCTGAAGCTCAGTGCTGTGATTGGCCAAGGCCCAACTATGCATTATAAACATATACTCTTAGTAGGTTGCAGGGTTTGTTTTGTTTTTTGTTGTTGTTGTTGTTTTTGGGTTTTTTTTTTTTTTAACCAGGGATTGAACTCAGGCCCTTGCATTTGCCAGGGAAGTGCTTATTGCACTGAGCCATCTCCCGGGCCCAAGCTATTTAAATACAAAGTTAAGTCACAGTTCACTGGGTAGGAACTGGAACTAGGGAGCTAGCTTTAGGCCAAACTGAATTAACAATAGCAAGTCACAAATCTACACTGAAATACGTGAATAATTTTAAAATTTGATAAGGAATAAGGTATTTTCATAGCTATAAAACATTAACAAAAATATTCATAAAGGAAAAATTGGGCAGACATATGTTAATCAAGTGACTTCAGTGGACATCGTTTGGGAAGGGGAAAATTGGCAATCAAGCAGCGCTGTTCCTACAGCAGAGGAAAGTCAGAATCCTAAATGGAACAAATGAAAATGAAGCATCTTCCATGACACACGTGGCCTGCAACCTGCAAGTGTTTGTCACAGGAGTACGAGGAAGACTGAGGAGCTCTTCTGGGCACAAGAGCTGTCATAACTGAGCGGAAGCCATGACTGAGATTCAGATCACTTTACTCTGAAGGATGTTTACAGATGACTAGGGAAATGTCATCAGAATCTTAGAACTAAATAGTAGCAAAGCATTAATTTCCTAGTTTGGATGCTTATAGTCTTGGATATCAAGGGAAATGGCCTCAGCCGCAGGAAATGTCCCCTGAATTATGGTATGTATTAACTGGCTGGAGTACCACATATGAGTGGCTTCAGCAAAGAAATTTGCTCCTTCGTAATTCCAGAGTCTACAAGTCCCAGTTCTAGGTGTTGGCCGGGCTGGATTCTCCCAGAGCTTTCTCCTTGGCCTTGTGTCTTCACATAACTTCCTCTGGATGTGCCCATTCCCTGAGCTCCTGGTCCTATAACAACACCCCCTTCATTAGGTTAGGGTCCACCCCACGGCTCCATTTTAACTTCACCACTCTCCTTAAAGAGCCAAGCAGCAAATGCGCTCACATTCGACTCACAGTCACCGGTGCAGAAGCTAGGATTTCAGCAAATGAATTTTAGGATACAATTCAGCCCATGACAAGTACCAAGAGCGGAGGAACACTGTGTCAGTGACTGATTCTGAAGAGGAAAACAAGTTACCTGTACAGAACTTACACCTTTCCTGTAAGTCTGCTTCGTTTTAAAAAGAAACAAATATGCTGGGTTTATAGCTCAGCAGTGGAGAGCTGGCCTAACATGCCTGAGGCCCTGGGTTCAACCCTTAACACCAGCAGCAATAGCAATAGAAAACAAACAAACAAACAAACAAAAAACAGAAATGTGCTTGAGGGCGGTTCTTGTGTTTTCTCCATAATACTCTGGGATAGAATGAAGGCAGGAGAAAAGTCAATGCTTTAGTCTGAAGAATTGGCAAAGTGTTCATTGTATCCCTGACAGAGAAGCTTCAGCAAACTTTGAAATGTACTTTGAGGCCACTTCATGCCTTGGGGACTCTGGGTACCTGACATATAGCATAACAGGTACGCTTTGATCCGTACAACCCCGACATAATGGTCGGATGTATGTTGGTCTTTGCTGGATTCTCCACCCACAATCAGACCCAGGTATTTTTTTCAGGATCTATGGGTGTATTTGTAAACTAGCATCGACCATCACTTTGTGGCTCCTTCCACACCAGTGGTGTGAGCCCCTCACAGCACCATAAGCAGATTCATTAGTGACAAAGGAAGAGGTAGTGAAGGGAGCTACAAAGGAGGATTCGATTTCACATCACTGGATTTTGCCAAATTATAACCCTACTCCAGATGGTATATGCACAGTGGTGCTGGATCTCTCTTAAAGGGGGTAGGGCTACATTGAGAGGAAGAGGGGAGAAGAGGAAAGTCGGAGGGGGCAGGTGGATAAAAGGGCCAGGTAGAAATGTGAATCGCTGGAGAATACCAAGTCTGCATGCAGAATCATCAGCGCTCCTCAGGTCTTCCTCAACAACCTGCCACCTTGCCCTACCCCCACGCGCACCTGAGCTGGACACCATCCCAGGCGTTCACTTCCCTGGTCTGACCTCATGGGCCCCAGTAATTATCTCTGATCAAAAGGATGTTCCTTACTCAAAGCGTGAAATTTCATTTTAAGAGAATTACATAAATGACTATGCTGGGTTTTTTCCCTGCTGTTGTTTGGGTTTTGTAGTGCTGAGGATCAAACCCAGAGTTTCATCCGTGCTCTCGAGCCCCCCACCACGAGGAGGAGCGAGTGTGCAGCCCTAGTCATTGTGTTTTAGATTTTCCTTATGAGATGTAGATCTATGCAGGAAGAACAGTGAGTTAAGACTTATGGAATTCAGGCAACTTAGCATAAATCAGTTCATGAGGACAATTAGTGTAGGACCCTGAAGGATGTGAAATCACACTTGGTAAGAAGCAAGGCTAGTTTAAGCACCTAATCTGTCCTATTCTTTCTCCTTGACTACGCCTGCCTTTCCCACGCACTTGGCGAGAATCCCCACACTTCCCAGGTCTCCATTTATTCTGTTTTCTATCTGCATGACCCATCCCACTCCCACTCTAGCTCAACTCGGATGGTATCTGTCCTGTAAGATTTTTAAAAATGTCCCTTGTTTTAGGCAGTGGTCTCCCAGTGTGCTATGTACTTTACTTGAAGCTTTTTTTCCTGACATCCATGTGTGCCTCTGTCTATTCTGTCATCAGACTGTAAGTGACTCTAGGTCACGGACGTTGTCTTGCTTCTCTTCCCATACCCAGCTCCTTATACACAGTGGGGTTTTTGTTTGTTTGTTTGTTTTGTTTCGTGGTACCAGGAATCAAACTGAGGACGTTGTGCTTGCCAGGCAGGCGCTTAAGCCACTGAGTTATCTCCCCAGCCCCTATACACAGTGCTTAATAAATGTTTGCTGAATTAAAAAGACTCAGAGTTCATGAGACTTGTGACTTCTCCAGAACATAATTTACACATTCTTTTCACACTAAGGTGTAGGAAAGCGCTGAAGCAAAAATGCAAGGCACAGAGCCATGTCATGCCGAAAAGCTTCAAAAACATCAATTACAAAGCATTTTGCCATCAAATGGAATGAAAACATCCAAAAGCAGTAACCCCATCCTCACATACCTAGTTATGCAGTTAAAGTGTACATATTTGTGTGCTTTGGATCCACAGACTTGAAACCAGTTCCTCTTCGCTTTGGGAGTTCTGAAGCCCATTTCCTTCCGCATTCGCCTAACGTGAAGGATGTCCACAACAAAGCCAGGAAAGGCCGCTGGAGTGCCCACAGGCCAGCAATGGCTGCCGCACAGCTGGGCAGGGAGCCCGAACGGGCGCCTGCGCAGAAAACCAAGCACATGTCAAGGAACTGAATTTGTCACTCTCATTTGTTTCTTGTAACGGGCTCCTGCTTGATTCAGTATCAAGAGTTTTCAAATCAATACAGTGGAACTTGCACATCTAGGTGGATACTGCCCCCCACACACACCAGGGGCCATGTGTTTGTCCCGTGGCTTCTGCTGTGGTTCACACACGTTGGGAGCACCTCCTGGGGGCTGCCTTTCCACTTGAGCTGTCTGGGACTTTCCCATGGGTGAGAAATGTCCTCTCCTTTAGTAACTCACCTCCACGTTATGCAGGTTAAAGTACATATGTTTCTGTGCCTTGTATCCACGAACTTGAAACCAGTTCCTCTTCGCTTTGGGAGTTCTGAAGCTCATTTCCTTTCCCATTCGCCAGGTTTTGTTCTGAATGACATGGAGCTGGTTGCAAAAATAAACGATAGGGGGCCGGGGAGATGGCTCAATGGAATAAGTACTTCCCTGGCAAGTGCAAGGGTCTAAGTTCAATCCCCAGTTCTGCCATAAATAAATAAATAAATAAATAAATAAATAAATATAAAAATAATTGTTTAAAAAAAATAAACGATAGAATTACATCCCCAAGGGTAATGAAATGATGTGCCCATGACATTGATGTCTACAGCTACAGATGCTTCTGGGACACACATCTGTCTGGTCACGGCACCTAGATGATGCTATACGGATGACACTCAGAGCCAATTCTGGCATGCTCCACTGAAAGGCAAGGGCCTTCGTTTCCTCTGTAAAATGCCAGCGGTGTCCCACTCCTTCAGAAAGGAACAATGGTCCATAGGGATTAAGTGTAGAAAGGCAATAGGTCTTGGACATAACTGTTCATTCATTCCTCAACTTCCTCTTCTAAGCACTGACTTGGAGCTCAGGCGAGCAGAAGCACACGTCTGGATTCCCAGCTTCTCTTAAGGGCTCACAGCAGCCAGGCTGGGACCGAAACACAGGCAGCTTCCACACTGCCTCTTCCCATGCTTCAGGGAGGTGCACATGGAGGAGCCAGAGGGGCATCTAACGGAGGAGCTGACCCTGAGCGGTGCCCACAGGCTGTGGGAGGCATGGACTTTCTAGATGAGGGGACATCACTGAGTAGAGAGAAGCACCAGTTGGCTGTAGCACAGCAGCAACCCTACTCCACCTGAAGTAGCCCAGCACCCCAAAAGGGCTCCCTGTAGTCCTCCAAAGCCTGAGACCTGGGACCTAATGATACGTACAAATAGCTATGCAAGCAACAAAGTATGGGGAAGTCACTACTCACTCCGTAAGACATCCCAACTTTTTGTCAACATAGGATGGAAGGTACACAGCATTTGCCCTCCATAGATCTTCACTGCTGGGTCTGACGCCTCCCTGCAAACCTCTCCCTGCCCCACACCAGGATCAGAAGCTGAGCACAGCTTCACCTGCTCCCGGTACTGGTTCCAGCCTCTGTCCTCCTCTGCCTCCTTCTAAAGCCACATTTGCTATCCCAGATTCCAACCTAGCATCAATCCCACAAAGAACCCAGGCCCAAGCCCTGCGATTTCAGTCATTTCACATTCACTCTGGTGCCATCATAACTGGAACGCCAACTTCCCCTCTAAATCTGATCTCCACCTCATACTACATCTAAGCTGTGATAGCTCTGCATTGTAGGTATTACTCTGTATTGCCCATTTTACAAGTAAGAAAACTGAAGTCTACCAAAATACTAGAATACCATCCAAGAGTCCAAAGTCAGGAAACCATGGCCAAGGATTTGTTTCCGTATTTACCTCATTCCCAGTGTTGCCTCCTCTGCTTTGCCCGGCCTCCCAACAGCTCGCTCTTCGACTCCTGAATAAATCACTTCACCTCTCTGGGCCCAGTTCTACTCATGAGTGAAAGGAAAGGACTGTGTCAATATCGCTAAAATTGTGCTTCATAGGATGTTCATGTCCCCAAGTTAATGGACATGGGGCAAAAAAGTAGGGAGTGATTTTCTATAGTCAAGTGCCTCGGACAAAACTGATTTCCACAAAGACTAGCCTCTGCAGTTCCTTCAGGACTTCTCAAAGCCCGCAATATCACAGTAGACCTTGGGGATCTTGAGCAGGAAATAGTCTGATTTCCCAACTCTTTACTTTGAAAATTATTAAATAGACAAATGAAGCATTTCTCTTCCCAACCCACATTAATGTTCAGAACAACCAAATAGAAGGTAAAGACAGCCTGCTCCTCCCAGACACATTCCTACTAACAAGTAATGAAAAAGCCATTATGAGTTCATGACTCTACACACAGAACCTCAACAGCCTCTGAAATCCCAAAAAGAAAAACACTGATGAGGAAAAAGACAAGAGAAAGAAGGGGAAAAGACGCTCCTGAGTATATACACAGGACAATTTGGATAATTTACTGCTGATTTCTGCTGGTCTTTTGAAAGGAGCAATTAATACTTAAATTCTTGTTTCTTCTTCTTGTTTTCTTCTTAATTTCTTATAACTTTATTGTTATTTTTAAAACCAATTTTTCACGTTTATATCTGGTAACCTAAACAACTAATTTAAAGATGACTTCATGCAATACAGCAAACACTGTGGAATGCTTATTACTTCGTTTAGTGAAATTTTGTATCATTTCTAATGGTGTTTTTCTAATTACTATTTTGTACTCTTTAAAAAATAAAATAGGGGCCCAGGGAGATAGCTTAGTAGAATAAGCACTTGCCTGGCAAGCGCAGGGTCCTGCGTTCAATCCCTGGTACCACACACACACAAAATAAATAAATAAATAAATAAATAATAACAAAGAAAAAGAAAAACATAGAGGTATTATCCAACTCCTGATGAAAGAAAGCACCACACCAGCACCTATAAAAATGTTGCCCCCAGTCAAACCCCACTCTGATTAAGCTTCGAGGTTCAACTACCAATTCATATGAAATGCAGAGACAAGAGAAATACGCTAAGTCATTATGAGTCTATGATCAGAAAAACCCAGAGAGTGGGACCACTCTAAGATAAAAGGCCTAATTCTTTAAAATACTCCATAGGGAGTTGGAGAGGTAGCTTAGGAGTAGAGTACTTGCCTAACATGTAAAAGGCCCTTGGTTCAATCCCAGTAACACACACACACACACACACACACACACACACACACACACACACACAAAAAAAAAACCTACTGTTTTTAAAAATAATAGTCTAAGACAAAAATCATCCTGATCATCACCTATGCCAGGCACAGTGCTGCGTTCCTATAATCCTAACATTCTGGGAGTTGAGGTGGGAAGACTCTAGTTTCAAGCCCAGCCTTGGCAATTTAGCAACCTAGTGAGACCCCACCTCAAAATAAAAAAATAAAGGGCTGGAGATGTAGCTCATTAGAAAGGCCCTGGGTTCGGTCCCCATAGCTGCTCCTCATCGTTACCACGTCCCATTCTTATTCTTCATTTTCTCCTTCTCTCCTCCTCCTCGTTCTTCTTCTCCCCTTTGTCCTCTTCTACTCTGGTGCCTAGTGAAGTGATTCTTTCAGACCCTCACGCAGCAATGACACGGGCCGAGGGGCACAACTCTTGGGCTTGTGCTGTTCTTATCTATGAATAGTTAGAAAATACTTTGAGGATTGAAGATGAAAGATACCACAGAATTGCAAGGCGTTATTCATTAAGCTAAAACCAAGTAAGTTACACAGGAACGTGTAGGTCCCA
>NW_004524612.1:12222986-12224054 GCF_000260255.1 Octodon degus
GAGGCAGGGACAACAGTTCATGGTGGTGGGAAACAGCAAAGCAACCAGATCACAGTGGGGAGGGGCAGCAGGGAGCCAGTGGGTCCCCTCCCTGGTGTTGTTTGCAGGCACCTGCCCCAGGGCGGGCGTGGCACAGGCACCCTTAATCCTAGCCCTGGACCATGAGTCAGTCACAAATTAGAAGCCCGCTCCATGACTGCATGAGGCTTTGGGGGACATCAAGACACAAACCATAACAGAAGGGAAGAAGGAAAGAAAGAGTTTTGACTAAGAAGAAAATGTAATCATTCACTAGCTTAAAAAAAATCACTCCAAACGTTAATAGCTTAAGTAACACTAACCGTTCTTGTGCTGTATGCAGTCGCCTGCAGCTTCTGCGGGTCCAAGGCTCAGGGGACCCAGGCTGGTGTTTCTGGCTCAGCTGGCGCTGTGGTCCCCAGGGCTTGACTGGGGCTGCTTCTATTTCCAGGCCTCTGGTGGCCAGCCTGGCATTGGTTGCTAGCAGAGCTTTGATCCTTGTCACCTGGCCCTCGCCAAAGGCCTGCCTAAGCCCCTCACAGAGCACCAGTTGGCTTCCCAGAGGAGTGATGCAAGAGAAGCAAGGTCCAAGTCACCATGCCCTGGCCCAGAAGCCACACCCATCCTCGCCTTTGATACCACATTAGTTACGTGGGTCTGTTCTGCGCACCCAGGGACTGCACAGAGTCCAAATACAGGGCCCAAGAATCCTGGCAACTGTCTCACAGGCCGGCTGCACAGCTGTAGGCACCTTGATGTTACGAGGGTTCTACCTTGCTTGAGGTTGCTGCCCTTGCCGGGGTGCATAAAGGCCAGCTAAAAGGCTCATGCCTTACATGATATAAAAACGTATGACTTTGGGCTTGGTGGCACACACCTGTAATCCCAGGGCTCTGAAAAGCTCAGGAAGGGGGATCAGAAGTTTGGACCCAGCCTGAGGTAACTTAGCAAAGCTTGGACTCAGAATAAAAATAACAAAAAGGGCCATGGGTGTAGCTCAGTGCTAAGGCTCAGTTCCCACTATCAGGGAAAAAAAATATGTGCCAACAT
>NW_004524612.1:12224714-12225994 GCF_000260255.1 Octodon degus
GCACAAAACATAAACCTTTCTTTCTTTACTTGTAGGTGTTTGGTGTTGCGTCCCAGCAACAAGGAAGTAACTAAGACAAGCCTAAAACTAAATGTTGATCTCTTACACTTTTTTTTTTTTTACTATTTCAACAAACTTTATTGCTCAAGCATTGTATCACTGCCACGTTCTCAACGCTCCTCTTCACTTTTCTTTTTTGAGATGGTCATTCTGTTACTGGAGGGTGGGTCCCAGGGTATTTTAAGAGGCACAGAAAAGGGATTTTTCTTTTTTTTCTTTTTCTTTTTTTTTTTGGGGGGGTGGGTGGTGTACACTCACTGTATGTGGGGAGAAGGACGCCCAGCAGAGAGCACAGCCTGGAAAAGACTCCCATCCACCTCCAGCAGAAGAGAAAGGGGGCTTTCGGAGCTGGAATTCCTGCCCTGGCTTCTTCCTTATTCAAATAAGGCTTTGGGATATTGTCCAATCAAAAACACACTGGACCTGGAGCCTGGTTTAAACTGCCCAATGGAAGACTCTCTTGATTTCCTGCGGATGTAAATGAAGAACTTCAAAGAGCGTTTATCTGATTGGTTGTGTGTACAGTGCTTAGGCGTGTGCCCTGGGTCTCTGACTTTGACAGATTCTTTCCAGTTGTCTGAGCAGTTCCTACCCAGTCCTAATCTCTTACCTCAATCTCCAATATGAGGAGAGGCTGCTGGCAACCTCCTCCCTCCCTCTATCCCAAGCCATGGGGACACACAACCCAGATCCTCTACAAGGCCCAAGGAAGGGCCTGTCATCCCCACAGGACCTGCATCATGTCCGGTGCTGCTGGGAAGGCACAGGAAAGCTTAGCTGTTGTAACTCCTGGGGACTAGCTCGAAGGCCACTTCGTTCCAGCTGACCCCAGGTCCGCAGATGCAAATGGACCCAGCCTTTAATTCTGGAACCTCAGTCTCCCACTGTCTCCCTCCTGGGATGCTCCCTCCTCACAACACGTGGACAGCAAGCCTCCCAGTGTCTGCTCCCAGAACACCCCAAGTGCAGCACACCCTGGCGTGGCGCTAGTGTCTGCCCAGCATTCACACTTTCACCTCCTCACCACCACCCCCTGGTGATGCAATCTGTGTGGGGCCTGTGAAAAGCCATCAGGGTATGAGGGTTCGGCCCTCCTGTTTGACCTCAGTGCCCTAGGAGAGCCCCAGAAAGCAGCTTACACCTTCAACCTGAGGCAGGATAGAAGAAAAGGTGGGTAGAATGGAGACAAGGAAAACCAGAATTTAAAATTGTACTTTTTT
>NW_004524612.1:12234223-12234966 GCF_000260255.1 Octodon degus
TGGGACCAGTAGGTCACGCCAGCACAGGGTATCCAGAAGCTCTCCCACACACTCACCAGGCCTGGGCTAGGACTGGGTCTGGGGGTTCCTGGAACGCGGCAGAAATTCCTACTCTACTCGGCGGGTGGGGTAGGGGAGGTGCTGCGGAATGGTGGGGGGCATCCCAAGGGGTGGAAGAGGGTCTCACCCGCGCTGCCTTAAAAATGTACTTTTACGAAAAACTAAGTGGGGCAGGTTAGGTCATGCCTATAATCCCAGAACTCAGAAAGTTGAAGCAGAAGGATCACTGTGAGTTCAGGATCAACCTAAGTTACATAGTAAGTTCAAGTTCAAGGCCAGCTTATATAGCATGACCCTTTCTGAATATGAGAGAGAAAGAGACAGACAACAACTTCAAGATGCAAGCCCAGTTTAATTCTTCTTCACTCTTCTCCCAAGACTCAGTAAACCAAGCACTCCCCTTTTATCTGTAAACCATTTTTTTCTACCTTTGCCTAGATCACCTCTTCACCTGTTAAAGTGTTTCACTCTGGGCAGCAGCAATATCAGTGGCAGCGGGAATATTAGTGGGTGTGTGTCTCAAACCCACGTACATGTAGCACCCAGGGGCTACCTTGACAGAGAGTCAGAATGCGCGTCCTGGACACCCATCTTGAAGCCACCCCACAGCCCACAAAGATCCCCAGCTCTGGATGATAATTTGTCCTATATCTCTGCACACCATTTCTGAGTGTGTACTTGAA
>NW_004524612.1:12235633-12237019 GCF_000260255.1 Octodon degus
GGCTCATAGTGATCCTCCTGTCTCACCCTCCCAGCACTGGTATCACAGGTGTGTGCCAACACACCTGATTTTGTTAGCTGGCACAGGGTACGGCATGCAGTACTGGGGATCGAACCCAGGTCCTTGGGCTTGCCAGGCAGGCTCTTAGACTGCTGAGCTATCTCCCTAGCCTCACATAGGTATTCTAAGCTCAAACGTTGAAGCAATAAATTTTATTTCATCCCCACTTAAGATGGAAGAAAGGCAAAGAGGAGAACATCCCTTCTTGCTTCTCAGGGCTCCCGTCTCCTCTTCCATGGTGGCCTCACTCCATTTTGTCCTTGTTGCCTCAGGTCCCTGCCTCCTCCACCCATGTTTCCAGCTCCACACACCTTCCATGTTATATTTGTCTGCTGACTGCATCAGCGGTTCTCAGCCACTGCCTCTTTCCCACCTCCCCAGAGCTGAGCTGACCTCCGGCTGCAAAAACCAGACTGCTTCTTTCGAGGCTGGTTTTTACTGTACACCCGTCCTCTGCAATGAGGCTGTGCTGCCCACCAGCCCCCAGCCGGGAGCCAGGCCAGCCCTTTCCCTAACTGTCTGCTGAGTTTTCAAACAAGTTCTCCATCAGGACAGTGCCCTTGGGAGCTGTGTGCTGTAGACCCCCGTGCAGCTGTCCAGGGGTAAGGTCCTCAGAATCCTCAGCTACCGCTGTGCCCACCCCTCCCAAGTTGACCCCTAAGAAAGATTCTCAGGTTAAGACTGTCTTTACAGCTACTAAGGGAAATAGTAGGTAGGTTCTTCCAAAAGTGAAAACTCCAACTACCAGGTGACCCAGCAGTCCCACATGTGAATATACACCCAGTGAAATTAAAGGATTGTGGAAAGGTATCTGAATGCCTGTGTTTATTGTAACATATTCTTGATAGCCAAGATATAGAAACAACCTATGTGTCTGTCAGTGGATGAAGGAGCTAAGAAAATAAACACAAGAGAATACTACTTGGGCCCTAAAAAGAAGGAAATCCTGCCATTTGCAACCATGTGGATGGGGCCTAAGGAGATCATGGCAAGTGAAACAAGGCAAGCGCAAAACGGAAGTCACTGCATGATGCTGTGAACATGGAAGACTGAGCGCACAGACCACCAGGGGGCTCCTGGCCGGGATGGGCAGATGCTGGCCACAGGGACAACGTGTGTCCTACAGGATGATAATTTTTGCAATTCTAGTGTATGAAAGTTGACTTTAGTTAATAAGACTACTGTATATCAGGGGTGATCCAGAAATACATCAAATGCTTCAATTAAAAAATTTATCACAGCAAAAATATATTGCCATAAGTCCCCTCCAGGTACTCCCCCTCCATTCGAGCACACTCACCCCATCATCCTTGCCACTCTCTGGAC
>NW_004524612.1:12238234-12239090 GCF_000260255.1 Octodon degus
TTTTTTGGCTGGTGAGATGGCTCAGTGGTCTAAAGCACCAACTTAGAACAAGCTAAGCTAAGCAAAGCACAGGGACCGCGGTTCAGTTCCCCAGCACCACATGCCAGCCAGCCTCGCCCCCTGGTGGGCTGAGCTGGCCACACACAAAAATATAAATAAATAAATAAGTCCTTTTTGTAAAGTCATGCACATGCTGCCTAAGTCAACAGCCATTCTACCATGTATGCATGTTACAAAATGTCATGCTGTATGTGAGTAATATACCCATAATTTTATTTGTGAATAAAAATCAGTGACTTAGATTCAGAATCACTTTTGAGCAAATAAATAAATACATTTGGGAAGTGTGCAATGGAAAGAAATTCTAACGGGAAGTGGCTCACTCTTCAGATGAGTTTCCTCTCCTCTGGGGCGGTGGTGTTGGTGAGATTTTGCAGGTAAGTGTTAGCTCATAAAGAAGGGAAAGAAAGAGCAGAGGTTTCATCTGTTGGATCTTTAGTTCTGGAAGAAATATAGGTTAGAGCTTGAGTCTATTCTTTTAACTTCTAATTCTTTAGCTGGAAGCCAGGGTGGCTGAAGATTGATGGCCAAGATTTCAGCAACTATGGCTCTTTCTAGATGTGCACTTACAGATATTTAATATTGGTGTAATTCAGTAGCTAGAGACATATCTGCAAATCAACATCCTCATGGAAACTATTATGTTTAAGAGAAAGAAAGAAAGAAAGAAAGAAAGAAAGAAAGAAAGAAAGAAAGAAAGAAGCTGGGGAGACAGCTCAGTGGTCTAAGCGCCTGCCTGGCAAGTGGAAGGATTCAAGCTTGATCCTGGTACTGGATCATGCCGTGCCAGCCCCGC
>NW_004524612.1:12240110-12245020 GCF_000260255.1 Octodon degus
GGGCTCACCGCTGCACGTTTCTCCTCCCCTGGGCTCCTGGCGACCTCACACCTGTGCAGGTGAGATGGTGGTTTGAGATCAGTGCATCTCTCCGTCTCCAGGTGAGCTGGGAGGAGCACGTTGTTCTTTATACCAGAATAAAGGGCCTCCTTGGATTTGCTCAGCTGGGAAGAACCCCGAGCTCTTGGGCCTCAGAACCACAGTGTGATCCAGCAATCCCAGAACCAGGCACAGACCCGGAGGCGGGCCACCCAGCGGCCGAGGAGGGCCGAGGAGATCCTTGCGCTCCTGCATCCCTCCCGGCACCACTCACTGCAGCCTGCGCTTGGGGTCACACGTAGGGGTCACACGCGGCCTGCTGAGGGGAAACAGTAAACACAGCGCGCTGACTGCAATGGAATAATATTCAGCCTTTTTAAAGGAAGGGGATCTTGACAGACGCTGTCACTGAAGCTTGGGGACATTATGCTAAGCAAACTAAGGCAGGCACATCGCGTCAGGGACGGCGGCACTCGGGAGGCTGAGGCGGGAGGACCACAAGTCTGATGCCTACTACACAGCTTCCTGGGCCAGGCCAGCCTACGCTGCACAAGACTCTGCCTCAAGACACCAAAAAGCAAATATTCTGGAGGTGGTGGTGGCGGCAGTGTCTACACAACAATGTGAATACACTTTTTTTTTTTTTTTTTTGCAGTTTAGGGAAGGGTCTACAGGGTGTTCAGGGTCTCACTACTAGATCGGACTCGGAGTGATCCACCTGTTAACAGCCTCCCAAGTGCAGGGTTTACAGGCGTGCGCCACCACGCCAGGTCTCAATTGCCAGCTCAGTGCACACCAGGGGCAGGGCTGGCATGATGTGAATATACTTAATACCAGCAAATTTGCCCTTCAAAATGATTACACTGGTAAATTTTGTTTTGTCTTGTACAGGGTCTGTGTGTAGTCCATGCTGGCCTAGAACTCCCTGTGGAGCCCACCCTGGCCTGTGGCAATCCTCTTGTGTCAGCCTCAGGGTGCTGGGATACGCCACCCCAGCCCACCTAGCTGTAAAGGGTGTGCTATGTATATTTTATCTCAATGAAAGACAATGTAAATAACAAAAATAAAAGTAGGCCCCAGACAAGAGCTCTGAAGTTACCCAGGCAGGTGTCATAAATATGAACAATTCTTTTTATAAGGATAATAGGCAGGAAGGGCCCTCAGGGCCCTAGCTTGGTGACAGGCCCTGAAAATGCAGTGGGGGCAGAACTCTGCAGCTGTGGGAGAGGAGTGAGGCTGGGAGGTGAGTCCGCAGTGCTTCTAGGTCTCCCATTGCATCTGTCTGGGTTAGGGCCAGGAGCCCAGGCTGGGCACTGCTCCAGCCAGAGCTGGGTTGACAACGGCACACAGTATGCACAGGTACCCCCGGGGTACACATGTGGTTCCACAGCTGTCCACACCGCCAGCTCCAGGCTGCATCCAGGAATTGGGTCTGCGGCCCACAGGAAAGCCCTCCAGCCCACACTGTCTCACCCCTTCCTGGCCTGTTGCAGACAGAAAGCGGTTTTTAGAGGCGCCTCAAGCACTGCATGGGAGAGGCCCGGCATCCGAGGCCCCAGCTGCCGCTGTCAGGACTCAACCAGGGAAGCCCGTGTTTCCGGGCCTGGATGTCAGAGCCAAGGACCAGCCTGCGGGCTTCTCTGGGGACAGTGACGGCAAGGCCCAGGCCCAGAGAGCAGTGCAGCACGGACAGAGCGCCAAGACCCTGCAAGCCTGCAGACTATGCAGCTCATGACAAAATCTCATCCGGTGGACACCATGTCCTGCGTTCAGATCCCTTCTCTGCCACCCCCTGGACTAAGTTCGCCCCAAGTCCCAGTCATTTCCTCTAAAAGTGGCCATTACACACCCTTTCTCAAGCTTATGCCAAGATGAGCCATACTGTGAAAAGTCAGTCAGTACTAGTTCATCTTCATTCACTGATAAGAAAGTTTTGTACTATTATGTTTCTTTTTCTTTTTTCTTTTTTTGACAAGGTTTCACTGTGTAGTTCATGTGGGCCTTGAACTCATGAAGAAGAACAGGCTGGACTCAAACTCACAGAAATCCTCCTGCCTCAGCCTCCTGAATCCTGGCATTACAGGGATCCTCTGCAACATTTAGGGCTTGTTTCTTTCTTGTAAGAATCATTTTGGCTTACAGTATCCGGGTGATTACCCTGAAGATAACATTCACATTGTGTTAATTATTGTTATTCTCCTGTTAGCTTATAATACAATTTTGTTTTATTTTTTCATTTTAACATACTGAGGCAAAAGAAGCACACATACCCACAAAACATGAGGTAATTCAGGGGCATGTGTGAGGCCCCACTTTGATTCTTAGCACTGAAAAATAAAGAATCACAAATTCATAAATTGGCTTTATGTAAAATATCAACATTTTTTCATGATTTTATTTGCATTGATTTTTACTCTTTAAATTTTGCATTAAAATATGTATGTTCCTCCCTAAGTGGGTAGACCTGGGGGATCCTCCCTTCAGTTGCACACCAATTTTAATCTGCCTCCCCTTGTCTGGTCTGAGGATGAGAGAAGGTAATGAGTACAGGGTGAGAGAATTGAAGCCTTGCTGAACTGTTTGCAGACCACATGCTCAGGGAATCGGGGGCTGAGGGTGGTGTGGCAGTCATGCAAACATGCTGTCCACGCTGCGCTGCCCTGGGCTCTTGGACAGAGGTCACATAACAAGTTTGGGTCTCCTTTCCCCCACTTGGGATAAGGTCTAACTATACTGTTCAAGCTGCCCCGAACTCACGTAAGTCCTCCTGCCTCAGCCTCCAGAGAGCTGGGATCGCGGGTGTGCACTGCCAGGCATGGCCTCCTGCCCTTCCCCAAGGCTGATAATGGCTTGGAAGCAGATGCTCTCTGGCGCTGGGCAAGCTCCGGGCGCAGGCTCCGCCTGGAGCTGTGCGGTGTCTGTTTCAAGTCACTGGGATTCTTCCCCTGCTGACTGACCCCTTAGCACATTCCCCCCTTCCCTCAGAAGGCGATGAGCAGCTGTGGGCACAGGAGCCTTCCTGCAGGTGAGCACTCTGGGACAGCCTGGGGCAGTGGATGCGCAGGAGGTGTCCGCTGGGACCTGCTGATACTTCCTCAGCTTGGCTCTGTCTCAGGCACCTTCTGCTCACCAGGACACAGTGCTTGGAACCCTGTAGTCACCTGGCTCTAAGCAGGATGCAGGCCACAGGGGCAAAGACAAAGGAAAGCGCTGGCCTGGGCTCGAAAGGAAGCAAGCAGTGACAGAGGGGAAGGCAAGGCCGAGAGGCCTCCGGGACACAGCCCCGCCCAGCCCCGAGAGCAACCCGCTGCGAGGCCCCGCCTCTGCCTCAGCTGCAAGGGCACAGAGCACAGGAGCTGGGGTGACGGTGTCTTGGACGAAGCGGGCGGGGGAGCCGAGGAGCAGCACAGTGCGTTCCCTGGAATCCCCACGCGCCCGTTTCTATTTTTGGAAAATGAAATACAGGTATTAAAGGTCATTTTTTAAAAAGAATGACTCCGGTATTATTAACATTGACAAAAAGGCATTCAGAGTTCAGTGCTTATAACAATAACTGCTGCCTGTGCCAGGTCTTCTGCAGGAGCGGAGGCTCAGCTGAGCCGGCTGTGCCTTGCGGGCGGGGTGGGGGCCGGCTGGATGGCGGGCTTTCCTGCTGCCCAGAGCTTTACACGGATTCTGCTCTCCGGCTGGGATGAACCTGCTGAAACCGAGTTGCTGGAGTGTCTCCTCTTCACCCTCTTTATTGCTATTGGTACAGCACGGTTCCATTCGTCGTTGTGTCCCATCCTGTCGCTTTCTGCTCCACTCCTCTCCTCCAGGAGAAAGAGAAAAATTGCCAGGTACCTGCAGCGGGCCAGGCCCTCCCGCAGGCGCATCCTGAGCGTGCCCCAGTTTCCTGCTAACAGCGTCCTGAACAGACGTCCTCGGCTTGGTGTTGAGGCTCCACACGGCTCAGGTGGAGCGGAGTTTTTATTCAGACCTTGTAGCCTCTCCCGCAGCCACAGCCCTCCGCCTGTTCTGCCCACTGCCCACCGCCTGAAATGCTGACCACCCTCGGGCCCCGGCCCTCAGTTAGGTGGAGAGAGAGCAGGTATCCTGCAAACTCTTGGGACCCTGAACTTCCACAGACAAAGCTACTGTATTTTTAATCTTTTGTTTAAAAGGTCACAGCCTGGCCAGGAGGTGTAAGCCTTTAATCACGGCGCTTAGTAGGCTGGGGCAGGAGAATCAAATGGTGAGTTGAAAGCCAGGCTGGGCCGTGTAGTGAGTTCTAGTCTATCTGAACTACATAACTTTGAGTCATGCGTGAGAAATTGGATAGAGCCTGAGACAATAATGCTCAGACAGCTAAATGTCTCATGATTTCTCTTATAAGAAAGACCAAAAGTATAAACAAGTTGAAGCCTAAAATGGAGAGATGGCAGGGAGCAGGAGGCAATCCTCCAGAGACAGAGAGGAGGGAAGAAAGGAGGAGGGGAAAGAGATGGATGATGAGGAAAGATGCAACGTAAGTGTGTGTCACAGGCATACACCAATTCAGGATATATATAACAGGGCCTACAGGGTCTCACGACTCAGGTCAAACTCATAGTGAGCCTCCTGTTTTCAGCCTCCCGAACACTGGGATTACAGGCGCATGCCTCCATGCCCAGTCTAAAGGAGAATTTTTTTTTTTTTTTAGGTTTTTAAAAGAGGGTCAGAAGTTTCAAAATTTTAATGGAAGAGAGCATGGATTCTCTGTGTTCCTGTTGTGTGACAAGTGTGGGGATGCGTGCGCTCTCCAGCGTCAGTCACTGAGTGAATACAGCCTGACCCTGCCTCCTCCAGGTGACCCCAGCGGTGGCATGGAGCCAGCCCTCTGCTTAGAGCTG
>NW_004524612.1:12245260-12246658 GCF_000260255.1 Octodon degus
AAGAGCATTGTTGTGTAGGTGGAAGATGATATCATTTCTTCTTCATTTTTGACCTGGGATGAAAAACACGGTTGTCACTGCTGCTTCTTCAGTTTTAAATACCAAGACACTGATGACAGTTTCTGTGAGAGTAGGAGAAATGCAGAAGGGAAAACAGCTCCCTAGCTCTCACGATGGGCAGAGCGAGCCAGCCTGGGCCCCTTGCCTCCTTGGCACCAGCACCCCAGGTTTAGCCAAGTAGGTTACTGCCCAAAAGAGAAACTTTGCCTTCCTGAATTTTTTTTTTCTTTTTGCGATACCAGGGATTGAACTCAGGACCTTGTGCTTGCCAGGTAGGCACTTACTCACCTGAGCTATCTCCCTGGCCCAACTTCACCTTCCTGCCTTCCCTCCAGAGCAGTGCCCTCATCTGTAAGTTAGGGTTTTATTCCACAGAGAGAGGAGATGGTCATTACGATGAGTCTAGAGAGAGAAAAGTCCCACTCATCTCACACGGCCCAAGTCCAGCAAGGGACTCTACAGATCAGCATATATAACAGTGTGGCCACCAACTCATACTGTCTCCTTCCTATAATCCCTTAGTAGGGGTGCAAAAGAGCATCCAGCCCAGCTGCGACACAGGGGTGCAAGGGCTTCTCCTGTGCTCCACGTCCCCAGTGCTGCCCTCTTACTGTCGCCTTCCCGTCCCCTGGGGTCCTTTGACTCTGCATTGTGTGTCCCTCTCTCAGCCCTTGGCACTGCAGTTCCTAAGCACAGAGAGCTCAGAGATGGGGCAGAGCAGGTTCCTGTAATTTCCCCTGCTCCAGTTGCCCCAAACCCTCCTAGTCCCAACCCACCACAGTCTGTCAGTCTTCCCTGCCTGGAGGTCTGTTTCCACTTCTTTTTTCCAAAGGATGGGTTTCCATTGTTGACAGCAAAAGACATCAAGATAAAATCCAGAACACTGATTGTAAGGAGCCCACTCTGGTCTCATAGCTTCTGCAGGCTCTGGATCCCAAGTTGTATGGGTCTCTAGGGGCTGCCTGCAAGGAAAGGGAGGTCAGGAGACATCACCTCTTAATTGTGGACTTCAGTCTCCAGAGCTGTAAGAATATAAGCTCCAGCCAGGCCAGCCGCCTCCTCAGTACTCTTACCACAGCAGCCCTGGCTGACAACGCAGACTCACCGCTGTCTCCACTCCAAGGCTGCCCACCCCTAGCGCATGGCCACCAGCGAGTGGGCAACTCTTCCCAACTCCTGCTCAGTGCCAGCAGGCGGACAGCTTGCAGCGCACCACAGTGAGGACAGTGACACCAGGCCAGTTGGCCACTCTGTAAGCCAGAGCATGTTCTCCCAGAAAACCAGATATTAGACATTTCCCAGCACAGCCCTGCCTGCAGAGGGAGGGGCTGGAAGGCA
>NW_004524612.1:12247188-12255712 GCF_000260255.1 Octodon degus
GTGCAGCTAGAAAACTCAGGCCAGAGACAGGAGTTGTGGCAGAGCATGCAGCCCTGATCCGGATGTGGGAGCCCTGAGTCCCAGCTCCAGATCCCCGGGGGGGGGGAAAGAAAAAAAAAAAAAAAAGCAGACACATGTACATATCCAGTCCCAGCCAAAATACAAAATCAGTTATATTTCACTTAACATCATTGGTTTAGTATAAAAGATTCTGTTTTGATAAATTATCTTGCACATGCTGTGCTTTTAAAAGCAAGACCCTGAAGTCTCAGGCCCACTTTTTTATTTAAGCAGGTATATTTGGTCTGCTGGCCATAAGCATATGCATAGCGTGTTCTACACAATGGAGCTAGTCATTTCAAGGTTTTGTTTGCTAATTCAAGATAATCCGACCGCGAGCTTGACCTGCATCCTACCAGGCAGTCTTGGGTGTTAACTTCACCTGGTATCATTTGCTTTCTGTGAAGCAGCCTTGTTCGTTTGAACAGGAAGTCAACACTGCAGCTTTATTCAAATCTACAGCTAATAAGTATCTAATCCAATTATTACCAGAATTGGTTACAGAGAATTCCTTCATGGCACACTTGCTGCAATGCTTCCAGAAGGCGCTGTCGCCAGGCTGGTGAACGAGGTGATGAGCTCCACCCAGAGCGTCGACCTTCTGCCAACACTGTCACCTGGGCATCCTTGGCCTCCCATGCTTGACTCAACCACCTGCAGATAAAAAATAACAGAAAAAAATTAAGTCTGCACTAATCGCAGAGTTCTTGCCATTGTTCCCTAAATAATCCCACATAACAATTATTTGCATGGCTTACAAGTACCTGAAAATGATTTCAAGGTACAGGTAGGGGTTGGGGACAATTCAGAGAAGCAGCAGCCTGGACGCCCGGCATGTGCACCATAGGGTTGAGCTCCGATGAGAATCCAATGCCCCCAGGCTGGTCTGACAGGACGCGGAGCTCAGGCTGTAGTGAGAAGGACAGGGGTCCGCTGGCAACATTCCCTGCCACTGACCTCCTGCTGCACAGCCCAGGTCCAAACCAGTCTGTTGCCCCCTCAGGTTGGGGACCCCTGGGATGAGGAATTTGCTAGAAAAACAAGGCCCAGGATTTGAACTCAAGTGCTGTCCTAGCACTCTGACTCTAAGGCTACAATCTCAGCCACTTACAATGTTCAGATCAAGTCTCTTACATAAAATGGCATGTCATTTACATGTAACCCACACACATCCTTCCATGTACTAAAATCATCTCTAGATTATAATACCCAGGACAGTGTAGATACTATGTGCATAAACTGTTACCCAGCATTGTTTAAGGAGTGATAGGAAAAACATTATAATGTGTAGTACAGACCCTTTGGGGAAAAAATACCTGTTTTTTCTGGAGTCAGGGTCTCATCCTGACCAGTGTGGAACTTGTGATCCTCCTGCCTCAGCCTCCTAATGATACAGGGAGAAAAACTGATCTCATGTGGGTGACCTCCAAACAATATAGGGAACCTCCAAATGACATAGGGAAAAACGATCTCCCAGCCTGACCTGCATGAGTTTGTATTCTCTAAAACTGAAGAATGAATTTTAGGAACAAATGGAGGTTATGAGCAGAATATTTTTTTTTCAGTTATTGATATGTGAGTTTTATTTCTCGTGGACACATTCTGTTCTGGAGAACTCCAAGAGTTTTCTTGTTTCCGCTGGATGCAGGCTGAGGCACTATCACCTCCTCTTTCTGCTGTAGCAATAAAGACCATGAAGGGCCACCCGCTTCCTTGGTAATTTCCTCTTCTGGACACAGGGCACTGTCCTTGCTCTTCCTATCTCTTTGGAGACCTCTTCTGGCTGTGTGTCCCTGCTTTTATCTCTGTATCTTCTTCCCCAGAAAGATTGTCTAATTTTACAGTGCCAGTAATTACTTCTGAGCAGCAGCTCCCCAAGTTACCATCCCCTTCAATTCACTGGAGACTCAGGCACAAAAATCAGCAAAGCAGGAGGAGCTTCCCTCTGCCGGCTTCCTCCACGTCTACAAACCATTGGATCAAATGTTGACATCATTTTGACTTCTGCCTCTTTTTCTGCTATCCACATCAGTCAAATCTGATAAAAGTTCCCTTTGAGGTAGCAATTCTTAGGTGGGGATCATGGACCGATCTGAAACTCCAGGCAAAGCTGAGTGTGTACATTTCAGCCTAAAGGGCTGTGGCTTTCATCAGTTTTTCAAAAGATTCATAACTCCGTGGGAGTGTATACATTCTTCTTTTCCACCTTCTATCATGTGGCCATTAGCTTATGACAATAGTTCCCTGGTTGGTCCCCTTGACACTGGTACTTTGTCTCGTCCAGTGCTTCCTGTACCTGACTGTTAGGAAAGTCTCTGTGTGTGCATAGGGAACAGGACCCAGAGTCCCTAGGTTGACTGTACCCGGAACACAGCAGCTGTGCCACATGTGACCTGGGGCCAGCTTCCCGGGCTTCATCTTTCCTGTGCACTAACAGCACTAGTGAAACACAACTGGTTCTGAGGCAGGCAGTGCAGAACACAAGAAAGAAGAATCCAGTGTGAGTTCTGCCACCAAGGAGGTGAATAACTTCAAGTTTTCTGTCTTTCCAAAAACTCGGGTATCTCAGCTGGAAATGGAAAGATCAGCACACTCCACGCTGCGCCTGCGCTGGGACCAGTAGTAGATCCCGCCGGCGCAGGGTAGCCAGAAGCTCTCCCCACACTCACCGGACCTGGGCTAGGACTGGGTCTGGGGGTTCCCGGAAGGTGGCAGAAATTAGAATATATTTATTGAGAGAAAGAAAGCTCCTGTCCAAGAGAGGGACAGGAGAGGGGCCAAGTGGGTAGTTCCCCGGGAAGCTGTCTCTTCCAGGGACTTTTATAGTGGAAAACCATGTGAGGCTAAGGTAGAGAGAATGGGAACTCGCTTAGGTGGGCAGGAGGTGGGACAAAGCTATGGTCAACCAATGGGATTACAAGCACCACTGCTCAGGTAAGACTGATTAAACCCAGTATCAAATAGGAAATCGAGTCACGTAGCAAGCGGGCATGAATATGGGACAGGGTCTTCTCCTGTTGGGGGTTTGAATATGGGACAGGGTCTCTTTCTGTTGGGGGTTGGGCTAGTGACTCACTTGGGTCTTTCTAGGTGATCATACCTAGTTAGAATATCAATCCCAGATACTACTCTTTTAGCATTTGTTTGGCCTTTAGGTCTTTAGGTCTGGTTCACAGCCGGAGCATCTGCCCCTCCCACAGTTGTAAGGCATCTCCTCTTTTGTGCTGTCTCCTTCGAGGGCCTGGCCCTGTCTGACTGCCTATAATATTTTTCTCTAACTTGGCTGCCTGCAATACTAGCACACAGGAATTGCAGGTGTCAGTCACTATTTCTGAGTTAGACAAATATTTATTTTTTTTTTAAGACAAATATTCCTTACCATGAACTTGGAGCCTGTGCCCCTGGAGGGCCAAGGTGGATGGGGATAGAAGAGGACCCCTGTGTGCTTAGGACACAGTTACTGATGGCCCCCTGATGCCGCTACTTGACCTCACTCGCCATGGATTCAGACACGGGCGCTTGTGACTGTCAGTGGGTTGGTTGCTGCTTCCCTACTCCTGACTGCGTGGAACTAACCAGCTTTTGTGTTCAGAGGTCAGGTGCCATCTCTCAGCAAGCAGGCCAGTGTTACATATTGGTCTCCACCTGTTGGACTCAGTGTCTGGCAAAGAGGATTCAGTAATTCATAAAGAAGGGAAGGAGAGAGAGAGGGAGAGAGGGAGAGAAGGAAGGAGAGAAAGGAACTTGGCTCTCTAACATTCCCAAGGAGATGTCTATTTTGATGAGAAGCCAAACCATATAGACCTATCATGATCAATCAAGACTCAGAGCGAGAGCCAGGAATCACCCTGATGACAAAGCCTTTAGACCCCCAAAGTTCTCCGGACACCCAGCTGTTGAACATTTCCCAGCACCCCCCTGGCAACAATGCCCTTGTGGAACTAGAAAGCTTTGCATTCGGGTGCGGAGGGACAGAAGCCTGTGGGGCACGGAGGGTCTCTGCAGGCATGGACACCGTCTGCCTGTGGAAGCCACCCTGAGGCCCACCAGACCTGTCATACGCACAGCCAGCCCTGTCACCTCTCTGGGCCACACCTTTAGCATCCTTCCCAAAAGGACTATCAAAGCATCCTCAGAGATGTTTCTCTGGTTGTGGTCGATTGTCTCTAATCTACTAAAATCAACTAATAATAAAATACATGACGTCCATGATTTACCAGCCATAAAGCTAAGCAGTGGAATGGGCCACTTGCTTCACAATTTTATGACAGAATGTACATGTGACCTTGCAGCTTGGTGCCGGTTACATTTCTATTTACATGGAGACTGGGGACAATTAGAACATTTATCTCACTTAGTCACTGATTACTCCTGCCCCCAACCTTCCCCTCCCTCTTCCCAAAAGAAATGAAAAAACGTTTTCATTATGAACCCATATCTGTGAGTGAGAGCAGCTATTTTTTGAAAATGACGTCATACAGCCTAGAATGCTACATTGTTCTGGCCTCGGAAAACACTCAATGGGCCTTTTCTGTTCCCTCCTCCCCCTCAGCCCAGCGCTGCCACTTATTTTTAGAACTGCTGTTTACCATCTAGGGAAACGTCTATGCATCCATATCCTTTAATGCTGCATGCTTTCCCACACTATACAGTATATGCGTATGACTGTCCTAGTAATCTTTCAGTGGACTCCAACTTACCATCTTTCTAACTCTAACTCAGAAAAAAATACTTTCAGGATATAAGCATTCGCTATACAGATGGTTCCCAGCTTGACAGTGTTCGAATCTGCGATTTTTTTCCCCCACTTTATGCTGGTGTAGAATTGGAAGAATTTGATAGAAACTGTACTGATCACAGAGTATCTCTATTTATATACTTAGGCACTGTTTATTTGTTCTACAAAGCCTGAATAAATCCCAAAACTGAACTGCTTTCTATGAGGTGCCCACCTCCAGGAATAGAAAAGGGGCTTTGGATTTTTTTATAAGAGGAAATAAAAATACTAATCTCCCCTACCAAAAAAGTCCTTATGTAGCAACAAATATTTGTCATCTCCGTATAGAATGAAAAATTGTCTTTATAATAGTGTTCTACATCCGGGTGTAGTGGCATATTCCTGTAATCACAGCACTCGAGAGACTGAGGCAGTAGAATTATTGTGAGTTCAAGACCAGCCTGGGCTGTAAAGTGAGCTCAAAGCCAGCCTAAACTGTGTAGGGAGATGCTATCTAAAAAAAAAAAAAAAAAAAAAAGTGGCAGGTTTTAGGGATATTTATTTAACCTTCTGAGCTTTCAGGCAGATGTGGTGACCTTGCCGGCTCCAGCAGCCTTCTTGTCCACAGCTTTGATGACACCCACAGAAACTGTCTCATAAAATTAATTAAAGAAAGAAAAGAAACTGTCTCATATCGCAAATAGCAAAACGACCCAGAGGTAGGTAGTCAGAGAAGCTTTTGACACACATGGCGGAAGACCGGCCTCAGAAGTGTTTCTCCCAATTGACCATTTAAGCTTAATAGTGAAAGACTGCTTATGACAACAATGCATCGTAAAACCTTCAGAAGGAAAGGAGAATGTTTTATGGAACATTATTTTTGCGTGTGGCAGTTTTTAAATTATTAGTTTTTAAAAATCAATACTTTTTAATGGAAACAACCTGACCAAAAATCTGTGACAGAATTTTGAGACCCATTAAAACAAAGTTTAATAAGAAAAAAAAGAAGTTAGTTTTTCCAGCTAAATTCTTTCAAACACTGTGAGAAACAAGTTGCTGTTTTGCAGGAATAGTTTTTTACATGAGAAATATCAATAAGACTCACATTTAATCTTAGTTGAGAAAATAATCTTGGTGTCTCAAGTGCCTTCGGCCTAAATGCCATGTTATGAAGGTGCAAGCCTTTTGTGTTTGTGGGACTCCAGTAAGGTGTGTGTTGTGGGTTCACGTGAGGAGGTGCAAGCCCTTTGCATTTGTGGGACTCCAGTAAGGCTTGTGTTGTGGGTGTGAGCTACTGATACACAGACTTAGTGCCTGGGTCAAGCAAGGTTCAAGGGAGAGCCCAGAAACCCACACGCAGTCCACTAAGCTTGCTGGAATATTCTGCTCTTTTCCTTCCCAAACTTTTTTCAGGGCTGGAAACAGACCCACTGGTCACATTTTCAGGGGGAGCTCTCTACCACGGGGCTGCACTGCCAGCCCCAAACTGTTAACAATGTCCTTGGGATTGTCTTCCACCGCCATTACCTGCACCCATGACTGCAGAGCCTCTTGCTTGAATGGATTCCCAGCTATGGCTTTAAATGAAGCCTGGTGGTCCTAAGTCTCCTAAGTACCCCAGCACAGCACGGATCCGAGCGGGGCTGAGACCTCTTAGCAGCTCACCTGGCTGCTGCCTGACACTATCGAGCCCCTGCTCACACATCTGCACCCCACGCTGTCCCCCCAGGTCTCACCCAGAGCATACTGCATTTATCTGCCAACAGGATTATGCCTGCTTTGGGTCCCTTTGTCATGAAGCTCTCAGCTTCAGCACCTTCATTTCCAGCCTCTCGGATTCCCTCTGGCATCAGCCCGGTCCTGGGGGACCCCTGAAATCTGGACCCAAATGTGCATCTGTCCTTTCTCCCCCTCTGACAGTTCAGTGCCTGCATTGTCCACTGCACAAAACTAATCACCTCAACATCCAAGTGTAGTGGCATATTCCTGTAATCACAGCACTTGGGAGGCTGAGGCAATAGAACTGTTGTAAGTTTAAGACCAGCCTGGGCTGTAAAGTGAGCTCAAAGCCAGCCTAAACTGTGTAGGGAGATGCTGTCTCAAAATAAATAAAATAAAAATAAAAAGTGGCAGTTGCTAGGAACTTAAGACAATAAAAATACAGTAACTTGTAGTCTTTCGCAAGTGGAACCCATCTACACTTTAGTTGCGTAACCCTGGTTCAAAGTCTCCTGAGGCTTCACAGCCCAGGTTTCCCCCAGTGCTGGACAGAGCCACTCCCCCCTTAGCCCCTTCACACCCTGGCAGTCAGCGTGGGCTGTGGGCAGGAGGCCACGGCTCCTCAGCCCTGCTCCTCTCCATGGGGACCCTAGAGTGTCCACAAGACACCGCAGGGATGCCCCATCCCCCGCAAATGATGTACAGCGGAGCCAACCAAATCCACGGAGCCTTCCGGCCTCCTGCCATTTCTGCTTCCCTTTCGACCTGTTGGAAAGGAAGCACTACGACCAGCTCACAGTCAGGAGGAGGGGGGTTAGGGCTGACCTTTTGTAGGACGTGAACATGTTCAGTTCACCTGCTCTCTCTCCTTCCCTCCCTCTTTTCCTTCCTCTAATTACACCTGTCTTTGGTTCCCTGAGATTCCTAGCCCCTTAAGTTTCTCGTTTCTGTAGCTTCTCTCTTTTCACCTCCTCCTGACCTCCCCTGGCCCTCACGCACCTGGCTCCCCCTCTCAGTCCCACACCCGACATCTCCAAGGCCCTGCAGGCCTCAGGCAGCACTGCAATACTTCTGTTTCTGAGTCACCTGTCACCACAGTGGCTACTCAGGGGTCACCCATGCTCCCTTTGCTGCCGGATCATGTCCACCTGGGCTCTCATTTCTCAGGCCATGAACAGAGTCCCTTGTTTTCTTTGTCTCCCTTCAGAACCTGCATACAGCCTTGTCCCTTGCTTGTCCCCTTGGGCCACTGTGGCCAGTATAGAGCACTGTCTCACCTAAGTCCTCAGCCTGATGTTAGAAACCCCACGCCACAAGAAGCAAGGGAGGAAGAAGCACACGCCCAGGCCAGACATGGAAGAAGCAAGCAGAGGCAGAGGCAGAGACTGGGGCAGTGTGAGTAGAACTGTGGGGGCTGGAGATGGGACATGGGCACAAGCAACTGGACAGCGTGCTGCTGCCCAGAGGTCGCCCCAGAGGACAGAGGGTTTCCACCCTCATCCTGTCATCCAGGCCGCTTCCGGGGTAGCCCTTGCTCACGCCAGAACAGTACTTGTCAAGCTCTGCCCCAGACACAACAACATGATGAACGACACGACGCATGACACGACCCTTCGAGGGGCAGACGCTCAAGGAGCATACATGTCAGAAGCAAAATGAAGCCAGGGTGGTAGCGCAACCTGGAACCCCAGCACTCGGGAGGCCAAAGCAGGAGGATCCAGGCAAGTTTGTGGCCAGCCTGGGCTACATGATGAGATCTTGTCTCAGACAAACAAACAAAAAATGAGTCCCAACCCCACTACTGTTGGAGGCTGAGGCAGGAGAATCTCAAGGTCAAGCCCAACCAGCAACCTACTGGCCAATCTAAGGACTTAGTGAGATCCTGTCTCAAAATGAACACAAATAGCAATGACAACAGCTAAAGGGCTTGGGATGTAGCTCAGTGCAAAAACCCTGGGTTCAATCCACAATACCAAAAAGAAAGAAACAAAAAAGAAAAGGAAGAAAAGCCGGATCCTATCACCCCCC
>NW_004524612.1:12255812-12260818 GCF_000260255.1 Octodon degus
CGCCTCTAAACCCTGGGAGCCTCCCTGCAGCTCTAACCTTCCCTTTCCTGGGTCTCCAACTCCCAACCCAAACTCCTCCCACCAGCATTTCCAGCTGCTCTGGCTTCCTTTCCCCCTGGAGAACAAGCTCCCTGCCCTCTTCCCTCCCCCTGCAACACCTTCCTTGTTCTGCTAGAATTCTCTGCATGAGAAGGTGTGGAAGGTGGCAGCGGGGCCCTCCCCACCCTCTCACCCTCCGACCTTCACTTGGGCACCCAGGCCAGCCACTGAGTGGCTCTCTCCGACCTCCACGATGCAATGCATCAGCTACTTCTCCTTACGTCCTCATCCCAAGGTCCTTGCCCTGCTGATATGTGGGACGCATGCCTTTAAAGGTCCCATGTGCTTTCCAGGGCTGCATGCTTTGCCTCTGCCACCGGGTGGGAATGCTGGGCTCCCCCACTTTTCTCCATAGCCGCTTTCTCCTGCACAGCTCTGTCCTCCCCCTGGCTGTCAGCAAAATGCAGAAGCCAAACAATCACAAGCCTATCTCCCCAGTCAATATGTCCTCCCTGGGCTCCAGGCTTACAACCCCACTATCCCCAAGACAGACAGTTCTGAAGATCCCATGGACCTGAGCACTCTGTGTGGGGATAACAGAGTAAGTGACTGAACATTGCAAAAGGGGTTCTAGTCTTGGCTGGTTGGCTGTGAGGCTTTGATAGATGATAATTTCTGAGAGCCTCAATCCTCTCATCTGTGAAATGGAACACAATGAGAGCCTGATTCATAAGGAAATAGGGTGAATGCATCAGTGCCCTTAAAGTCTTGACAGGGAGCCCGGAAGATGGCACAAGGTCTCAAGAACTGAGTCAGGGTGGTCCACAGAAAGCATTTGGTATCGTCACATCCCAGCATGACCTTGGCTTCCTGGGCCTCTCTGTGTCACTCCGAGAAGACTGCTCATCTCCAGAATCTCCTTCTACATATCTGTACCACCCGTCCATCACTGGACATGATACCCAGCAGCCACAGCTTAGAGGAGGAGAGATGTCACTGGTCCTGGTTGTGGGAGATTCAGTCCTCGCTGGCTGGCTCCAAGACAAAAACGGCCTGGTGGAAGGGCATGGTGGAGAACAGCCCTTTACCTGATGGCAGCCAGGGAGCAGAGAGAGGAGAGAAGCCCAAGGGGGAGACACACCCTTCCCTGTCACCCTCCAGACACACCAGGCCCCACTCCTAACAGCATGTTCAGCCATGACCTCACAGCACCCCATGACCCAGTCACCTTCCAAAAGCCCTGGCTCCAAACGCCTGAGACTTCGGGGGAACATTCTAGCTCTAAACTGTAGCAGCAAATAGATCCTCGATGTTCCCATTTCCCTACGCTGTCCCCAAGCCATCAGCAGGTTCTAGCTCTTTTGCTTCTAACCCCTCTATTAAGGGTTCACTTCCTTCCACCTTGGTTTCATCCAGTAAGTGCTTTGGGATACACTGAGTGTTTGAACGTGTTCTAAGGTTCACGTTCACCACAAGTGGTAATGTTATAAGGTAATGCTGTGATGGGGCTGAGGTCATCATGAATGGCATAAACACCTTTATGAAAGAGACCCAGGTGGCCCTGTGGCTCTTTCTCCAGCACAAAAGCACAGCAAGAAGATGCTCTTTTAAGACGTGTACGTACCAGTAAATGGGCCCTCATTGGACACCAAGTCTGCTGCTGCCTTGCTCTTGGAATTCCCAGCTTGCAGGGCTATGCAGCATACAGCTCTGCCGTTGATGAGCCCCTAGTCTGCGGCGTTCTGCCACCGCAGCCCAAGTCCATTACGCGTCTCTTCCCCGTCAGGGCCGAGCCTTTACTGGTCTCCCTGCCTCTGGCCCTGCCCCGAACCAATCCATTCTTCACACTGCAGTAAGAGAGATAGTCCAAGATGCATATCGAATCATGTGATTTCCCTGAGGGCCTCGCATTGCCCTCGGGCTGAAGTCCAAGAATCTAATTGGATTGCAAAGCTATTTAGGCTGTAAACTTGGCTTTCCTCTCCAGAGTCAACTCCAGCCTCACATTACTTTCAGTTTCCAGAAATGCTTTTTTTAGCCTTGATGCATTCTTCTTGTTCTCCTCACCTCTCCAACCATCTGTCTTCCCTGGGTCCTGCATGGCCTGCCTTCAGGAAGTTTATCCGACTGCTCCCTCGAATCATCTAGGCCTTTGCCCCCGGTATAGCATCTTAGAACCATGAGGACTTTGCAAAGTTACAACAGGCGCGTAGTTTATTTCTTCCCTCCTTTCCTCCTGAAAGCCCATCAAGAAAGCGTTCAGGTACGGTGGCACAGGCCTGTAATCTGTGCCACCGTACCTGGCACAGATTGGGAGGCAGAGGCAGGGATGCTCACTGGGAGTTCAAGGCCAGCTCGGACTACAAAGTGAGTTCAAAGCCAGCCTGAACTGCACAGTGAAACCCTGTCTCAAAAAGAAAACCAATGAGCCAGGGAGATGGCTCAGTGGAATAAGTGCTTCCCTGGCAAGTGCAAGGGTCTGAGTTCAATCCCCAGTTCTGCCCCTCCCCCCCAAAAAAAGAAAAAAGAAAACCAAGAATGATTAAATGTGTAAGTAAGCCACAAATAAACAGCTACGGCTTATCCTAAGTGGCCTGTGGTGCTGTTAGCAACTCTTATGGTAATGGGCTGATGTTTTCCAAGTTTCTCCCTAACACAGTGCAGTGAACACATGGAAAATGGGGAGCACCGAGTTAAAGTCCTGTCTTTGCCATTAAAGTTAATGACTGTAGCTTTGTAGTTCTTCATTGCCTTATTTGCCATTCCAGAATCAGGCAGCACTGTAGATCAAATATAGCTGAGAATGCCCAGCCCAGCCATGTGGGTAGGTTACATTTATAGCCAAGAAAAGAAAGTGACATATAGAAAAACAGAAAAGAGGTACAGAGATGGCCCAGTTGGTTGTAGCTCTTGTCTGTCTTATTTGAACATGGTTAGAACCGCCGGCCCCCTTGCAATTTGCTGGGACTCAGCTCTTGTTGCCAAAGGAGATCACAGGCCATCTCTAACCTCAAGTTAGCTTGCACTTCATTATCAATGGAGAAACCTTTGGTCCAAAATAAATGTGTATGGAAGCCATTGCAGGCCAACCTTCATTCAAATGCCAGTACAATTCCAACTCTTCTTTTGAGTTCATGGTTTGCCCTCTTTCTGCTACCAGCTCTTTGCTCCCTTGTCCCCTCCTCCCTTTGTCTCAGTTCTGCTGGGACACCCTAAATTCTATGTCAACTTCTCTCTCATGGATCTCAAAGTGCCCTTGCTCAACAGCTTGCTGATCTTTAAAGGAGCTCAAAGTAGCCTGGAACTGGTCAGCAGGGCACATAGTTTGAGCTGGCTGAGTGTTGGTTCATCTTGTCAGCAGGGCCTATAGTTCCCCCTTTCCCATTGCAAAGAAAACTGTACTAGAATTCCTACAATGGTCTATCACTTTCCAATCGTTCACACACTACATTGTTATTACTCAGAGATACTCCATGGAAATCTCCCCTTCTCTCAGTTAGGTTTCCCTCTAAGAAGTAACAAACCCTTTGAAGATAGCTAAGTGTTTGGAGATTCCTGCTAAAAAACCACCACTTAATAGAAAGAATAATCATTTAAGTACTTAAGCATTTAATATGTGTCAGGGGGCTGGAGAGATGGCTCAGTGGTCTAAAGCACCTACTTGAAACAAGCTTGGCAAAGCACAGGGACCGCGGTTCAATCCCCCAGCACCACATGCCAGCCAGCCCGCCCCCTGGTGGGCTGGAGCTGGCCACACACACACACAATAAATAAATGTAATAAATAAAATAAATAAATAAATATTAAAAAAATATATGTGTCAGGTGTGTTATGTGTGTTTCTTTCATCTACTTTCAATAGCAACTATGGAGTTGCTTACTGCTTTCCTCTCTTCTATAAATTTAGGAAACTCAATTTCAGGGCAGTTAAGTAACTGGCTGCTATGGCTTGGATATGCTTTGAATGCACACCCCAGAAGTTCAGACACGGGAAGTTTGGTCTTCAGTGTAACAGTACTGAGAGGCTGTAGGTGCTTAAAATGGGATCTAGCAGAAGGTAATTAGGTCAAGGGCTCCCCCTCTCAGAAGGGGCTGGTGTGGTCCTCACTAGAGCGGGTTGCTATAAAATGAGGCCACTGCACATACCTGAGCTCTTTTGCCACAGTCATTTCCCTATCTGCTTCTCTACCATGCTGTGATGAAGCCAGGAAGCCCTCACCAGAACCAGAACTTTGTCACATGAATGTTCTAGCCATTGTGAGCCAAATGAATCTGTTTTATTTTATACAGTACTCCACCTAAAATATTTTGTTATATGGGACTGAGACAGTTGTCCAAGAAGCAGGTAAGCTGTGAATCCAAATCCAGTTCAAAATATATATCCCAAGCATTATATGGTAGAAAGAGTTTAATTCATTTACTCTTCAATTTTTCCTTTCTAGTCAATCAGAAATCACTTTCTTCTTCAGTCTTAATCCTGTGTCAGCCCCACAGTGTGTGTGTCCATTATAGAAACATCTACTTGGACTGTAGGCTGAGCAGGTTTTGTACCAAGAAACTGGAGACTTAAGAGTGACATAACCAGTTTACTGGGTCTCTATAACCACTCATCACTCAGCCATTTTTTGAAATAGGAGAACAGTGGCTAAGAAGAAGGTGAGGCCAACAGAGGGTGGGGAGTGGAAGCAGGAGGGTTGTGGGCCTGGTCCCAGCCTGGGTGGTGGCCAGGAACTCACTATTGGAAGTCCTTCTGCAACTAACCACCCAGGATACATTGGAAATTCAGAAAGTCAGAATCCATGTAAGTCAGGATAACCCCAAGCTTCCATTTGTTGAGGACTGGGGCATGCTTTGTATTTTTTTCACCTCTTTCTGAAGCATCTCATTTGCACTTTTCCACTAAGGCCATTAAGATGAAATCTAAAGGGGGCTGGTGAGATGGCTCAGTGGTCTAAAGCACCTACTTAG
>NW_004524612.1:12261221-12270178 GCF_000260255.1 Octodon degus
AAAAAAATGAAATCTAAAAAAATTTTAAAAAGGAATCTATTTCCCCACTAAGAGAAGGAATCCATTTCCCCACTTCTTGAATCTGGACATGAGTTGTGTCCTCCTTATTCAAGTGATTGAAAAGGGAAGTCTAAGCTTCAAGAGATCCATTCTCCTAGGAAGGGTGGTGCATGCCAGTAATCCCAGGTCTCTGGGAGGCTGAAGCTTGAGAATAACAAATTTGAGCCCAGCATGGGCAACTCAGTGATTTAGCAAGACTCTGTCCCAAACTTTTTTTAAAACCTAGGATGTAGCTCAATGCGAAGGCCCTGAGACCAATCTTCAGTACCAAAACCCAAAAGCAAGACCCTCCATCCCTGTGGGATCCATTTGCTAGTCTGTGAGTAAGCTTGGGGTGGCCCATTGCATGATGAAAAGCATGCAGCCCCATGGGCCATCAACCCAGTCTACAGCCAGGACAATCTGCAGCAGGTGGAAGATGACACTGGAATCAAGTGATGAGTGGCACAGATTGCTGGTGAGCTAGCAACAAAATAAACAAATGGCTGCTGCTTGAAGCCTGTAGCTTGTGGCGGCAGCAATAGTTAATGAACATTAGCACTTTAGGGCTTCTGTTTCTTCTTCTCTAAAACCACAGCAACACACACACACACACACACACACACAAAGTCGCTAAGCAAATACAACATATGGTCAAAGACTAGAGTGTGATTAATTTTTTTAATTTACTACATTAAAAGACATATTGCTGTGACCTACCCTAAGTCCTCCCTCTCCGTTTAAACACACATGCCACTCTGTGAAGCTGTTCTGGAAGTCCTCTTTCATGAGGGTCTTCAGTTGGGCTGCTGGGTTGCATCAATGCACTGAATCCATTCAAAACATTTCCTTCTGGTCATTCTGACTTTGAAGAAGAGCTGATGTCATATGGCACCAGATCCGGTGAACAAGGTGGATGAGGACACACCAGAATGTCCTTATGAGGGCCATGACGATAGCTCAGTGGACTAAGCACCTGCTTAGGCAAGTGTAGGGACTGGGGTTGATTCCAGGTACGACATGCTGCACATCCCTTCCACCAGGCATGCTGAGCCGGCATCCAAGGCCAGGCATGGCAGTGCACACCTGTAATCCCAGTTCTGGGGAAGCTGAAAACAGGAGGATCACTACAAGTCTGAGCTACATAGCAAGACCCTGCACGAAATACATTAAAAAAAAAAAAAAAAAAAAAAAAAAAGAGCGTCCTTATGAGCCTGCCTTTCCCTTGGACCTCACTCAGGAACAACATTTGCCATTAGACATTCTGGAAAAAGGGCTCCCAGAGCTGCTTCAGAAAGCAGAAAGAATATCATGATAAGCCTATGTGAGGTGAGAAATTTTATAAGGATTAATGGCAAAGTATCTTTCACTATAATAACATTTAAAATTTAAACAGGCATAAGAACCATCATCATTCATTTCTTCTGAGAGTGACTTGTGTCCTCTATGCCTCTCACCCAAAGGTCACACAGTGGACCTCACCCCCCCCCCCTTGCTCACACTCATGCGTGTTCATTCTCCCCGCCCCTCTTCCCAGCTTTCCCTTCTCTCGCAGATGTGGGAGGAGCTCTCCGCGCAATGCATTGTGGGGACTCAGGTTAAACTGCCCTAGCAGTCACGCCAGGGGAGCGAGAATAGGCAGTGACCCAAGAGACACCGTCAGGGTCGCCACCGGAGGCACCCTCACAATGCAACCTGCTCCTGCAAAAAGGTATGATTGAAGCAACCGTGTCTTCATTGAATTTTGTGTTGAAGACAGTAAAGATGTTAATGTAGGTTTTGAAAAACTCAAACTTACGTTCAGTTTTCTGGGAGAAAGTGAGTTTTAAGCCTTTAAATGATTGATCTTTTTTCATTGTATTGAAACTAGTGATCCCATGCATAAAAGAACATAAAACATCAATTTCACATTGTTTACAAAAAGGAAAATCTGGCCAGTCATGGCCTAGGTTAACAAAAGAAAGGACAAAGCTTGGTTGGCTTAGTGTGGACTTCAGTACTGGAAATCCTGGGAAGAGGATCCTGGTGAAGACATGTCTAAGCCTGGTCAACATGGGTAGTGAGGAGGATGGAGATTTATCAGCAGTGGATGCAGCAGATGATGAGTCACAAGACAGTGATGAGGAACGAAGGCCAGATCCGGAATGAACGTCACCAGAATTCTGGAAAGGAAAATAACTTCCCTGCAAGATTTCATAATTGAAAGAATTCCTGAGTTGATAGCTCTAGAGGCGGATACTATATTTGCCTCCTTTGACCCATTTTTTCCAACCTGTCTTTTTCAAGGCTTCACTAAGGATAGATGATGCACCACTGTATGGGACAATTTTAAGTCACCTAAGGCATTACCCTGAAGCACGGCTTTCACCGTGCTATTGCAGTCCTAGGCAATTGATAATCACCCTAGGCAGTTGGGTGATTTTTAAAAATTTCACCAAATTCTTCTTTACTTTATAACACAGTTACTGGCATGATAGGAACTCTCAGCATATGGAAAGGCATCCAAATTTTAGATTTAGACATGGACTCAAAGTGGCTGAAATGATTTGGCTGACACCTTGAACCATAGCCTGCCATTCCTCTGGCATACCTTTCAGGATGGTTCCACTAAAGTTTCTTTTTCAAAAAATTTTCTTGAAGCCAGCAATTTAGTTTAGTGGCTCAGGACCTGTCTGGAAAGCTTGAGGTCCTGAGTTCGATTTCTGATACCACCTCCCCAAAATTATTTCACATCATTGTATGTATATGATCACTTGTCAATGTTCCAGAGTATCTCAGCTAAAACCAGTGAATGTCCTTAACTTAGATGGTTTTTGAAGCTTATACATTTGGTATTGTTTGGCCTCCATGTCTTAGCATGGAGGACAAAGAAAGCTGTATACTGTTGCTTGGGAGTCTGCCCATTTAGACCAGCTTTGTATTTGTGCTGTCAGTATGGCAAATGAATTTCAAGGTTCTAATACACTATTAGATTTTTTTATTTATGTTTTTTGATTCAGCTTTTACCCTAGCTGTAAAACCTCAATTTATTTTCGTGAGAGTGGGGATTTTTTTTAATGTCAGTATTCTTTCATATAAACTATTGGAAAAGAACAGAAGAGGAGAGAGAAAAAGAGAGAACACATAGTTACCTGGCATCTGAGCCAGGCCTGTCCTCATGATACAGGGAGAAAAACTCAAGTGGGTGATCTCCAAACAATACAGGGAACATCCAAATGACATAGGGTAAAAGGATCTCCAGACCTGACCTGGACGAGTTCGTGTTCTCTAAAACCAAAGAATGAATTTTAGGAACAAACGGAGGTTATGAGCAGAATATATTTATTGAGGGAAAGTTAGTTCCTGTCCGAGAGAGGGAGACAGGAGGGAGGCCCGAGTGGGTTGTTCTCCAGGAAGTTGTCTGGACTTTTATAGAGGAGGCAGCTCTAAGGTGGTGGAGAAGACATGAGAACTCTTTTAGGTGGGCATGAGGTGGGACAAAACTATGGTCAACCAATGAGATTACAAACACCATTGCTCAGGTAAAATTGATTAAGTCCGGAACCAAATGGGGAATTGAGTCACATAGCAAGTGGGCATGAATACAGGACAGGGTCTCTTCCTGTTGGGGGTTGGGCTAGTGACTCATTTGGGCTCTTTCAAGGTGATTGATACCTATTTAGAATATCAATCCCTGATGCCCCTCCCTAGGGAAGTACGTAGCTGTATTTGTTTCCTCTTTTATCTTGAGGTATAGCCAATATGGGAGTGTCTATCTCTTCCAAGTTGCAAAGCCACCTTGTCTTCCATCTTGTCTCCTTGAGGGCCTGGCCCTGCCTGCCTGCCTGCCTATAATATTTCTGTCTAATTCAGCTGCCTACAACACTCAAACCTTCAGCTGGAAAAAGCTCAGCTCCCCAAGTGCTAGAACAAATCAGCAGGGGCAAGTAGAGCCTGCAGGTTGGCACAGTGGGACGTGCAAGCTCAAGTAAGTTTTAAGGATGACAAATTGAGCTCTGCTTCCTGAAAACAAATTCAAATTGATGAGACCTTAATGAATTCCATAGGGGGTGGGGAGTGGACAACACTGTAATCACAAAGACTGCTGGCCAAGCTCTCTGCCACTGAGAAGGCACTGGCTCTCCACCTGTGGAAGTGCGTGCCTGTCCAATGACAGCACTTCAGGATTCAGTGGGAACTGTCTGCTTCCTCTTCAGTTGTTGCCGACTCCTTCTTCACCCTTTTAGAAGCCAGTCATCAGACAAGGATTCGTGAAGCTGAGTTATTGAGCATCCTAGGTGCTTGGCAGGGAGGGAGAGTGGAGGCCATAGCCTCTCACTCATTCAACAAATATTTACTGAGCAGCTACTCTGTGTGAGGTGCTGCTCAAAGGCCCTAGGGTACATCATTGAACAAAACAGTGAGCAGAAATCCCAGCCCTCTTGCACTGCCATCTATCTGGGGGCCAAGCAGACAGCAATAGATCTACTGAATAGGGAAACAGTGTAGCATATGAAAAAGTTTTAAGTGCTGAGGACAAATAGAGCCAAATTTTGATATGAGGAATGAGGAAACCACAACCAGTTTATTTATTTTACTTATTTATTCATTTGGGGTTTCTTGGTTTGAGACAGGGTCTCACTATGTAATTCAGGCTGGCCTTGAACTCATTATACAGCCCAAACTCATGGTAAGTCTCCTGCCTCAACCTCCTGAGTGCTATGACTAAGGTTGGGCCACCATGCCCAGCTTGAATATCCAGTTTCAATGAGGTGCTGGCAGACAGCCCATGTGGAAGCGCTGGTGGCAGCTGAGGTAGGAAAAGGAACAGTAGGTGCAAAACGTGAGGGAGGCTGAGCGAAGCCCAGGAGGACGGAGCAGACCCTGATGCACTGTGGACATGGAGCGGGCTCCTCCCAGGGCAGCCCAGCTGGGGATGCGCAGCCCCGCCCAAGCTCAGGTTCGCGCCATCGTGCTGGGGCTCACAGTGGAACACGATGCAAGCGCCTGTATTGTGGCAATGAGTAAACTCTATAAGCAAGGCTTTCTCTCTTTTTTCCCTCTGTGGCTGTTGCTTTTGGTGCTGAGGGCTGAACCCAGGGACTTCACACTGAGCTACAAACCCAGGCCTCTTTATCCTGAGACAGAAGTCTTGTTAGGTGGATCAAATAGAAGCAAGCTTTTCATCCTCTGCCTTGGCTTCCCAGGACTGCACCATGGAATCTGGCTTTTATTTATGTATTTCAGAGTAGACCCCCGCCTCCTGCCACACCACAGGAAGAGAGCCCATGTCTGCTCTTTAGGTGTAGCAGGCTAGTGTCACAAGGCCACCAAGGGTCTCCAAAGAGAGATCACTCTGGCCAAGTTTCAGAGCAGAGCTTTTGGGGAAAAAAAGACATTGGAGGAGGAGCTGGTAGTTTCCACAAGAGAGAGAAAAGAATGACCAGCACGGGGAGAAGGCAGTAGCGGCCAGGCTGACCCTGCATTCTGGAGAATCACCCAGGAAACACCACACTGATGCTGAATTCAGCTGTGCACAGGGTAGGATGAGATAGATGCTTTCCAAAATCGAGCTAAAATTCTCCTGTCTTTCACGCCCCCACGAAGTCGTCCCACACCCTGCAAGCTGCACCAGCCTTAGTGAACACAGTCCGCGTGCATCTTTAGGAACGGAACACAGGTGTGGAGGCAGCTCCAGCAGGGTCGTCTGAATTTCTGTGTGCAGAGACAAGAGCTGGGGAGTGGAAACCAAGAGCCAAAGATCTGGGTCCTTTTGCTTTTTGGAAACTGCTTAGCCTGGAACACAGGAGGAGGGCTCCAGATGAAGGCTGAGTTCCCTAGCTTTGAAAAATGACCAGTTCACCATTCACCTCACCCTGTGGTGGGTAGGGATGAACAGTCTCAGTTGCACGACGTCCCAAGCTCTTTGAAGAAAAACATAAACAAGTAGATGTTTGTGAGAAATGTAGTCATCGCTTCTGGGCCTTCTGGCTAGGATCAAGCAGAGAAATGCAGTCATATTGGTTTTAATGCAAACAGACCTCCTCCAGAGACCGGAAAAGAGAGAAAGCTATGAACTCCGCCTGTTGCTCGGGGTCCCCAGATCACCAGCCTGTGACTGCATGAAGGAGCTCACACACCAGGCTGTGCAGTTCTGGCCCACGGGCTCTGGTCTGAAGACCAAGCTCCTGGCTGTAAATACAAGTGGCTTGCTTTCTCCCCCAGTTGCTCTGGCCACCCCTCACCAGCCCACCCCTGTGCCATGCCCAGCCTGGGTGCGTGCATAACCGGCTGCGTTGCAGCTCCTGACCCAGCACACTGACCAGCTGCCCTTGGCTTCCTGGCTGCCAGGTCTAACGGGTGTTGAGACCACTGCACAAGGGGCTCTGCGCCTCCAGTCCGCCTTTCACCTTCTGCCCTCAGAGGCCTGTCTTGCCCTCTCCACCCTTCCTCCACTTCCAGCTGACAAGCTTGCTTTTTCTTCAGTTATAACTCAGAAGCCACTGGGCCAAAATGTTCTCGCTTTCCCACCGCTAGAGCCACAGACCCACCTGCCCATCTCTCCTGCTAGGCTTACAAGGAAGAAAGGACAGTTGGGTCCTTCCACTCACCCAGTTCCTCCAGCTGAGTCTTCAGCCCTCCTCCTCTCATTTGGGGGGGACTCGAGAGCAACTTTCGCTCCTTGTCTTCCATCTCTCCTCTCAATCTCATTATTCCCCATGAAGATTCTGAGATGTTTAACTACTGTCTTTCACAGTTAGCTTTTATTTATCTTCAAAACAAGATGTACATACACATACAGGTGTGTGTTTGTATCCACACACAAACACACAGAAGTGGAAGAGAAGAAAAAATGTTCAAAATTGTGGGATTTTGGTAAAGAATATATTAGAGGGGCTGGTGAGATGGCTCAGTGGTCTAAAGCACCTACTTAGAACAAACTTAGCAAATCACAGGGACCGCGGTTCAATCCCCAGCACCACATGCCAGCCAGCCCTGCCCCCTGGTGGGCTGAGCTGGCCACACACACACACACACACACACACACACACACACAAATAAATAAATAAATAAATTAATTAATTAAAAAAAAAAAAAGAATATATTAGAGTTTGTGCCATTCTAGTAAATGTCTCAAAGTTTAAATGTCTCATAGTAAACTTTTGGGGGTTTGTTTGTTTGCATGTCTGTTTGTGGAGACAAGGTCTCACTGTGTAGCTCAGGCTGTCCTTTCACTCTAGCCCAGGCTACCCTTGAACTCTTGGCGATGCTCCTGCCTCAGTCTTATGAGAGCTGGGATTGCAAGCTTCGTTTATGTTTGAGATTATTTCAAGTGCCTCAGAGAGAGGTCTCCCCTAACTACCAAATCTGGAGTTGCTACCTGGTATATCTTCTCTCCTACTGACTTGTTCTTTTCATTTATAGAACTTCCCGTGTCACAGAACTATCCACACATGGCTAAATCCAGCAGCCTTCCTGGATCTGCAGATCTGTGACTCAGTGTGACTAAACAAGCAGGGGAGTCAGCTGGGAGGCGACCAGGCAGGAGAAGGTGAGGAATGCAGGATCTCACCCGGATGTCACAAACTTGACATGAGCGCTAGAAATTCAAAATTCAAGCGCAGTACTGTTTTCATGTCATTTTGTTCATTTGAGACAGGATTTTACTATGGAGTTCAAGCTGGACTTGAACTCACTGTGTACCCCAGCTGGCCTCAAACACTAAGTAATCCTCCTGCCTCAGCTTCCCAAGTGCTGAGATTACAGGTATTCACCACCATGCTTGGCTTAATGTAAAATTTAAGAAAAAAAAAAAAAAAGTAATGCAAGAACTCACCGTGATGATACATTTAAAAATCACAATTTTAAATAAAGTAAGAGGTCCCAGGGAGATATCTCAGTAGAATGAGCGCTTGCCTGGCAAGCACAGGGACCTGAGTTCAATCCCTAGTACAAATAAATAAATAAATAAATAAAACATGATAAATAAAGTAAGATATGAACCTCTACTTTTGTGACCTTCCGTGGTAGACTAACAACTGCTGGTAAACATGTCACGCCCAGGTGAAGGGAGCCAGCTGAGAGGTGCCAGGTGTGGGAGCCCACCTGAGGATTGCTGCCAGCCAAATGAAAAGAACTGGAGATCAAGAAGGAAGCTGTCGGGAGCTGTTAGGGAACTGCTGGTCTTCCTGGTGAAGCGTGTCATGTTGGCTACATCGATATGGACGCAGCTGTTCTCATCACTGGAAGAGCTTGAAACCTCACTGTCACTCAGGACAACTGTGGTACCTTTTGGGGGAGCTCTGGTTCTTACTTTGAGCACTGCTTCCTGGCTCCGGTGCGGATCCCGCCACCTGCTAGCACAGATGCTTCGTCCTGCAGCACAGACTTTCTGGCTTCCACCACTGACCTGTGGGCCTTCCCAGTGCAGATCCGTGAGACAGGCCCCCGGTCTTCAGCTGGACTCGCGCTGGCCATTGCTGTGGGATCCAGGCCCTCTGCTGGGTTCTTTTGGTTTTAGTGTGTGGACAGATTTCCTGCACTCTTTGTATATGACTCTTGGGGTGGCTATCATAAAATAATCTTATAACTGCTCTCCTGTAGTGTTCCCCTTGCTAAGCCCAAGCCTCAGTACCCTCTGTCACTCATCTTGCCCTCTAACTCTGGTGTTGGTTTCAGTAAAGCTTTATAAAAACAGGCAGCTAGCCATAGGCCATAGTTTGCCATTTTAAAAGTATCATATTAAAGTATTTGTGTTGGGCCGGCCAGATAATTCAGCAGACTAAAGTACCTGCTTAGTGGGGCTGGTGAGATGGCTCAGTGGTCTAAAGCACCTACTTAGAACAAGCTTAGCAAAGCATCAGGGACCGCGGTTCAATCCCCCAGCACCACACGCCAGCCAGCCCCGCCCCCTGGTGGGCTGAGCTGGCCACACACAC
>NW_004524612.1:12270318-12291176 GCF_000260255.1 Octodon degus
AAATAAAAATAAAGTACCTGCTTAGGCAGACACAGGGACTGGGTTTCGATCCCCGGTATGCAGTGCTGGCCCCGCCCCCGGGGCACACTGAGATGGCGATTGAGACTGGGCGTGGTGGTACACCTATAATCCCAGTACTTAGGAGGCTGGAAATAAGAGGATTGCTCCAAGTCTGATCTGTGTAGTGAGACCCTGTAGGCCTTGTATGAAATATGGAAAAATAAAATATTTGTCTTGATGACTGAGGCTTATGGGGTCCCCTTAAAATTTGTCCTATTCTGGACTTGCCCTGGCTCCCTAGCACCCATATACACTTTGTGGTCTGCATGTTCATGTATTATCCTTCTTTAAAACTTTTTATTTGTTTCTTTGTTGTTTGAGTCAGGGTCTTTCTTTGTAGTCCGGGCTGGCCTCCAGTGAGTGATCCCCCTGCCTCAGCCTCCCAGATTCTGACACGATAGGCATGGGCCTCCATGCCCGACTTGAAAGAACTTATTTTAGGCTGTGTGCTTCTTAAAGGCCAGGTTGTATCTTTTACCCTTATCTTTGGCACCACTGTTGTAGTAGTCTTTTTATTTATTTATTTATTTTTTTATTTGTGCGTGTGTGTGTGTGTGTGTGTGTGTGGCCAGCTCAGCCCACCAGGGGGCGGGGCTGGCTGGCATGTGGTGCTGGGGGATCGAACCATGGTCACTGTGCTCTGCTAAGCTTGCTCCAAGTAGGTGCTTTAGACCACTGAGTCATCTCACCAGCCCTCTAGTAGTCTTAATGGGGGCTAACTGAGGACTCTGAACCTAATAGTCTTACAAATATGCAAGGCTACCAGCCAGCAATTGAAATGGACTCAACTTCATTGACTATCCTGGGCTGGAGAGCTGTTTGTTTGTTTCTTAGGTTGTCCCCACCCCCCACTCCCAGGAGAGGAAAAGGGAATGAAATGAATAAATTTGCAAAACCTTCTAAGTTCCTTCTGGGAGCCAGAAAATACATGGAGACTACCTACAGCTTCCTTCTGAAGTCCAATATCATTAGAAATTGATGAAGTCAATGGGAGGAGGAAACCGCCAGAGGCATAAAGCCAGAGGGAACAGAAGCCTGGGCCAAGGCTAGGCCTGCAGTGTCAAGAGATGGCTTACTGGGGGGCCTGCCCCTTAGCTCAGTTCTTTAAGTGGCTGCTTCAACAAAGCAGTCAGGCTCAGGTTGCTGTGGTTCCATCCCCACAACACAAGACAGCCAGTCATGCCTTGAAGGCATTCGGAGCAAAAAAAAAAAAAAACACTTCTGCCATTTTGTTGCTGGTGAGATGGCTCAGTGGTCTAAATCACCTACTTAGAACAAGCTTAGCAAAGCACATGGACCGCGGTTCAATCCCCCAGCACCACATGCCAGCCAGCCCCGCCCCCAGGCGGGCTAAGCTGGCCACACACACACACACACACACACACACACACATAAATAAAATAAATTAAAAAAAAAAAAGAGATGGCTTACTGTCTCTCAAGTAGAGGGTTTTTTGTTTGCTTGTTTGTTTATTTTTTCTTTAAGAAAAGGGTAATAAATGAAAAAAAAAGACACAAGAATAAGAAAAAAAAATCACAGGTCTGTCCTGTTACAATTCTGTGTATGGTTAGATTTCTAGATTTCTTTGTAAAAATATGTAAATGTTTATTTCTAGTTTCTTAAAATTATTTTTCCTTCATATTCTGTAAGGACTTAAAGTTCAACATATCAATATTTGATGGAAAATACCTGTTCCATGATATGCCAAAGATGTTTGATATTTAGACAGACAGGGTAAACCGAACTGCATATATTGCAGGTTAATAATTAGCTTCTCTTCTGGAGGGTTAACAACCTAAGTTAGCAGTTCAAAATTAGAGAAAAGGAAGGGCTGCAAGGTCAGCCAACATTTTGGCCCTAGCCTTTCAAGGTCAGTGAGGACTTGGGACATAGGAGAACCTGTACTGAAACATCATGGAACTCAGTTGTGCCCCAAATTTTCTGATCAAAGAGATTATGGAGCCACAGAGGAATGTGAATGATGATGTATAGTGTGCCTGGGGAGAGTCACATTGGGAGAAAACATTCTCTCAGGCTTTCACAGAGAGCAAATTGATCAAGCAATGGCCGTGACTACTCCTCTGACAAGGATCTACAAAGTGCAGTACAGGGTTACAGGATAAATCCTGAGGGTACTTGACTGACCTTATCAGATACAAAAGTTACATTTCTTGTTATATAGGTCTTGCTTTATCTTTGTCTTAACCATCCAGCAAAAAAGTATAAAAACGAGGTATATAAAGTAAAGCCATATTAACACGATGAGCTGTAAAAGGTTCAAGTCAATAACTTCTGAGGATAACCCACCAATATTATAGACTGCTAGACAGTGTTGGATTGTTTTGCTGAATTCAAATACCTATAATATTTAGATGCCAATAGAATACCCACCTCTGATAGGACTAAACACAAAAAGGGGATACAAAGGAAAGATCATTTTGTATTTATATATACAAAATAGTTAGGATAGGTATACAGCTATTTTTGCTTAATTCAATGAGAAGGAAGAGGTGTACTAATAGTGTTTGGACAGGATATCCTGTCTGCTTTTTGTACTATGGATAACCACTAAGAAGATAACAATGTATAATGTATTGATTATCGAAACTGTCCTATTAATCAGCTTTGAAATTGTCTCATTCATATTTGTTTCTCAATATAAAAGAGAGAGAGAGAGAGAGAGAGAGAGAGAGAGAGAGAGAGAGAGAGAGAGCAGCTTCCTAGGATGCATGTGGCTAACCTGTGGAATCCCTGTGGTCCAGCTTCCTGGGCAGGCCATACCCAGAATAGTTCCGAAGCCTGTCAATGTGAATGAAGAGGGCGGGAAAGCTGTTGTCCCAAGTTGAGGATGACTCTGGCTGTGAGAGATCAGGACCAGCAAGGTCTCACCACATTACGCACCGAAGGGCCTCTGCAGGAGGCAGTGGACCTGTTTCCCGCAGTGACCCGAGGCTGCACTGAAGCAGCATGTGAAGCAGACGGGTTCAGCCTCCATTCCCCCTGCCTGGCAGCACAGGCACAGCCTTGTGCTTTGGACCAAGCAGGAGTATGGTGCCCTGGGTCAGATCAGAGACGCCTCCAGGTGAAAAGATGTGCCTCGCACAAGCCAGTTAGCTTGTGAGAACTTGGGTGAGGAGTTGGGAAAGAGAAGTGATTCAGTCACTTTCGCATGCCCACGCTGAGGCCACGGGTCATGCTAGCTTCCATTCATCTTTGTAGAAAGCTTGTTTTGTGGGGTTTTTTTTTTGGTGGAACTGGGGATTGAACTCAAGCCCTTGTGATTGCCAGGCAGGCGCTTATTCTACTGAGCCATCTCCCCGGCCCCATGAAAGCTTGTTGTGTGGATGCTTGTTGGCATCTCTTCTGTTCTAGTCCTGGTCCACATGCCTCCAGCAGCACCCCAGAGCCCCACAGAAGGGAACAGTTCATGAGAACAGAAGGAGAAGCTTGGAACTAGGGTGATTCTGTCCACTGGTCAGCAGCTTCCCTTGGGTGAAACGAGTGCCTCTCTCTTCCAGCAGGGACTGCAGACTTACAAACCACCCTTCCTCCAATGGGCAAATAATGGTATGTGCACATGTGCAAATGAACTTTTGCTCCTTTTTTTAACCTATTAACATATTTAGAATTCATTTTCCGTAGTGCTTCATTACTATGCAGGCTGAATCACAGACCTGAATCTCAAGAGAAGTTACAGTAGAACTTAGCCTATGCGTTGGAATTCCTCTATGCTTGACTACAAGTGCCAAGTGCGAAGCCGACCTGCTAATTTCCACCCTCCAAATGTTCATTGTGCTGTGCTTCATTGCTCTCAGTAGCCCAACCATTTTACCTGTACTAGAAGATGCTATTGGATCAAATGCACCTGTCTAGGTCCTCACAAGCCCATCCACTCCCATTCAGTTCTAGCCTATCGGCTCCTTCCATCTGTTCCTTCCTAGATGCCCCAGTCTAACCTGTCCTGCACACCACTGACTCTCTCCTGCAACCTTGGTGAAGTTGTGTCGCTTTCCTGTTCAAAGCAACATTCACATTTACCGGAGCTGAGTCTCCCAGAGGTGGCCCTGAGCACCTCTACTTCCCGCCCTAGGCCCTGCACGAATGCTGGGCACATCAAGATGCAGCCGCAGCCCACACTGCTACCCCCACCCTCACCTGTGCTGTTCTGCCAGCCTGGTCCCATGCACCCACCGCTCATCTTTTAAACTAACCTGTCCTCTTCATGTGAGGGAGGCGTCTTCTCAGAGCCACAGCGTGGGCCTAGAATGATGGAAATGACACTGATTACTGTGTGATTCACATGCGTTTAGGTGGTGACCTTTCTCCCCCATGAATCAGTGACTTTCCCAAGAGCAAAGGGCAGATTTTCCCTCTGGTTTCCTCCATCCAAGGCACTGCTGGGTTGCTCTCAGCAGGGCTTCTGCTTGTGATCCAGGATTGTTCTGTAGCTGCTGAGCTGGAAAATTCTCAAGGACAGTGGTGCCTGTGTGCTCAGGAGAAAGGGTCTTGGGTTTGCCATCAAAGAGATGAGGTTTAAAACTGAACTACAGTTAAGCATAGCAGTGGCTCATGCCTACAATCCCAACTACTCAGGAGGCTGAGGCAGGACAATCACTAACTTGTGCTACTTAGAAAGACCCTCGGGAAGGAAGGAAAGAAGGAAAAAAGAAACCAAATTATACTATTAGTGATAGTTGGGGGAAATTACATGCCTGCACTGATAAAACTGGAATAACTGCAAGTTGGCAAGGTAAGCGCTATCACTTACCTAGCGATATCACTGGATCTAGAAGCACTCAGCCTCATCATGCTGTTCACTTCTTTTGTTTTTGTTTTAGCTGAGGAAAAATATCTCAGTCTAAAAACTTACAGGCCATCCTGGGCTACATAGCAAGTTTAAGGCCAACCTGAATTGCAGAGCAATATCCTGTCTCTCAAAAAAAAAAAAAAGCTTGAAGCGCCTTAATGAATTGGTCTGTGTTTTCTGAAAAACATAACCAGCCATCAGCTGTTTAAAACTTAAGGACTTCTAGAAACGGGTGGAGTGATAGCACCAGAGAAACACGTCTCTGCTTTTTGGTGTCCAGATGCTGGAATATAACAACATGAGGAAGAGAAGAAGGAAAGAAGTAGGTCCCCAGGACCCAGCAAGGATCTGAGGGAGAATTCAATCCCACAAGCAGAGTGGAGAGACCTCAACGCGGAAGAAGGGGATGTGGTAAGCAGTGCTTTCTCCCGGACCTGACTCGCTGTATGAAAGGTGGTTCAAGCCTGCAGACGCCCAGTGACTACTGCAACCCCAGAGGCCACCAGAGCAATGGGCACGGTGGGAGCAGTGGAGACTGAGTCACTTGGGTTCAGCCATCCTCCAGGACAGGGTGACTGGACAGTAGCCATCTTGGAGAGGAACCAACTCAGCTTGGAATTCAGAGAAGTCACTGACCAACCCCATCTAGCAGCTCCCAGTGTCAGGGTGAGGCAGAACCCACTCCAGAGGTCACAGAGCCAAGTTCAAGCTGGCAGCGACCTGAGTGAAGTCAGGAGGAGACACACAGAGTGTTGCAGGCTGAATGAATTGGGTTCCATCCTCATAGCCAGAAACCAGCCTGAACCCCAGAGGAACTAAAGATGCAGGCTTTCTGGGGTTATCCACTACCCCACCATAAGTCTACCACTGGCTTGCTGGGATGAATCAATATGAATCTGGGCTCTGTCTGTCTACTCAGTCTCCCAGTGATAACAGAGACATGCCCTGAAGTGGACTTTTTTCTTTTCTTTTCATCTTCTTGTTCCTTTATTTTTTTTTTCAGATTTGTTTGTTTATTTGATACAGGGTCTTGCTACACAGTTCAGACTCATAGTGATCCTCTTGTCTCAGCCTCCCCAGCACTGGGATTCCAGGCATGCACCACCATGCCTGGTTTCAGGGTCTGGCACAGTGTGGGACTAGCACAGATCGTGGTATCAGGAATCGAACCCAGGTCTTTGCATTTGTCAAGCAGGTGCCTAGACTGCCAGGCTATCTCCCCAGCCCTTGTCCTTATTTTTAAGAGTAAGAATGTTGTCACCAGTTTTGTTGGTTGTGGTGGCGGCAGCAGTGGTGGTGGTGGTGATGTTCTATTCTGTCTTTTTTTTTTTTTTTTCTGTATTTTAGGGAAGTGTCTACAGGATGTTCAAGGTCTCATTACTAGATCGGACTCATAGTGATTCTCCCGTCTACAGCCTCCCAAGAACTGGGATTGTAGGCATGCACCACCACGCCCAGTCTCAATCGCCACCTCAGCGCACCGGCAGGCCTGGGGATTGAACCCTGGCCCCTACACCTGCTTGTAGGCACTTTAATCCATTGAGCTATTTGGCCGGCCTCCTGTCCTTGTTTTTATATCTTCTCTTTCTCCCTCCTGTCTTCTTCACCAGTTTCCCAAAGTTTCTGTAATCTTCCTTTATCATCCAGCCTTGCTTCTAGCCTCTTTCTCTTCTTGTATTTCTCTATTTTTCTCATTAATCTCTTTTAAATTTTCCCTCAGGAGGGTAAAATCACAATACTGAGGGCATATATTTCCTTGTATACAATTTTCTGGTTTGTTTTTGATATATAACCACAAATCTAGTTTGTACAGTTAAGGTGGCAAATTAATAGTTACCACAACTTGTCATTTTCTAGGCTATGTTTAATATTATTGTTATTGTTGATTGTACTGCTTTAACCAACATGACATAATTGCTCTGATCAGTTCTTCCTGATGTGCTAAGACTGAGATTGCCTAAGAGTCATAAAAAATACTATAGGCCAGTGGCAAAAAACTAAGGGCCAGGCCCAATAGGCAGCAACTTCTCCTCTCCAGTTAATTGAAGAGGTAGGATCTTACAAAAGACTCAAAATCCAAAAACCAGCTATACCTGGAAACACCTCTTAGAACTGGTCATCTCATCAGGGTTCTAACTACTAGAAATGAAGCTACCTGCCATAAACGATTTATAAGCATCAACCCAGGAATTAAAGTTAAAAATTAGAAAATGAGGCCATCTTGCTTCCTTTCCAGTCGGTCGTGACCGCGGTCCACAGAGGCTTGAGCCATGAGGCTACTACCCAGAGCCGGACTCCTTTCGAGATTTTATTCCCTCAAAGTTGCCCCCAAAGTTAAAGCCGCAGCCGCCCCTGCAGGAGTGCCTCTACATCCTCAGGACCTTGAGTTTACCAAATTACCAAATGGTTTGGTGATTGCATCTCTGGAAAACTATGCTCCTGTGTGCAGAATTGGTGTGTTCATTAAAGCCGGCAGTCGATATGAGGACTCCAGCAACTTAGGGACCTCTCACTTGCTGCGCCTTGCGTCCAGCTTGACTACAAAAGGTGCTTCTTCTTTCAAGATAACACGTGGAATTGAAGCAGTTGGTGGTAAATTAAGTGTGACTGCAACGAGGGAGAGCATGGCATACACCGTGGAGGGCCTGCGGGACGACTTTGAGATCTTAATGGAGTTCCTGCTAAACGTGACCACAGCACCAGAATTCCGTCGTTGGGAAGTAGCTGATCTTCAGCCACAGCTAAGAGTTGACAAAGCCGTGGCTTTTCAGAACCCACAAACTCGTGTCATTGAAAATTTGCATGCTGTTGCTTACCGGAATGCCTTGGCTAATCCCTTATATTGTCCTGACTATAGAATTGGCAAAGTGACATCAGAGGAGGTAACTGGTAAAACGTACTCATCTAAACATTAAATTGAGTAGTCATCTACCAAAAAAAAAAAAAAAAAATTAGAAAATGAAAAGAGACTTAAGCAAGACCCAACCCCTGATTTCCAGTTCAACAAAGGCAAAACCTAGGGGCAATTAGACAGAACTATTTGAAAGGCACACACCTGAACTTTCTGAAGTGGTAACACTGGAAGCAACAAAGCAGATGAATGAGGTACTAGGAAAAATTTAATAAAAATGATCTCTCTGATTACCCCAGAAATGGTGACCACAATGAAAAGCATACTTAATGACTCAGGAGCAAATACAGATAAAAGAATAGAGGACATTAGGAAAGTGATGGAAACCATGAATTCCCAACAGAAGAATGAAGTAGAGTCCATGAAACAGATTTAAACAAATATTCAAGACATGAAAAATTTTCACTGAAGGCATAAGCAGCAGAATGAGCCAATATCAGGACAGAATCTCACAAACAGAAGATAGGATTATGGTTAGAGATCATGAAAAGAAAGATTTCTTAAAAATACCAAAAGACCATACAAAAATTCAACAACTACTAGATGATGCAAAGAACAATAAGATCAGATTGATTGGAGTCAGTGAAAAAAACAGGAGAGAGACAAGCATAAGAAAATCTGTTCACAAAAGGAATGGTAGAAAATTTCCTAAGCATGAAAAAAAATTTTTTCACGTGCAGATGTGTGAGGCAGATAGAGCTCTAACTGATCAAGAGTGGGATTTTGGTTTCCATATGGCAATGTCCTCTATTGTTAGGTATAAGGCTTCAGTGAGGTTCAACCCAGATATTACCCTTCTGAGTATTTTTCCAAAAGAACTGAAGATATCACACCACAACACAGCTCAATCTTGAAAACAACCCAAATACCCATCATTTGAGGAATCGATAAAAAAGATGTGATATTTTTACACAATGGAGTATTACTCAACTATAAAGAGAGATAAGCTTGAGGTTTGTATAGGTAAATGGATACAACTAGAGGCTACAGTCATAAATGAAATAAATCAGACGCACATGTGTAAACATCATATTGTCTCCCTAGTGTAAGAACCTGAAATAATAAATAAAATCTAAAAGGTACAATAGATATAATAAAATGGGAAAAAAAACCAGAACACAAGGATTAAACAATCGAGATGAGGGAAAGGAGAAAAGGTAGAAAAAAGGAGGAAAAGTCATATAAGTACATACACAGGATAGCTCAGATGATTGTACTACTAATTTCTATCAGTTTCTTTTAAGGTAGCAGTTAATATTTAAAATGTTTACTTTGACTAACTCCATATGCTAATACCTGTAATCTGAGCAGCTACACTGAGGACAGCAATGCACAATATGACAACCATGGTTGAAGACTTTCCACCTTGTTCTTTTAAATGTGTAACATCTCTAATGTCTCACCAATTATCATTATACTTTCTTCAAAATAATTTAAAAAATAAAAAGCAAAGAGGACAAGGAAAAAATTAAGGTTTATTGAAAGGAAACGTCAATATTTGTGTAATCAATCTTCCATACCTGTATCTTGTAATCTGGGCAACAACTTTGATAATAACAATATGTACTATAACAACCACTGTTAATCTTCTTGTTTTGAAATTCTGTACCATCTGTGGTGTTGTATGTTGCTTTGTTTCTGTCTTTGTTCTTATTATATGTTTTTATTTTTGTTTTCCTCTTTAAAATAAAAAAACTCTACCCATGATTTAAAAAATATAAATCAAGGCATATAATAGTCAAGATTTTAGAAATTCTACATAGGAACAGATTATTAAAAGCTGCTAGAGAAAGGAAACAAATCACCTATAGGAAAAGAGCCTACTAGAATCACAGCAGGCTTCTTACAGGAGCTCACAAGGCAAGGAGAGCTTGGAGTGAAGCATTTCAAGCCCTAAAAGAAAACATCCACCCAACCCGGGTTGATGAATTCCATAAAACTATTTTTCAAAATTGATAGAGAAGTAAGATACTTTCATGACAACACTTGGAACAATTCATGACAACCAAACCGCCATTGCAAAGTGTTCTGCAGGACATTATTCTAGAGTTGATGAGGACCACAACTCCATGAGCCCCCACAGAATGGATCCACCAGGCAAGGCAATGAATTAAACGTGGAGGGGGAGCGGTAGCAGGAAAATCACATGGCAAGGTTAAGTCAATGCATTTCATATATAACCATCATTGTAAATGCTCTCAATTCACCAGTCAAACAAAAGAGACTGACAGAACGGATCAAGAGGCAAGATCAAATAGTCAGCTGCCTATAAGAAATACATTTAGTTAAAAAAGAAATTCACAGACTAAAAGGATGGGGGAAAATAGTGCATGCAAGAAGAAGCCAGAAAAAGAGTCTATGTAGGGGGCATCACAATTCCTAACTTGAAATTATACTACAATGGCATTGTGATTAAAGCAGTATGGTAGTGGCAAAAGAAAAAGAAAAAACCCAAAGCTGAGGATCAGTGCAACACACTCAGCCCACTTATCTTTGACAAAGGAGCCAAACACCTTCACTGGAAGAGATGGCCTCTTTAAAACATAGTGATAGAAAAAAAAAAAAAATAGTGATAGAAAACCTGGCTTTCCACATGCCAAAGATTAAAATTAGACTCATAATTTCACTGTGCACTAAACTAAAATTGAAATGGTTCAGAGATATAAATGTCAAAACAAAAACTAAGTTTACTAGAAGACAGAATAGGCACAGTTCTTGAAGGCATTGGAGGTAGGCAAAGACATTACAAACAAAACCACAACTGCATAAGAAACATCACAAAGAATCAACAACTGGGATTTTGCACAGCAAAAGAAACCACCAACAGAGTGAAGAGATAGTCCACAGTAGGGGAAGAGATTTTTGCCAGCTGTTCCTGAGACAAAGGACTAGTATCTAAAATATATTTATTTAAAAACTAAAAAAACTCAGACCCCCCCCAATTTAAATACCTAATCCAAAAATAGCCATCTAAAATGAACAGACACTTCTCAGATAAAGAAGTACAAGTAGCAGATAAATAGATGAAAAAGTTATTCGACATCCCTGGTCATTCAAAAGATCCAAATTAAAACAACACAGATCCAGAAAGGAAGGCTATCATCAAGAAATCATCTGATAACAAATGCTGGTGGGGGAACCCTTCTTTGGTATAGGTGGGAGTGTAGACTTGTGCCACCATTGTAAAAATCAGTGTGGAGATTCCTCCAAAAATGAAAACTAGAAGTTTTATTTGACCTAACTATTTCCCTTCTTGGAATCTTTCTAAAAGCATTAAAAACATCGTACCACAGCAATACACACCCATATTCGTAGCAGCAGTTTTTAATAGCTAAATCTTGCAAGCAGCCCAAGTGCCCCACAACCAATGAATGATGGATCAAGAAGGGGGGTGTGTGTGTGTGTGTGTGTGTGTGTGTGTGTGTGTGTTATATACAATGGACTACTGTTCTGCCATAAAGCAAGATAAGCTTGAGACATTTCTAGCTAAATGTACGCACCTTGAGACCAGGCTCTTAAGTGAAATAAACAGGACATACACGTTTAAGTACCACACTGTTTCTCAAGTGTGAGAAACTAAAGGTGTGAATAAGGATCAAAATGTGTAATGGATATTCAAAAACATTCAAATGAGAAGAGGGGAAAGGGAGAAGAAAGAAGCAAGAAATGAAAGAGACTAGAAGGAAAACATGGCAATAAAGCTTTTGTAAATAATATAGGAAGGAAGATTGAAGGGAGGGGAGGAAAATGGGGAAGGAAAGAAGAAGCGGGATTTATCGTTTACAGGTATAAATTCTCTATGGTAAATGCTATCAATATGTATACCTAAAATGTACAGTAAGAAAAGAAAATGAAAAATGAAGAAAAGAAAATAAACATCAAATCCAATAGATACAAAAATAACTTGTAATTTTATTTATGCATTATGGAAACTACCTGACTGGCACCTGATTATAAATGGCAATGAAATACTGATTCTACCCCTTTTAAAAATCAACCAAGCAAACAAAAACTTACTCTGAGCTAAAAAAAATGTTTAAAATCTAAAAATATTTGAGACTATAAAACTAGTAGCCAACACAGCAATGCAAGTGCTATAAAACCCTGACTACAGCACTACCTCACTCCATTATAATAATTTATGGCTGCCAGTCTCTTCTGTGAGCCGCTCCAGGGAAAGAGCTGCACGCTTTTATCCTTCATCCCCATTCTTGGCATGGAGAAAGCCTTCGCTTTATGTTTGTAGTCTGACCAGAAAGCAAACTCACAGTATCTCTCACAAATTAAATCGCACATACCCTTTGACCTAAATATCACACTCTAGAAATTTATCTTGCAGTCAAGCATATCTTATAGACATGGGTGCAAACAGATAAATACCAAAACTATGACTTGTGGTAGTTTGTAACAGCAAACTAAACCGACAAGCACACAACAATCCACTAAATGGCCAGAATTAGGGGGCCAGTTACATGAACACGCATCAAGGAGCGCTGTATAACATTCAAAACTGTGCAGTAGACCCTCAAGCGCTAGTGTGGAAAAGTGCTCAGAAATACACTTTAAATGAAAGCACAGGCTGTACGGTGTGATACACACATGCACATGCACACAGACTTGCATGTGTAAGGACAGTTTCTGGAAGGACACACAATCCAGGAAACGGTTTCTAGTGGTTGCCTTTCTAGAGCAGGACTAAAAAAATCAGAAAGCAAAGGAAGGATTTTCACAATCACTGTTTATCCTCCAGTACAATTTGAACTTGTTACTAAGAAAAGAAATTAATTTTGAAAAAGCGTTAGTTAAGTGATGAACTATACCAACAAGTATCGGCTGAATACTTCTGCTGTGAGCAGTTCCCTCATTGGTTATTAACTTCCACTAGCAAGATGAAGAAAGTGGGATGTGCTGGGGCTCCTTTCTCCTCCCTTGATGTGAGTTCAAAGACCATGAGGAAGAATTTGCGGCGCACTAGGTCACACGGCAGGACTCTCTGGTGGTTTGTCAATGTCACCGAGAGCTCCTAATGCATTTATAATCCCACCATATGTGTCGATCATGGCTGGTTCTCTGTGATCAATTACCAGTGCCATCGTAGGTTCTGTTCACAGAAACCACAGCCCTGCTGGGACAGAAGAGGGGATAGAGAAAAATCAGCTTTGCTGATTGTCTCTGAAGAGTCCTTGCTCTTTCCCAGGAAGCCATGTGGCTCCCTGAACAGTTGTCCCCAAGCTGGCGCTGTGTAAAGGAGAGGTATCTATAGCAGCGAGGGGTAGCGATTCATCTGAAGCTGTCAGGGAAAGTGTTTCTGCACTTTAATGTCAGAGAGCCGTGTCAGTATCATAGGTCTGACGTTCCCTTGCCAAGGCTCTGTGTTCGCTCCTGGGATACAAAATGAACACACAGAGCCTGCTGGTTGGCTCCCAGGAGCATGCTTTGGAGAAAGGACAAAAAAATCCACTGCAGGTTCCTGCCAGGGCCTGCTGGGGCCCTCCCCTCCCCTGCCTTCCTATTCGCCCAGCCTGGAAGACGCCCTGTCCCTTCCCCTCTCTCTGGGTAATTTAGGGTTCTCCAGCTGGACCCAGTTTGCCCTCTTGGCCTGTCTGGCCCACAAAGTGTACCAGAAGTCCCAGACAGTGTGGCCACCTCAGAGGCCAAAGGTCTCTGGCTGTAGAGACAAATGGAGAAGAACTCAGGGTCAACCTCAACAAGGACATAGAGTTCTTCAAGATCTGGGCTGTGTAGGTCTTGGTCGGACCCGTTCTCCCAGGCCCACCCACACATCTGGCACCGAGCCTCTCTTCCTGTGATGCACTCCCAGAGCAGACATAAGGGACAGGAAGGGGCGGGGAGGAGGGAGGGAGAGGCAAAAACTGAGGAACATCTGTATTTCTTTCTTTTTTTTTTTTTTCCACATTTCAAGTTTTTATCATAGTCATTGATTCAGTGGACATTTGTATTTCAATACATGTATTTATTGCACAATCTACCAGCAAATTAGACCAAAGTACTATCAGTTTTTAAAAATCATGCAATTCATTAAGAGAACACAAATTTGAAAGGGCCAGCCAAATAGCTCAGCAGATTAAAGCACCTGCTTAGGCAGATGCAGGGGTGGGGGTTTGATCCCCAGGCCTGATGTGCCAGCCTTACCCCGGGGGCACACTGAGAGAGCAATTGAGACTGGGTGTGGTAGAGTGCGTGCCTGTAATCCCAGCTCTTGGGAGGCTGCAAACAGGAGGATCACTACGAGTCCATTCTACACAGTGAGACCCTGGACACCCTGTACATCCTGTTCTAAATACAAAGAAAGAAAGAAAGAAAGAAAGAAAGAAAGAAAGAAAGAAAGAAAGAAAGAAAGAAAGTGTTTTGGAATGATCTTAGTCTAAAGTGACATCTGCCTGAGGTAAGATGACTTAGGTAGCTAGAACAGATCTCAGAGCTAGCAGAGAGAACAAAAGCGAAGGGCTGAGATGCTTTCTCTGTAGTATTGTACAGACCTCTTGGTAAAACAATATAATCCGGGAGAGGCATTTTATAAATTTTTATCGATAAAGTTATCACATAGTAAATAGAGTAGCTCTCATTTTCAGGTGCAAAACCTGAAATCTGAGAACTGTCTAAGGACAGAATATTAGTAAGTCTGAGCAACACCCTACTGCCTGCCTGCCTGCCTGCCTGCCTGCCTGTCTGTCTGTCTGTCTGTCCATAGCACACCTGCCCAAACTGTGGTACAAAGTATCAAGAGATATGGGTGTAGTGGCCAGACAGACCATTTTTTAAGCTGGCTTTGGATTTAAATCGCATTTTTCTTCCTCAGTTATACAATGCTTCATAGAACATGAGTCCTAACACAAACAAAATAACCAACTGCAGTCCTTGCCGCTATACGAATGCTAAGTACGGTGAGCTAATAGTCCAAGTCAGCCCCATGCCTCTTAGCCAAGAAACAGCGTCTGTCGTACAAGCCAGCTTTCCAACACTATCACAAAACTCCTGAGATAATTAACCTGCTGGCAAAGCCTGTCTGGCTCCCGCCGCCAGCCTTTGGGCCTTCCCAGTGCAGATCCTCAATACAGACTTACGTAGGACCCTGTCGTGGGCTCTGGGGCTCCAGCTGGACCCTGCCTCGCTGTGGGGCCCACACCCTCAGCTGCACTCTTTGGGTCTCTAGCACAGGGACCGATCTCTTGCATTCTTCCCCATTTGACTTTTTGGATGAGTATTGTAAAATAATCCTATACATTCATTATGGGTCCTGTATTAAATCTATTCCCTTGAAAATACAAGTCCCCTTCCTGGAACTTTATCAACAAGGGGAGATCAGCTTATGTCCCAGATGGGGAGACTGGAGCCCCAAACTGTGCCCAGGTGGTCACAGTCTGGCACCTCTTCCAGGACGCGCTCATCTTCCCTGCAAACCACTTCTTTTCTCCTAAGTTACCTTCCTCTCCCGCTCCTCTCCCCTGTGAAGTGAGAATATAAACTCCTACATCCCCCTGGGCTTCAGGGCATTGGCTATGCCTTCATGTGATTCCCCTGTACATGAAATAAATGGTCACATTTCCTCCTGCTAATCTGCCTATTGTTGGTTTATCTTGCGGACTCAGTTTTGGAAACCTCAGAGAAGGGAGAGAGAGAGTGTTTCACCTCCTTATGTTAGGCTACCGCATCTCTATCTACATCCCTCTCCTGGGAGGAATCACAGCCATCTCAGGAGGTAGAAGGAGAGTAGGATGACAGATTGGCTACTCCCTCTGGATTAGCCCTCTCCCCTAGGCTCCAGAATTACATCATCACGTAATCTTATAGCCAACGTCATCTTGGTTCTGAAAAGACATCCTCAACTCATCTAGTCCTGGACATAAATCAGCATGCCCTGAATCCAGCCCTTCCAGCTTTCCCTTCTGAGTGAGCATCCCTCACTGCCCCCACCCCAGAAATAGCTGTGTGAAACCCAGCTGTGGTTTCTCTCCACAAATGCATGTGACATTTCATTACTGATGTGGTAGGAGATAGTCAGGCACTGGGGGCTCCTGCTTTCAGGAATGGATTCATTACTTCTTCCAGAAACAAGGTATTTTCCTGGAGACTGAATTATGGGAAAGGTCTTATGGGACTGAATAATGTAGTTGCCTCAAGAGCTGACTGTTGCAAAGCAAGGTCATACAAGGTCTTCTGCACAGGTCAGTCACACTCCACGCTACATTGCCATCCGTCATGTTATAATGAACTCTTAGACCCTTGTCAGATGTGGCCCTCTGCCCCTAAACTTCCTTGCCTCTAAAACGGTCAGCTAAGTAAACTTCTCTTATTTATAAGTTACCCAGCCTCAGGCATTTTGTTACAGCAACACAAACCAGACTAAGACAGATGTGTAACTTCCCATCCTTTATGTCTGACAACCACCAGTTTTACTCTAGTCTCAGATGTGTCTGCTGCTGTCTGTATCATAATAGCCTTAGCTCAAGGAGCCCTGTGTTTCTCCCACCAGTGTTACTTAACCCCAACCAGCCTCTAACCAGCCTTCCCCTTTTTAGCTGGGCCCTTCCTGAACTGTTTCCCACACTGCTTCCAGAGAAAATGTTCTAAGGAGTAAATTTAATGCTGGAACTTCTTGTTTAAAATCTAATGACCTCCCTACTATCCTGATGTTTTGGGGGGTGTTTGTTTGTTTGTTTGTTTGTTTGTTTTGCGGAGCCAGGGATTGAACTCTGGCCCTTGCGCTTGCCAGGGAAGTGCTTATTCCACTGAGCCATCTCCCCGGCCCCTCCTGATGGTTTTTACTCGCATCATGGAGGTACACTCCAAGTGCTACACAATTCACCCGTTTAAAGCACGCAGTTCAACAGCCTGTGGAGTGCTATATTAATACGTGCTGTTTTAGTAGCACTCCACAACTATCACCGCAGTCTCAGAGCATTCCATCACTCAAAGGAAACCTCACACCCACAACTGGCTACACTCCATTCTTCCCAAACCTCCCTCAGTCCCTAGCTATCTCATAATCTACTTTCTGATTTTGTGGGTTTGTCTACTCCAGACATCTTATGTCAATAGACTCAAACAATGCGTGATTTTTTTTTTTTTTTTTTTTTGGTGAATGACGGCTTTCACTTATAAAATGATTTCCAGACTCATTCATCTTGTATCATGTATCTGAATTTCATTCCTGTTCATAGCTGAATAATATTCCATGGTGGGGATACACAACACTTCATTTATATATTCATTAGCTGAGAGATATTTAGGTTGTTTCTGCTTTTGGCCATTGTAAATAAAATTGAACATTCACACACAAGTGTTTTATATGAATGTGTTTTCATTTCTCATGGCCAAGCAGGAGTGAAATTCTTAGGTCATAGGGTAACCTGGTGTTTTACTTTGTAAGTAGCTGCAAATGTTTTCCAAGAGAGCTTTACTCCCCCCCAACACTAAGTCAAGCTGTTTAATATGATTACGAGTCCCTTCCAAACCTAATGTTCAGCTTATACATTCACTTCCATATCCAGGTATACCCCAAACCTCAAACCAAAAACATTATTAGACTGAAATTAATAGGCCCCAGAGAAGGGGAAAAAATTACAAATATGTATAAAGACTTGATTCCAAAAAAAAAATAAAATAAAAATAAAAAAAAAAATAAAGACTTGATTCCATTTGGGCTTCTCGGTATGGCACATTTTCCCCCTTGCCTAGACACCATCCACAGGTCCTCAGGCCTCAGTTTCCTTGGTATGTCTTCTCAGGATCCCTGGCCAGATTGGAGCAGCCCCTACATTCCCATAACCCCCTGCGATGGCAGACCTGGTCACCTGTTTTGCACACGAAGGTCATCACCCAGCACTGAACTTCAAACTCCCCGAGAGTTCAGTGTAATGAGTGTTAACAGTGGCTAAAACCCCAGCCTGGGTGGATGGCCACCCATCTTCCTCGCTAAGTAAGAGCTACGACCCATGGTCCCCAAGTCAGTTTTCTCCAGAGGAAGTTGTTGTCAAGCCCTCTTGGAAATACACAATCTGATTTTAAAAATAAAACATTTATAGTCCCTTCCTAATTCTGTTTTGCTCAGGCTAATAATAAAGCGAGCTGGCATTCCTGGGTATACAGCAACTGACAGTAGAGGCAACCAGGCCAAGAATGTGTGAGCTGGGGCAGGAATCTGCCTGCAATTAAAAATAGGCCGTGCGTCATACAAAAGAATTCAAAACTGCTCTTGGGATCAACAACTGGGAAAGAGTTAAATTCTGCAGATAAACAGATACTACTGATATTAAGAATGAAAATATGCAAAAGTCTATTTGAAGGGGCCGGGGAGATGGCTCAGTAGAATAAGCACTTGCCTGGCAAGTTCAAGGGCTTGAGTTCAATCCCCGGTTCCGAAAAAAAAAAAGTCTATTTGAAGTAATCCTAAAAGTAAACTAGAACACAAACTATAACATACAGATTGACTACAAGTATGCATTGTTGTGTTCGCACTGTTGTGTACGCACTGTGATCATAGCCAGAAAAGGTGTTATGAAGCTATGTTCATTTTATAGTAAAAATAAAATTTAAATGTTGTTTTCTCAACTTTTTTTGCTACAAAAATCTGTAACAAATAATTACCTATTTTTTCCTAAGTGTGCACCACTGAACGCGCTGAGCTTTTGTGTCTAAGGTACCACCAGGCACTGTTTATCATTTGCTGGATGTTTATGATGTAGTGCCTCTCTCACTTTTAAAATACATATGCTGTTATGGCTTGCATCCTAAGAGACTCACAGGACTCTGGTGTTCAGAAGTAGGGTTTTGAGAAGGTCAGAGGACCAGTCACCTACAGATAAGGAGACTGCACCACTAATTTTACTCAGCAGTGGATTCTTCCATTGATGAGTTCACAGCCTGTGTGCTGCAGAAGGTGGGCCTGGCCAGAACAGAGCCATGAAGGCACAAGCTCACCACTCCCTGCCCCCGGAACATGACCATGAACTGAAATCTCGGAAGCCTTGAGCCGAAGTACAGTAAGCCTTGCCTCTATTAATTTTTGTACCCCAGGTTTTTTGCCCCAGGGACCAAACACTAATAAATACGCATGTACCTCCATTTATGTATGTACGCACCCTCATATGCACATGTGTATCTTACAGTATTCCTGGAGAAGAAACGTGTCTTCCTGTTGTTATTGTTTTTTTTTTCATTTATATATTTGGTGCAGGGTCTCACAGTGCAGTTTGTACTTGTAGCGATCCTCCTGTTTCCAGCCTCCCCAGTGCTGGATTACCGGGGTGTGCCACCACACCTGGACTCAGTCACCAGCGCAGCGTGTAGGATGGAGGATCGAACCCCTGTCCCTGCGCTTGCCAAAGCAGGTGCTTAGTCTGCTGAGTTATCTCACCAGCCCTGTTATTGTTCTTTACCTGCAGTGCTTCAGGGTGAGTCAGGAGAACAAGAGCTGTTACCATCTCCCACCTTGTCCGCTGGAATTTATGAACAAACCAAAACTGATGTTTCACTTATGTGACCCATTCAAGGTTACACAGCCACACCCAGGCATCTCAAAGCACAGCCTCCTTCACTCTGGAACCTGAGCAGGAAGGAGGTACAGAGTGCTCTGCTGAAGCACCTTGTGCAGCATCCTCGCTAGAAGCTATTCAGGTAGCCCTCGCTCAAGAATGGACGAATGAGGGCCGGCCAAATAGCTCAGCGGATTAAAGTGCTTGCAAGCAGGCTCAGGGGCCTGGGAGGTTCAATACCCGGGCCTGCTGTGCTGCCCCCACCCCTGGGGCACACTGAGATGGCAATTGAGACTGGGCATGGTGGCATGTGCCTATAATCCCAGCTTTTGGGAAGCTGTAAACAGGTGGATCACTATGAGTCAGATCTAGTAGTGAGACCCTGAACATCCTGTAGACGCTACCCTAAAATACAAAAAAATAATAATAACAAAAGAATGGATGAATAAACAATGGACAGACAGATGAGGGAGGGGAATTTAACAGGCAGCAAAAATTCTTCCATGCCACCTGAGACCTGAGTTTTCTGGCTCTCATCACTATTTAAACTTTCTTCTGCAAATATTTCATCTATTTCTTTGATAATTCAGCAATTAAATTTCAGGCAACTAATAATATGAGAAGCTGTTATTAGGAGTTTAAGAAGTTATACCAATAAAAGATTATTTTTACCTTATTCTGGAAATTGCAAGGAGAATAAGCTATGTATATTTAAAACCACTAAAATTCCTGTAAGAATATGAGCTGAAGAGAGGTAAAAACAAAGGTGCTCAAGGAGGAGAGAAAGAGAGGGAGGCGTTTAGTTGAAAGAGTAGAGGCAAATTTTATGGAAATGTGGCATTTCAGCAGAGCCTTGAGTGACAAGTATGATTTCACAAGAGGAGATGGGGGAGGACATTTTGGAGAGAAGCAAGGTGGTTTAGCCAAGGTGTGAGAGGAAAAGAAGAAAAAATGAAAACTTCGCAGAAGGGAGAATGTGAAAATCTCTCTGTTCCCTTAGAGCAGCACACTTCCATCCGCACCCTGGACGTGCCTGACCTCTGCGGAACCAGGACAGGGAGCCTGGGGCCACCTCGCCCGGTGGCGCAGGGATCGCTGCGGGGCTGGCCCGCCGGTTTCCTCCCAGTGTTGAACAAGACCGAAGGCGTCGTTGGCCCTGATTCCAGAAGAGTGTGCAGCAGAAGTGGAGAGAAAGGCACTTTCTCAAGGTCGCAGCCTGAGCCAGCTGGAAGGAAACCCTAGAAGGGCAGCTTTTGAGCTCCAAGGGGGGCCGCGCAGGCAAGTGAGTTGGCAGGAGGAGACAGCCTGTCCCCACCCAGTGCCCGGGGTGTCCACACGGGGCCAGCGCCTGGGAGCACGGCCTGCTCTACAGACAGGATTCCACTCCGAGCCACTTGGCTGACGGTGGGGAAAACATGCTTCTTGCAGACAGACAAGAGCCCACACAGGCACCAGCAGTTGCTATTATCTGATGTCTTTCTTTCTTTCTTTTTTTTTGTACCAGTAATTGAACTTACAACTTCACACTTGCCAAGCAGGCACAGTGCTGCTGACTTATATCCCCAGCTTATCTGAGCTTTCTTTT
>NW_004524612.1:12291276-12300670 GCF_000260255.1 Octodon degus
GTTCAGGGTCTCACTACTAGATTGGACTCTTAGTGATCCGCCTGTTTACAGCTTCCCAAGAGTTGGGATTACAGGTGTGAGCTACCACACCCAGTCTCAATCGCTGTTTCAGCATGCCCCAAGGGCAGGGCAGCACAGCAGGCCCAAGGATCAAACCCCCAGCCCCTGCGCCTGCTTGCAGGCACTTTAATCCACACAGAACTATTTGGCAAGCCCTCTAAATTCTTGATGATTGCCATTCTTTCTGCAGAAAGGCAAGGGACTGCTTCTGGAGGAAAAGGGAGACCCTTCTACAGCATTGCGGGGATAGTAAACTAGTCCAGCCTCTATGGGGATCAGTGTGGAGAGTGCCAAAAAAGCCAAAACTAGAGATCCCACTTGGCGCAACTACCACCCTTCTAGCACCTTCCTGGGAGAGCTGAAGATGTCACACTGTAGGGATCCATGCGTGCCATGTTTACAGCAACACAATTCAAAGTGGCTCAGTCTTGGAAGCGGCCTATATGCTCATCCACGGACATATGGATAACGAAAATGCAGGACTGGCTGACTTCTGCTTGTGTTTGCTGCAGTTTTTGGCTTGGAATTGCTTACAACAAACTGGGAAAGGAAATAGCAGTCTCACAACTTACCATTTAAAGGGTATCTCCTTAGGTACTCTTGCCAAATACCACATCCCCAATAAAATTAAGAAATGCATTTAGGAATGACTTATGATGTCCCACGGCAAAAGTGATGGTACACACCTGTAATCTCAACACTCTAAGAGGCTAAGATTGGAGGATTCAAAGTTCAAGCCCAGCTTAGGCGCGATGTGGTGACTTTAGTGGGACCTTGTCTCAGAATTGAAAAAGGTCTGGAAATGTTATTCAGGACAAAAGTCCTGCATTCAATCCTCAATATCACAAGAGAAAAAAAAAAAAAAGTAGAATGTAAGAGAAGAGATCAGGAAGCTACCTATGAATAATCCAAAGTTTCCTATGAAGAGCTCAAGGCCTTGGAAGCAGAGAGACACAGAAGGAGCACCCACGCATCTGGTTTTAATGCCAGCACTGCCACACACTTGCTGTGTGACATTACAGAAGTCCTCGAGCCTCAGTTGTCTTAACTATAACTGGAGATTTAAAATTTTCCCCTCACGGATTTGTTGTGAAGATTCAGTGAGACAAACATTCACGCTGCCCTGGTAGGTCCTGGCTGTTACACACAGTGTGGGCCTCGAGACAGAACAGACATAAAGCGGGACGTGGTCGTGTAGTTCTGTGACCCTAGCACTCTGGGAGTCTGAGAAGGAGGATCACAAGCTCAAGCCCAGCTTGCGTAATTTGGAGACCTACAAAGACTTTATCTCAAAATGAAAAACAAAGAGGGCTTGGGATGTTGCTCAGTGTGCAGTCCCTGGGCTCAACCCCCAGCTCTGCAAAAAGAAAGAGAGAAAGAAAGGCACTGTGCATCCCTCCAAAGACCCTGTGCTCCTTGCTTCCTGCAGACAGATGACCCCCAAGAGTATCTGCAAACCGTGAGGGGAGGGGAGCTCCTAAACTGTTCAGCCCAGCAATGACCCTTTGGAAAACACTTACACAGAAGTCCATAAGAGCCAAGAAGGCACACTGACAGTGGACAAGGGAAGCCTCCCTTAGATCTTTCTGAGCAAGACAGGCTTTTCAAGCCCACATACTTGTGGTCAAGGGCTGGCTCCATGCCCTCCCGGTGCTTCCCGGACTGATGCTTACTCTGCTGCAGTTTTGGTAGCAAATGTATTTAAAGAACCGCAAGCCACAAGAAATGAGAAAAGACTTGCTTTCCCTGTACCGTCCTTGCTCTGGTTTGGGCCGCCTTCATTCTACAGGATCGGGCTGTGTGCTGTGTGGCACACACACCTCCCCACAGATAGCTCTGTGAAGGACTTTATAGGTACCCCACTCACACCAAACGTTCTTTTGTCCCGGATCTCAACTCTGCTTTTGTTTTGAGCTCAGGGCTTTACTCTGTCTGTGTGTGCTATATGCAAACCTCCAGCCTTCCTTCAGTGCTCTTTGCTGTCCCCTGTATGTGCCCAGGCAGGGAGGGATCATGTTGCTTTGATCCTGTGACAGTGAGGAAGGTCCTTCACAGATGCAAGGGGTGGGGGATATGAGTGATTGTTTGGTGCAGTCGCTCTTGCTAATTCTGGCTGAGACCTCAAAGGAGGATGGTATTTTAGGATGTTTGCCCTAGTTGGCTTCCCAGCACTGTGATAAAATACCTGAGATATAGACTTCAAAGGAGGAAAGGTCTCCTGTGGCTCTGCCCCATTGGGCCTGAGGCTGGACAGTGCCCCCAGAAGGAGCACATGGTGGAGGAGGCCTGCCCAGCTCATGGCAGCCAGGAATCCGGGAAAGACTGGAGGGGCTGGGCCCCAATACCCCTTCCTTCCACCATGCGCTGCCCTCTAACAATTCCAGTGAGGTACAGTGAAAGAGAGGAGACAAATCATAATTTTTAAAATGAAAACTGCAGTTTCAGGACACAAGCCCAGTTTAACTTTTCTTTTTTCTCCTCTCCCAGAACACACAAGCCAGGGCAAGTTCCTTTTCCCTGCAAAAGGACTCAGCTAGTCCGTCTTGCCTGCACCTGGGAGCAGATCACCTTTTCACCCATCGGGGAGCTGTCCGCCCAACAAACCAAGACCAACGGCCAACAGCATCAGCGAGCACCGGCCACTAAAAGCAGGAAAGGAAGTACACTCCCCCAGGCTGACGTCAAATCTAGGGCGTCCTATTGAAAAGCTGCCAGAAACATGGAAGTCTCACCTTCTGATTGGTACCAAGTGCAGGGTAGGCGGGCGTTCTGCGCCTGTATCCTGGATCTCCTGCCTGACAGGTTACGCCCACCTGCTAGGTGTCCACGCCCTCAGCTCCTGCCTAGCAACCGCCCGTGGGGCAGAGGACTACACCTTCAGCCTCTAGGTCTTGGGGACACACCAGCTCTCAGTACTCCTTAAGCCATGGCTTCTCTCATAAATCAAGGGCTTCTGGTTGTCCTGTAACCGGCACTGCAAAACAGAACTTTAAAAGTCAGATGTTTTTCTTTTAGACGCCAGCAGCTTCCGAACTTCCTCCGGCCTAGGGCATCCACGGTTCCCTGACCTCTCTCTGCTCAGCCTGAGAATGGGCAGGGTGTGCAGGCCCTGGCGCCAGGGGTGGAGCCGGATTTCATTCCCTTGGGCAAAGAAGCCAGAGGTGCAGGTCCAAGCAGCAGCACTGGCAGGGCCGAGCCGGCCAGGTCGCTCCACTTCCCCTTTCCCCTCCCCTGCGCCCCTGGCTGTAGTGGACCCCACACCAGAGCAGGTGGGATGGCGATTGAGGCACGTGCGTCCCTCCGTGTCCTTGGGGCCAGTGTGGCGTAAACCCTTTCTTTGTACCAACATAACGCCTCTTGGATTCGGTAGGCCATGAGTAAGAGGACTCAGGCTAGTAGCGGTGACAGAGCCATACACCATGCTAACCGCCTTCCTTCAGCGTGGCTTAGGTTCCCAGACTCACTGGAGAGGGGACTTGAGCTGTCTCACAGGTGAAGAGGCGGAGGGTCTAAGAGTGTGACTTGCTCAAGCCACACAAGGAAAGAGTGACAAAGTCGACATTCAAATTCAGGTGCGCTGAGCCGCAGGACTGAACAGCGTCTGTCCTAAATGGGGAGGGGGCGAGGATATGAAAAAGAAAGACCCGCAGGGGTGGTAGTGTAGGCCTCCAATGAAGCAGGAAGATTGCTCTGCACTACACAGTCAGACCCTGTGTAGAAATTTTTAAAAAACATTTGAGAGAGAGAGAGAGAGAGAGAGAGAGAGAGAGAGAGAGAGAGAGAGAGATTGAGCCGGGGGTGTATTGGTATATGCCTGTAACCACTAGCACTTGGAAGGCTGAGGCAGGAGGATCGCTGCGAGTTTGAAGTCAGCCTGGGTGCAAAGTGAGTTCAAGGCCAACCTAAACTGTATAGCAAAACCCTGGCTTAAAACAAAACAAAACAACTGGAAAATTCCAAAATTCCAAACCAGGACACATGCATGCCAGACCTGCCGCCCTGCCGCGCCTTCTGAGCCTGGTGCTCACTGAAGGTTCAAGTAGACAGACCGCACTAGTCAATTATACCAGAATGAATTGTGGGAAAGGATGTGCGCAGCTGACACAGCGGACCTGACTCAGCCCCCTGTCAGTCAATCATATTGTCAATCATGCTCTGGAGTACCCAATGGAAAGCGCGCTCCACTTGGCACCAAGTTTAAATTCCTAAACCCAGCACCCTCGGTGCTTTGCCCTTTTCCTTTCTGCCAGTGCAAGCCTGATCGATCTGCGCCTAACTTTGCCCGTTAAACTTCATTACAAGGGCTGAGGATATAGCTCAGTGGTACAAATGCTGGCCTGGCAAGCAGAAGGTCCTGAGTTCAATTCCTGATTTAAAAAAAGCTAAACTTCATTACATCTGGCCTCTTTTTCCTTAGTACTTCGTGTCACGTCCACTTCTCTGTTCGTCGTACACAAGAACCTGGAAACTTGTCCTGGGGTCTCAATCCCTCACGGTAACACACTGAATGTTTTTCTATTTCAGTTATGGTTCAGTCCTGTGTCGCTCTCACAGTGCACAGAGCCACGGAAGGGCCCTATTTTGTCATTTTCTGTGCATTCCCGGTGCCTGGCCTTGGTGTAGAATTGGCCCTCAGTGCTTGTGCGCTGAATGAATGATAGAGTAATATAGATTGCGCAGCAATGAAAGCTACAACAAATAGCAACCAACCCTTCTCCTCTACTTCTTGCACCCTCCTCCGTGTCCCTGAGACCCACCAGCTAGCATTACATCGATTGAACAAAGATTTATTGAACACTAGGGTGGTGGTTCACGGCACTGGGGTTTTGTAGCCGAAGACCTAAAAGACGAGAACCCTGGGCTGAGATTTCCGGTCTGCACATGAGCACAATAATCAGCCCTTTCTCATGGGGCTGCCATGGGGTCAAACAGCAAACGGATACGAAGCCCTTCCGAAACTACAAAGTGATACGCAAACGTGGGCGGCTGGTGTCTGATGGTTGTTATGTCCGAGAGACTGTCAGGGCCCAGGAAGACTTAAGAGGAGTAATGTTCCGCCCACCAGACACCCACAGCCTAATGAATTACTCAAAGGCTGCGAAGAACGCAGAGAATAATAAGGAAATGCGAAGGGCTCCGGGGGCTCCGGGGGCTCCAAGGAGAAAGTTCAAGAGTGCTGTGGGGGGAACCCCCCAGTTGTTCGTGGTCACATCACGTCCTCTGCTGCCGGGCTTTGAGGTTTGAACATGGAGAGCCATTCCCTGCGTGGGGATGCAGGCCACCCACACCCGGGCTGACCTCGAACACAGAGTGGAATTCGGGTTGCGAGCCGGGGCGGTGGCACACACCTGTGATCCCAGCACTCAGAAAGCTGAGACAGGAAGGTCACTGCGAGTTTGATGCCAGCCTGGCCTAGGTAGAGTTCAGGACCAGCCTGTTATGCATGGCAAGATAATATCTGGGAAACAATTCTTATTGAGGAGAGAAAAAAAGATGCATCCTCTAGGGAGAAAGATTCAAAGTCAGGACTGAGCGGGAGGGACAGGCGGACTCCACCCTCTCAGTCCTGCCCGCCCCCCCACCCCCATGCTCTAGGCCGGGTTGGATCAATGGTCCATTCAGCAGCCCTGCTAGAAGCCCCAGGGCACACATCGGGGGACCCTTTGCGGGTGCTCCTCAGATGGTATCTAGTGATTCAGAAGGTTAATTAGATAATAACCCATTATGGAACCATCATTCATAAATTCTTTCTAACCTAATTGCATCTGTAGGCAAAAATCTCCCAGAAACCACCCTCAAGGAACATTATGTGACACAAACCTGCTTTGTGAGCTCTCGAATGCTGCTACCAAAAAAATTATATAAGAGCAACGCTTAAAAAAATCCTATGGAGGCAAAAAGCAGATGGGCGGTTGCCTAGGCTGCCGGGGGCAGGGAGGAGGCCGCCTCTGGCTCCAGGGAACACTCGGGAGTCCCTGTTAAGTTCTGTCTCACAGCAGCTGCTTGCTATGACACTAAGTAAGCGCTGTCTTTGATTTTAAACATGAGACCCTGAGCTGTATAAGGAAAGATGGGCCCAACCACTCAGGAGGCTGAGGCAGGAAGGATTACTGAGGAGGAATCCTTCCTCAGCAGGAGGATTACTGAGAGTTTGAGGCCAGCTTGAACTACATAGCCAGACCCAGTCACAATAGTAACATTAATAGTGATGATGATGATGATGATGATGATGATGATGATGATGATGATGATGTAATAAAATAATGAAGTTGGCCACTGGACCCCCTAGACTACAACAAGGCTTGGATGAATCCAGAAATAGACACCAGGAATCCCAAAGAGATCAAAGTCAAGGACATACTTGTCTTTGGCACAGGCCTAGAAAATCCAAAGAGAATTTCTCTCCAGTTGCTCTCTTATTTTTCTTAAATGTATTTAGTACAGGGTCTACAGGGTCTCACTGCACTGATCCAACTTGTAATGATCCTCCTGTTTTCAACCTCCTAAGAGCTGTGATTACAGGCTTGCACCCCCATGCCCAGTCTCAATCCTCATCTCAGCACGCCCCAGGGGTGGGCTGGCCCAGGACACTGGGGACGGAACCCAGGCCTCTGCCCTCCGCCTACACAAGTGCTTTAATCTGCTGAGCTATCTGGCCAGCTCTGCCCTAGCATTTTTCAGTGTTAATTTCAACATAACATTAAGAAAGTGAATCCTAGCCAGGTGTAGTGATGCACGCTTACAACTGTAGCACTCAGGAGACTGAGGCAGGAGGGTCACTGAGCCACACGGTGAGTTCAAGGCTGGCCTGAGCTGCATAGTAAGACCCTGTCTCAATACTCCCTACAACAGCATGAAGTGATTTTACCATCATTTAAGTAGCTGTCTTACATGATTGTCATTCTTCTTTAAGTTCTGGGTTATATTCTGGTTTTATTCCTAATTCAAATGATCTTGTTTTGAGAATTGTAATAATGATCATGAAGAATTTTCATTTCTTAGTTTTAGGTGAGCTCAGAGGGAGATGTTGGAAATTTGTCAGTCCAAGGATTTTTAGGAACAAGTTACTGAGCATTCTCCAAAAGATAACATTTTAGTTTTTGAGGTTTTCTATTTCTAGTTTTTCATATTGTTTTTGTGTTTTCGCATTACTGGGAATTCATGAACTATCCTATTGAATCCAGGACATTTGCACCAAACTATGTACTCACTGTTTTTCACTCTGAGACAAGGCCTCTCTAAGTCATCAATCTGCCCAGGCTGCACGTAAATTTATAATCCTCCTGCCTCAGCCTCCCACATGCTGGGATTACAAGCGTGTCCCACCATACCCAGCTTTATTTTTAAATTTAATATACAGTCCAGTAAACATTGAAAGTGAGACTATTTCTTGCTGGGTTCCAAAACTGTATGAAAAATTCTATTTGTATTTTTATAATCTTGAATCTATGATCTCTGTATAAACTGTTCTCGCCCCCATCCTCTGTCCCTTCCTTGTGTGTGCATTTAGATATGATATTATAATATAGTCCAAATGGCCTCAAATTAGCTATTTAACCAAGACTGGCCTCAAACTCACAAACCTATCCACCTCAGGCTCCCAAGTACTGGGGTTACAGATGTGTACACCTCAGTTTGGCTCAATTGTGTATGTGTGGTGTGTGTGTGTGTGTGTGTGTGCACGCATGTGTGTTACTAAGAACAGAACCCAGAGCTCTTGCAATGAGCTCTATCCCCAGGCCCCCTAATTTTTTGAAATAGTCTTGCTGAGGTGCTAAGCAGCCCTGGCTGGCTCAAACTCACGACCCTCCTGCCTCAGCCTCCCGGAGCGATTCTGCACCTTCTTATTTACAGACATTTCTCATTGCACAGTGACACACTAGGCACAAAGCACATCTGCGATAAACACTTAATCACCTGAAATGAATCTGTGCACACCATGAGCTCCACCATTCTTGACAGCCCACCCATTAACACTTTCCAGCCGCCTGCTGATAGAACTGGTGGGTTGTCATATTCAGGTTGAGGACAACCTCACGGAGAACAGAAGTCTGGGGTGAAAGAGGTATCCGTCAGCAGTCCAGGGAAAGTGGGCCCTGGGGTTGCCCTCCCTGCCGCGCCCCGGGCCTGTTGGTGTGCACAGAAGTAGGACACACACACACACACACACACACACGAGTGGGTGAAGATCGCAGCTCTCGGCCTTTTCACAGATGGCGAGTCCTGAAAAAGAGACATTCTGCAGTAGTTTGGCTCTGGCTTTAAGTGACTGATTAACCATCTTTAAAAAGAAAAACTTGGCCCCCGGCTCCAATTTCACAAACAGCTTGAATTGCAGATGACAAAATTGGCCCTAAGGAAGAAATTAAACCAACATGGTTCTTTCATAGTCCAGGCAGTGTCCACCAAAAGAACCAACCTTTAATCCCCCCAAAAAGGTTTGCCTCTGGAGAGCATCAAAACCTTATGCTAATCTTATACAATGAATACCCACTAAGACAACAGTATGCAATGTATTAATTATTGAAACTGTCCTACTAATTGGTTCTGAAACTGTCTCATTGCTATTTGTTTCTCAATAAAATCATTTTTTAGTAAAATCATTTTTTTAAAAAAAACCTTATGCTACAGGGCTGCATGTGACAGGAATTGGTTTTATTCTTTTTCTATTTGGTTGGTTTGTTTTTTTTTTGAGATGGGGTCTCCCTGCGCAGCACAGTTGGCCTCAAACTCAGCCATCCTCCTGCCTCCACCCTGTGCCCTCCTCCCAGTGCAATCTGAGCACTTGGGAGGTGCGGCAGGAGGATCATAGTGAGTTCAAGGTCAGCCCGGGGTACATGGGGAGGCCCAGTCTCAAAAACACAAAGTAACAAATAGCATGAACTTCACAAACCACCCCTTTGAGGCTCCCTAAACTGAGATTAGAATTCAAATACATTGACCCAGCCTAATCAAAATATACCACCAGATCCAGTTTTCCATAAGGCAAACAACACAATGTTTAAAAACTACAACTATTTTTCTATGTGGCCAGGATGGAGAAGCACTGATCTGGACAAACCCCTTATTATTCCACACGGCAGCTGGGGACAAAAAAGGAAGAAATGATCTGCTAAGGTGACAGAGCAGGTGCACCATAGATGGCTCCTTCAGCCTCGCTCTGCGCCACATTCTCGTGCTCCACTACACATTAGCTTATTGACAATTCAGTGTGTGCTTTCAGCCCAGATTTTACCTTGACAGCTTGAGTAATGATTTATAGCTGTTTTGAAAAAAGGAGGGGGGGGGATGGTGCTCGGCTGTAGTTCAGGTAATCAAGAGGCCAAGGCAGGAG
>NW_004524612.1:12300985-12304771 GCF_000260255.1 Octodon degus
TTTGAGACAGATCAAACTATGGAGCCCAGGCTGGCCTTGAACTCATGGCAATCTTCCTGCCTGAGCCTCCCAAGGGCTGGGATTGCAGGGGTGCTTCACCTCGCCTTGCAATTCTTTTCTTTTATACAGAGCTGCTTTCTGCTTTGGGGGTGGTTTCTGCTGCCATTTTGGGAGCCTTGTGCATGATGAACAGGTGCCCTGCCAGGGAGCTAGCCCCAGCTTCAAGGGCACCTTGTCCTTGGACAGAGCACTTCCGTCCTCACCAGGGTCCTCTGCTGTCCCAGAGGTATCCGAGGCCATAGCAAGCAGAAAGCTACAGACTCTAATTCTAGCAGTGATGGCTGGACACCAGGATTCCATCCTGCTTCTTGTTACCCTGCAAAGAAGAACACAGTTTCATTTCTCTGAGAAAGATAACTTCTTCAAACTGTTCTCTTGGAATGTGTCTGCGTCCAGAACGTGCTGACGGAGAAGCGACAACAGTTAAATTTAGAAAGTTCTCAAATCAAAGACTAGTCAAGCTGAGAGGAGAAGCGGGACTCCAGCTGGGCTGCCAGTTTTTCTCAGAGAAAGAAGCCGAGGCAGGAGGGAGGTCAGCTGCTCGGCCAGGTCACTTGCAAGATGTGCTTGCTTTTCCTCGTGGCTCATCACATCCACCGAGACAGACTCAGAGCAAAGCCAGGCTAGAACTCAGGTTTGAGTGCCAGGCATGGTGGCTCGTACCTATGATCCCAGGATTTGAGAGGCTGAGGCAGGAGGATTGTCAAGAGTTTGAGGCCAGCCTGGGCTACCTAGTGAGCTCAGGGCCAGGCTGAATTACGTAGCAAGACACTGTCTCGGAAAACAAAACGAAAAATCCTCAGGCTCAGGTATCCCCCCACCCCTCGCCTCTCTCTGCCTCTCTGTCTCTGTCTGTCTGTCTGTCTGTCTGTCTGTCTGTCTGTCTCTCTCTCTCTCTCTCTCTCTCTCTCTCCCCCAGACCTTATCAGAGCATTAACATTCAGAGTTCTGAAAACAAGATAATTTTCTGGAAAATGAAGCTTCCCGTTCCTTCTGTCAGTCATGGAAAGACACTTGGGAGGAAGCCAGGGACACGAGCGTGTCCTTATTCAGAGATGATGAGGCCGTCCCCAAGACACCTGCCTGTGACTAGGCGCTGTCTCGTGACTCAAGAGCATGCCAGGGGCTGGACATTGCTCAGCCACCAGGAGGCCCTGGGAATTCCAACCCGGATGTCTCCTCCTCAGGGCGGGGCCGGCTGAGAGCAGAGAATCAATCGGGAGCCCTCGTGTGCGTATCCGGAAGTTCTGCACAGCTTTGAGTCTCACAGTTTAGCAGAAGAAGCATGGGGCCCAAGTCATGAGTCGCTGAGACTGCGCAGATGGAGAAGGTCTGGCCACGACAGGGGAAGAAAGAAAACGTAGGCGCAAAGCATGTCCGCACACACTTAAAATTTGCTTGGTGTGGTGGTGCACGCCTGCAATCCCCTCACGAGGCGTCTAAGGCAGGAGGATTTTCTTCTCTTCAGAAGTTCTAGGGACCAAAGCCAGGGCCTGGTTCACGCCACATGTGCCATCTACCATTGAACTTTGTCACCAGCCACTTTTGAGTATGTATTTTGTTAAAAAATTTCAAATAGATCAATAAGAAACAACCTCCACCTAAGGTTATTTTGTGTGAGCTATTATAACAGGTCTCCTAACTATTAAAGGAAGGGCTTTCTATACCGTTTCTCAAGACTTTACTGGATATAAGGGCCCTAGAATTGTTTGGGGTTTTGTTGTTGCTGTTGTTTGTTTGTTTGTTTATTGGTACAGGGGCTCAGAATTCTATGTGCACAGTACATAAATAAAACTAAGCCAGGCATAGTGCTGAACACCTGGAATGTGAGCCCTCAGGAGGCCGAGGCTAGATGGTCACCCTGACTCGGAGGTCACCCTGGGCTGCATGGCAAATTCAAAACGAACACTTCACAGCGTTTTCCAGTATTGCTTTACTTCTTAGCATTTTACGTGCTTTACCATTTCACAGAAGGTATTTGCATTTTGAAAATTTTCCAAGCAGAGTTAGAAATGGGTGAGGTCTGGGCCATTGTCCACATCATGGGTGCCGTATCTCTGAGACCAACGATTGGTTGGAAATGGAGAAGTCTGGGCTCCACCTCAGAAAATCTCTCCTAAATTTCAGCTCCTCTGCCCCATATGTTTCTAGTTACTTCAAATATTTCATATAAAAATAGGATATTTAAGCCAGGCAGGATGGCACATGCCTGTAATCCCAGCTACTCGGGAGGCTGAGGCAGGACAAGTGCAAGTTCCAGGCCAGCTTGGGCAACTCAAGGAGACCCGGTCTCCAAATTTAAAAAGGGGCCCTGGAATTGCAGCTCAGTGGAATAGTGCTTTGCCTGGCATGCATCACCCTCCCCCCACCCCCATTCAATCTCCAGCACCTCAAGGGGAAAGCCCTTCCATGCCCAAAGGACCCCCATGACAGCAGCAGGGCTTCTGGGGACGGGCATGGGGTGGTTGTGTGTTGGATGAAGTGCGGGGAGGCCCTCGGTGTGGACTGAACTTCTGCCCGGCGGGGACCCTGTAGGAGAGGACCTGAAGCGTAGCCTCCGCTTTGAGCTCTTTCCCTCTCTTCACCTTCACCTGCCTCCCAAGCCTACTTCTCTACCTGGCCTCTCTCTGAGTCTTTTTCTCCGCTATTCCTGCCCCACAGGTAAAGATATTGATAAAGCACAGAAATAAAGGTCACCAGGAAACATGGAAAATTGGAGCCAAAGATAAGATTCAAGTATTAAAAATAATGTTATGAAAAATTCCAAGCGGAAGCAGAGCACTGTAGGAGACCTCCAAGCACCCATGATTGATCACAACATTTCACATGTATTCTAAAGTGAACTTCCTGCTTACTGACATGCACACTTCTGACAGATCTGTGGGGTTTTTCTAAGCTCTCACTTTTACGTGGAATCGCGGCCCCGTGCGCTCCCAAGCATAAATGCTATTGCCTGGTTTCCTGCTGCTTCCTCTCCTGGGCTACCTAGTGAGCTCAGGGTCAGCCTGAATTACATAGCAAGACACTATCTTGGAAAACAAAACAAAAAAACTCAGGCTCAGGCCTCCCCTCTGTTGGGGGTGAATCAGCCTTACCTCCAATCCCATATTGGGGGACCCTTTGTTCTCAATAGGCAGCAACCGGAGAGAGTCTGGGGTCACACTGTCACCCACCCAAATGGCATCCTGGCCCTGGGCCACCCCTTGAATGTCTGCTGCTCCTTTTTTTCTCTCTTCTTTAGGGTATTGAAACCCAGTCTCACTGCATAGTCCAGGCCAACCTCGAACTTGCTACATAGCCCGGGCTGGCCTCCAACTTTCAGCCCTCCTGCCACGGCCTCCTGCTGGAGTTATGGACAAGTGTACCACCACTCCAGCTATTGTCTGTGTCTCTGAATGAGCTGTTTGGCTTCTCACAAATCTCTAGGTGCTCGCGGTTGCCTATAACTGGTTTCACCTTCATGAGATCTGAACCTTGTGCCAGCCAAATAGCTCAGTGGATTAAAGCATCTGCAAGCATGTGCAAGGACCAGGGGTTCAATCTCAGGGCTTGCCATGTCAGCCCCACCTCCAGGATGCCCTGAGACTGCAACTGAGCCTGGGCATGGTGGCATGTGCCTGTAATTCTAGCTCTTGGGATGCTGTAAACAGGCTGATCACTACAAGTCCGATCTAGTAGTGAGACCCTGAACACCCTGTAGACCTCTCCCGAAGAAGAAGAAGAAGA
>NW_004524612.1:12304964-12316219 GCF_000260255.1 Octodon degus
GGAGGAGGAGGAGGAGGAGGAGGAAATCGATCTGAACTTATAAGACTCCCTGACCCTTTTACAAGCAGAGAGAGAAAATATGACCCGCCTTGCCTCTCTGGGCAGGAGATGAGTCAGCCTGGCAGGAAATTCTCCATGCACAAGGCCCTGCATCTAGGCTGGGCGTGCTCGGTATCGGCTGAGGGCAGGGAGGGAGCCAGCTGCTCTCCAGCAGGACGATACTGAGGTGCACATTGGCCAGAAGTGTCCCAGCCTGTTGGGAAGGGGAAGCTCAGCTGCTTCCAGAGCAGGGACAGGGCAGGAGGAGAGTGGTTGTACCATGGCCACAGGTGCGGCAGCCATAAGACTCAGGACATGCAGGGGTAGCAGGACCCCTTTCAGGGGCTCTCAGGGAGGGCCGGGCTTGAGCAGGGTTTCCACACCAGCCCTGGAGCACTGGTGACAAAGGTGCGGGGTAAGGTCCCCAGGGACTGGGTGGAACCTGCCCCGAGAGGGGAATGGATCCGATTCTGACTGCATCTCTTATACTACATCAAGTGCCCTGGGACCCACCTTCTAGCAGGATGCTGCTCCTCAATAGCAGACTAGCCTCTGTGGGTCGCCACTTTCTCTTCTTCATAGAAAAAGAAAGTGCTGGGTTCTCTGAGCTTTTTCCTTCAGAAACCTTGTATTTTGGATTGGATTAAGGTTAGGGTTAGGGTTAAGTTAGTACCAACCCTACCTTCTCTCTTTTTGTTACTTGCCTTAGAGGCCAGCCTGGGCTACATAGTGACTTCAGGGTCAGCCTGAGCTGAACAGTGAGACCCTATCTTTAAAAACAACAACAACAAAAAGTCAATACAATAACCAGTCTGTGAGACTCCTACACTGGCATGTGTGTGTATGTGTGCACACATGTGTGCATGTATGTGCATGTGTGTGTGAGTGTGCACATTTCCATTAGATGGGGCAAAGAAGTGTCTGTGCCTCGGCTCTGCAGAGCGGGAAGCATTGAGCCCGCTCTTGACGGTTGGGGCTTTGCTGAGAACTCCAGGAGCCCAGTAAGGCGTGGGAATTTGCGCTGGAGACACAGCTGGGGGAGGGGTGAAGGGGCTGCGCTCCGCTCCGACAGGGACAGAAAGGACGCTGAGAGCTTCGGAGTAGGCTAAGTGTGAGCCAAGAAGGAAACGCGGGGAACAATGTGGGCCTGGGCCTGGGGTGGAGCGAGGCCGGCCAGTCCTCCCCTGTCTTCCCCTGCCCTGCCCTGCCCTGCCCTGCCCTGCCCTGCCCTTGCTGGCTCTCCCTTTGTCAGGCTGCTGAACCAGCCCAGGCCTGTCCTTCAGGGTCTGGGCAGGAGAGTGAGGCCAACCCAAGGCTGTGAGGCTGCAGCCCTACCTTCCATGCCTGTGGTCACTCCTCCCGGCCGTGTGGACTCAGGTTGCTACACAGCCTTGCTGAACCTCTTCGCGGCCGTAAGAGGCCTCCAGTGAACGGCTCCTCCCTAGCACTTTATAATGAGAATTTATTTTTAGAGCCAGAAAGGCTGAGGGAATATACAATGTAGGCTGGCCTTGAGCTCACTATGTAGTACAGGTAGCCTCGAACTCCTGGAAGTCCTCCTGCCTCAGTCTCCTCAGGGCTGGAATTGCAGGTGTGCGCCACAACTCGGGACTCTTAAAAGTACAATTTTAAAATCATGATTTTCCTTGTGTCCATTCTGTCTATATCTCATCTGTTGTACTTCAAAATTACACAAGAATGAAGAGAAGAGTTAAAAGCAGGGCTGGGGTTGCAGCTCAGGGATAAGGTCCTTGGCTAGCGCATCCACAAGGCCCTGGGTGCCATGCTCAGAACAAACGCGCAAAGGACGTGCGCAAGGCACTGTGGGTAACAGTATGCGCTGGCCAGGCTCGGCTCGGGTGTGAGGACTGCCATAGGCCAGATTTATTACTTCAATTTAACAGTACTCAGTGCACCTCGAGGCCCCCTGGAGCTCACGTTCCTTATTTGAGTGAGAACACTTCTTGTGTCCGTGGGTTGAAGCAATCCTCACACTGCCCCCCCCCAGGTTCTTCAGTGGCCCAGCAGAAGTGGGTGCAGAATTAGGTGCAGGCATAAACCTTATAATCCCAGCACTCAGGAGGCTGAGACAGAAGGATCACCACAAGTTGAACTGAATAGCGAGACCCTGTCTCAAAAAAAGAGCGAGGGGTTAGAATTGAAAAGCTACATATTGCTGCACTTTATTCCTGCATATCTCACTAGGCCTAGGATAAGAGCAATAAATTTGCATTTTTTAAAAAATTATTTATTGATTTAGTAAGATTTTGAGACAGGATCTTGCTATGTAGTTCAGGCTGGCCTCCAACTCACAGGGATCCTCCTGCCTCAGCCTCTAGAGGGCTGGGATTACAGGTGCAAGTCACCACGCCTAATCAGGGTTTTGTTTTCATTCAACAGCAGGCTCTGCTCTGGAGGTGGCAGGATCGGTTAGTGTTCACCAGTTTGGTAATAAGCCACAGAACCATGTTCCCGGCTGGAATCTCCAGCTGCCCAGCGAGGTTTGTCTCATCTTTCAGGCCATGGACCAAGTGGCCTTGGCTGACCAGCCCATTGGTCCTCCTTACATGAGACAAGGTTATTGTGGAACAAAAGGCCACTTCCGCCACCCCCAGTACTTCCCGTCTCTCCCAGGTCTGTGTATGAACCTCACTGATCACTCGCCCATGAGGGTGTGGATGAGGAGGTCAGGCGTGGAGGACGAAGCTCTGCTTCAAACCCGATCAAACCTCTTCCTCCTCACCAGGGCATTAATCACAATCTCTGCTGTGAAACTCTGGAACCAAGAAAAGCCGAGTGGAGCGCTCTCGGGGACACCAGCGCTTAGCGAGGCGGCCAGGAGCGAGTGTCTTGGCCGAGAGAGGAGAGGAGCCCTTCTCCATGGCCAGCGGGTACATGCTGGTGCAATCACTGCAGATGTGGGGGTGAGGACTCCTCAGCGACCCAGGACCGCAGTGCCCACTGGGCCCAGCTGTGCTCCACAGAGCCAGGTGGTGGCACACACCTGTGATCCTGGCTCTTGGGAGACTGAGGCAGGAGCATCTCTTCAAGTTCAAAGCCAGCTGAAGTGCACAGTAAGAACCTGATTTGATATATATTCTCAATGGAGTACTATTTTGCCATAAAGAAGAACAAATTTAGGTCATTTGTAGGAAAATCAAAACATCTTATGGCCATAATATTAAGTGGCACAAACCACACACACAAGCTTCAATACTTCATGGTTCTAATAGATGAGAGGCTTGACACATGCGGAAAGTAAAAAGCAGAGCAACAGAATGACGATAGGGAAGGAGGAGGCAAAATTTGTGGGGCAGGGCAGAAGGGTCAAGACGGGGTGTGACTGCCGTGATGCCCACAGTCTCTGCGTCTCACACACGTTTTAATCAATAAATGATAAGGCATTTGAAAAGAAGAAATGCCCAGCAGAAGGGACAGGGAAGGCCCCGCGACCCTCAGCCCCATCACATTGGTGTGATCGCAGCTCTTCTTTGTTTTTCTTTTCCTTTCATCATGAAAATAGTTCATAGTTTCCATGTCACTGAGTGACAGGAAGCCCAAGACCTTCCACGCCGCGTGGACGACGAGTAAACTCGGACAGCTTCGGCTCCACAGAAACCCGGGTGGTGGGTGCCAACCCCTCCACATTGCAGTCGGGTTTCACAGCAGGCTGCTGGGAGCCCAAACCCGGCAACCAGATAATGAGATGTGTGCTTCCTGCGCAGGACGGACCACAGGTATTTCCAGTGTGGCCACCGAGAACATTTCTCTGGAAGGACCAAAGTTCATTTCTCTGAGACAGACCCTGGAATCAGGCTACCTGAGCCAAGCCCTGGCTCTGGTGCTTACTATGGGTTACAGGAGCCGCACAGTCGAGCTGGCGATGATGGCCCAAGTGTGTGGCAGCAGGCCTGTGGGATTACCATGGAGCTGACAAACCTGTCGCTTACTGGCACTGTGGCCACCTGAACATCGGAGCACAAAGCAAATACTCTTTCTGTTTGGGTGACACTGGTCACAAGAAAGCATAGTGCTCCCAGTGACGTTAGTGTGTGACATCCGATAACAACAGACGAGGGTGCCGCGCATCTCTTGGCCCTACCATGCTTTTTACTGTTTTACCCCATGTCTCTATTTATTAAAAAAATAGCCAACTATAAAGGAATGTACTAGCTCTGCTCAGCACCATTCACCTGAGGACGACTCAGCCCCCGCTGCTCTGAACAGCGCCCCCCCATGCTCATGGGGTGCTCACCCCAGGGGGCTTGCTAACTCCTATTTAAGAATCCTTCTACAGACCTGGGAAACTAGAAAAAGAAAGTTCCGGAACAGAGCTTCTTCCCAGAATTCCTTGAGGCTTGTGTCCATGGTGACCATTTCGAGTGCCAAGTCCCTGTTGCCTCTGTGCAGTCTCCACGGAGCAAGTAACGCCCCTCTCAGGTCTTTGTGTCCCTTCTGTGCATCCTGTTGTTAAATCACACCTGTGACACACATCAAAGAGCTTTGGTCAGCACCTGGCCCTGTCACGGAGGACAAACTCCTACGGTGCTGTCCTTATTCCCTCAGAAAGCACCAAGCTCGCCAGCACCCAGAGCAAAACCTGGCTAGGGTCGGTCTTCAAGGGACGCATCGGTGGACACAGGGGTGGCGTGAACCCTCTTTATCAGGCATCAGCTCTAACGAAAATACAACCTGTGACTGCAAATGGCACTTTTAACCAGGAAGACTAATTTGTGGGGACCAAGCCTAAGTATAGACTAGACTACCAAAGTGATGGTGTTGGGAGAGGGCCTGCTGGGAGGGACAGGTCGTGAGCACAGGGCCCTCAAGGGCATTAGCGCCCTTGCGAAAGGGACCCAGAGAGGTAGCTTCCCACTCTCATCTTGGAAAAAGGCACTATCCTGGGAACAGAAAACCGGCCCTCCCCAATGCCGACTCTGCTGTGTGCGGAGCTCCTACCTAGTACACAAACATCAGGCATTTGCTGTCCCTTGTCGATCATCTTGAATTCTCTCCAATAAATCAATGGTTCCTAACATCTGAGTCATGAATCCCTTTAGAAATATGGTCACACCAGGCATGGCAGTGCATACCTATAATCCCAGGCCCTGGGAACTGTGGGAGGCTGAGGCAGGAGGACTCCTTGAGTTCATCCTAGGCAATTTACTATATCAAAATAAATGACTAAAAAGGGCCTGACATATAACTCAATGTGAAAACCCTGGGTCCAATCCCTAGTGCTCCCCACCTCCCAAAACAGAAAAGATAAAGACTACTGTCTGCTGGAACGGGGCACATTCACTTGCTATGTAGTACAGGGTAGACCTGAACACACTATATAGCCAGGCTGGCCCAGAACTCATAGCAATCCTTCTGCCTCAGCCTCCTCAGTATGGGATTACAGGTGTGCCCCGCAAACACCTGGCTCTAGGCACTGGGATTTTTCTAAATCTAGTACATGACTAACACTGAAAGAAGAAAAATTCAAAAGAATGACCTCAAGTCCAGCCTAAATGACATAGTGAGACCCTGTCTCAAAACAAGAAGAAGTACCTGGGCGTGGTAGTGCATGTCTACGATTCCACTACGCCAGAGGCTGAGGCAAGAGGATTGCCACGGCTTTGAGGCAGGCTGGGCTGCACTATCTCCAAAAAACCCCACAACAAATGAAAAAATCCTGGGGCCCAAGCCACCCCCAGATGAATTACTCCAGAATCTCTGCGAGGTGGGGGACAAGGAATTGGTAGTATTTGCCACTCCCTTAGTGACGCGGCTGTTCAGTGAGGGTTGGGAAACATCTCTACTGCCTCTTTGGAGCTAGGATTTCAGTGGTTGCCAGGCATGGTGGCACAGGCCTATAATCCCACCACCCAGAGGCTGAGGCAGGAAGAACACCACGTGTTCAGTACCAGCCTGGGCCAAGCAGCGAGCCCCTGTCTCAACAACAACAAGGATTTCAGTGGATGCAAGCTCTCCAGCCCTCCAGTCCCCATGTTCTCCTGTGGGAGCCTCTCTGTGTGGGTGCCTGTACTTCTCTGTAAAATGATAATTGGCTTTCATCTCCTGCTTTTCAGGGTGTCACTCAACAATGTTTGTTCAACCACCACTTATGAAAACCTCCACTTAGCTCGATTCTGGCAGAGGACAAGCACAGAAGAAAGAACAGAAGCAGCTCTGGAGTATTTCAGCCCGCGCAGGCTCCTGAGCGCGCCTCTCCAAAAGGGCAGAGTATAAAGAAGAGGTGGTGGGAGGAACAGGGCGGGAAAGGGTGAATTTGAAAAGGGAGGTGAGGGTCTGCAGAAGTAAGGAGTCCAGAGAGATGACAAGGAAGTGCAGGAGCGATGTTCCTTTCCTCAAGGAGGTGGAGCTCAGGAGGCAAGGAAGGAAGGGAGGGAGATGTCGGGAAAGGAGAGGACGGGAGCCAGGTGCAGTGCACACCTGTAATCCAGCACTCGGGAGGCTGAGGAAGGAGGATCTCTGCAAGTCTGAGGCCAGCCTGGGCTACAAGGTGAGTTCAAGATCCGCCTGAACTACATGGCAAGACCTTGTCCAAAAACAAACAACAAATAAACAAAACAAAAAAAGGACAGTTTCATGGTTGTAAATCTTTGTGAGTTTTTCTTCCTTTCCTCTGGATTCTGGTGTTCCCAAGGGGAGCATCAGGTTCCCAAGACAGTTTCACAAACATACTGTGGGGTCACATGGACTGGAAGGGGGGTCATACCAGTGCCCTCTCTGCTTCCTTCCTGTGGCCACTCTTGTGACGGGCGTCTCCACTCAGGGGGCCTCTCCAAGTTTACTTCCCTCTTCCCAGAGGCTGTCCCAAGTAAGCACAATACATCTCCTTCCTTCAGTTAATTTCTTTCTAAGGAAACAATACTTTGATTTTTGTATCCAGGCTGGGGTTGAATTCACTATGGAATTCATGGTGATCTTCCTGCCTCAGCCTCCCCAAAGCTGGAATTACAGGGGTACCCCACACACCCACTTGCACCACCTTGTTTTGTGCCAGAAGGGATGGTTCCCACGCTGATACCTCTGTGTTAGGTTGCTGTTACTATAGTCAAGGGCTGTGGGTGTGTCTGGACTTGAACCACCAAATTGTCTTTCACCTTTGCAGAACATTCTTCCTTTACCCTGTCCTCTTGATTTTTATGAGCTTACAACCCCAGACACAAAATATTTTCCCCAAGGACCCTCACTGGCAACCAAGAAGCACTTGGAGCTAGAGGCAGTGGGCACCTGTGCCTGAGGGACAGCTCAGGTTTGCAGAGGGCTTGACACAGAGGCAGGGCTCCTGGCAGCATCCTCAGGCGACCTTCCAGCAAAGCCCCACCCCTTCCCTTGCAGAACTCCTCAGGGACGTGGTGCACAGGAGGAGGCGAGGCTGTGGAGGTGGGTACCTCAAATAGCATGTGCAGAGGGTGCCTCGCCTAGCTCCCCTCGCTGACAGCAAGTCCAGGTTTCATTTCTGTTATAGCTTTGTTGCCTTCTGCATTAAGAACTTATTAACTTTACATTTTGATTGCAAAACCACTGATATCCTGTGCTGGTCCAAAAGTATAAACTGGATTTGATTCATCAAGCTTCCACTTTCCTTTAGAGCTCTTGTTAAGTGTTTGCGGCTGTTTCTAACCTGTTTCTTGGTGGGGAGGGGTCTGTCTTAGAGAGGAGGGGGCTGGGACAGTTCCACCAGGATGTCTGTGGTGTTGCATGTACATGTGTTACCCACAAGGAATTTGCACTCTGCCAATTACACAGAGGTCACCAGGAAAAAGTATACACATGTCAGGGAAAGAAATCTAGTAGGATGTCTCTCCAACAGTGTTGCCCTCTTATGGAGAACCCTAGAGGATGTTGTGTATCACTGAAAACCCACTATACTTCCAGCCTTGGAGAAGACATGGAAAATGCATGTGCAGCAATCTCAGTGACTGAGGTTACAGCTCTTCCCTGTACCAACAAATGTCTGGAAGCGAATGGCCACCACGTGAGCAGCTCTTGTGATTATAGTGCCCAAAGGTAGCTTGTCTGATCTCATGATGTCTCAATAAAGTTGGCATTAAAATATTTATACAAGTTTGTCTTTTCCTGAAGCATGTATACCTTTTTTTGGCAGACCTTGTAGCTTATTTTTATTTTATTTTTTAATGTATGTATTTGGTACAGGGTCTCACTATGTAGTTCAGACTTGTAGTGATCCTCCTGTTCTTAGCCTCCCCAGTGCTGGAATTACAGGTGTGTGCCACCACACCCTGACTCTGTCACCAGCTCACTGTGCCTGGGAGTGGGGTCAGAACAGCATGTGGTCCTGGGGATCTGTAATTTATTTTTAAAATGTGTTTGTAGCCAGGTATGGTGGCACATACCTGTAACCCCAGCATTCCAAGAGACCAGAGCAGGAGATCATTGTGAGTTCAGGGCCAGTCTGGGCTACAGTTTGAGATCCTGTCTCAAAAACAATCAAAAAGGTGGGAAAAAGCCCTGGAGATGTAGCTCAGTATAAAAGTCCTCCATTCAAGTCTCAGCACCACAAGGCAAAACAAAAACTGCCTGTTAAAATGTGTATGTTTGACAACACCTCTTTTGTAAGTGCTCTGGATCAGAGTGTAGTACAAAATGAACATTACAGAAATAAGCAGCCTGGCGGAATAATGGAGGAAGCCCTGGAGCAAGAGGATCAAGCGCCAAAGCCTGGCCCTGGCCGTCAGCAGCATGGCCGGAGCATGAAGTACCTTGGCGAATCCTCTTTCTGTCCTTTATGAAGATCTCTGAGACAGTGTGCAAGACAAGCAAAGCTCAGGAGCTATCCAAAGGCAGAATATTAGGGTTGATTTTGTTGCTATGAATGACGATAAGATTATTTGAAACCTGGATTAGGGAAAGCACTGAAGCAGGCTTCAGCTTGTGCAAAAACTTGGAAAGCGAACAGGAAAAGACTTGCATGGGTGACTTCTTCCCTAGATGTCAGCGGCTTGACGTACACAGAATGACCTTTGCATTTAGAAGCGCTGCTGTTGAGATCAAACCTTGAGCAGCTATGGCAGTAGCTCTGGCTATTTTCCACTTGGCTAAGTGAAAACTGATTTCCTGCTCTGGAGGGCTAAAAGCAACATGGGCTGGAACTGAGATATGGTGGAACAAGACGCAGCAATCAGTCCTAGAGTTTATTGGACCCAATAGCCACTGCAATCGGGTGCACAGGAATGAAGGACTGAATGGCCCATGGCCGAGACCGGGAACAGACGAGGCCTGTGGAAGCATCGCGTCCTAAGTGTTGTCCTCAGGGCCTGTGGGGTCAGGAAGGAGAATGCTGGAAGAATTCTTACTCACTGCAGAGTGAGAATGCATATGAATAAAAGCAAGATACAATAAACTCCATATAGTGGAGCCCGAAAGGAGGCCACAGCCCTCAGGACAGTCTTAAGTAAGCCGTACAGTGCTTCGTCAACCCTGGAACAGAGTTGTGGCCTGCCTTCTGGGGCTAAACGTCAAAAGCAAAAACAATGTGGTGGTATACTTAAAAATAATATGCAAATACCCTCCAGCAAGTTCAAATCCATCTTCATTGCAACTCAAAAATAACCTTTCTTTGTAAGCAGAGGCTTGTCTTGATGTTGGTAGTCTGATCTATATTCGTGCCGATACATAGTCCTTTTTTTTCTTTATGTGCCTGTATGTATTCTAACAGCAGCATTTCTCCATATCAGTAGGAAAAAGATTCACAAACCAAATGTGCCGATATTATTTATTTTATCTTGAGACAGTAGTCTCACTACGTAGTTCAGGCTGGCCTTGAACCCACTATGTCACCAAGGCTGCCCCAAACTCATGGTGCTCCTCCTGCCTCGGCCTCCCAAGGGCTGGAATTACAGGTGTGCACCACCACACCTACCTCAGATATATTTTAGTAAACATACTAAAATTAAAAATTTGTGATTAAAAGGTTAGATTCATAATAGACCGCAGAGTCATGATGACTGGAACACATCGATAGATGTTTTTGGATGAAGATGCTCTCACTAGAGAGCAAGCTTGCATTTACCTGTATGGCAGAGATTTACCTGTGTGGCGGTCAATGAATTCCTAGGCAGTGGTGTGCTGGAAAATCTTTTACAGCCAGCTTTCTGGGGCCCAGGGGAGAGCCTTGATTTCTAGCATTTGCTGAGCCTTGTGATATACAGTAGATGAAAATGACCCTGGGGGCCAGACTATGCACTTGCTTAGGCAAGCATAGGGATCAGGGTTCCCCGCCCGGCATAGATCCCTGGCACCACAAGCTGCCCCGGCCCCACCCTCGGGTGTGCTGAGCCAGTGACCAAGTCCAATGTGGTGGCACATGCCTGTAATCCCAGTGCTGGAGAGGCTGAAAACAGGAGGATCACTAAGAGTCTGAGCTACGTAGTGAGACCCTGTAACTACAATTTTATTATTAGGAAGTGATAAAGCTTAAGTGTTTATTACCCTTGTTTATAATGTAAATAATGTAATTGTAAATTATTATAATTTAATTATTAATTTTGGGGGTGCTGGGGATTGAACCCACTCTGAATCACTGAGCTATACCCTCTGCCCAATTTAATTTTTTTGTTTGGTTGAGACAGGGTCTCATTACATTGTTGTCCCAGTTACTCTTCTCTCGTTGCTGGGACAAATATCCAACACCCAAAATGAAGGAAGGAAAAGTTTATTTAGCTCATAGTTAGTCCAGTTAGTCCAGGTTTTAGTCCATACTTGGCTGGCTCCAAGGCAGAGTGGCACGTGGCGGCCCAGAGCAGCCGTTCATGACAGCGGCAAAGAGCAAGAGCAAAGGGAGCGGCGGCAGCGCAGGTGGCTAGACAGCCTCTCTCCCCTCCTTACACTGTACCCCAAATTCCCTGCCCCAGGGCCGGTGCAGCACCCACACCCACAATAATCAGTCACAAACTCCAAGAGCTGCCCCATCACTGCATGAGGCTTTAGGGGAACACCCAGATACAAACCACAGTAGTTGTGTAGGCTGGCCTTGAACTTTCAGCCCTTACCTCAACCTCCTGGAGGGCTAGGATTGCAGGCATGTGCCACCATGTCCAGTTTTCCAATTTATTTTTTATTTTATTTTATTTTATTTTTTTTGCGGAACCAGGGATTGAACTCAGACCCTTGCACTTGCCAGGGAAGCACTTATTCCACTGAGCCATCTCCCTGGCCCCCGAAAATGGCAGAAGTGTTTTTTT
>NW_004524612.1:12316374-12318229 GCF_000260255.1 Octodon degus
GTGTGTGTGTCGTACTAGAGATTCTGTGTAGGACCTTCACACTGAGCTACATTCCCAGCCCTTTATTTTCTTTCCTTTCATTTTTTTCTGTTCTTTTTTTCTTTTTTTTTTTCTAGTACATCAGTCAGGGTTTTACCAGAGATACAGATATAATGTCAGATGCACAAGAAATTCCAAGATTGGCTTACGACAGTCAGCTGCAGAGTTGGGTAAGGAAGCGTGCAGAAGGCTGCAGTTCTCGGTCTGGAGCTCACTGCAACACTCCCCAGCCCTTTATTTTCAAATAATGTTTTGCTAAATTGCCCAGACTGGACTCAAAGTTTAAATTTTCCTGCCTCAGCCTCTCCAAGTTATACAAATTACAAGTGTGCCCTACCTAGCCAGGCTGTAATTTAATTCTTAGGAATGTGTGTTTTCAACAACGGGCTCACAAAATACTTAAATATTTTAGTAATTAGGTTTCTGAACCACATGAGTTGCCTCTAGCATACCACTCCGTGTCCATGGAAGACTATTTGAATATCTTAAGGGAAAACCAGGAGGAGAAAGCAACAGCAGTGAAACATTTTGTGGTAAAGAAGAACGGACAAATGTGGGTGATCATTCTTCATGTAAATTAATGCCTATCTGTAGAATGATTATACTCAATGCTAATTAATGGATCAATGTCTTTTGTCTCAAAAGTTTGGGAAATGCTTCATTGTAGACCTCATCTTTTTTTGATTGTTTGCTTATTTTTTGAGGCAGGGTCTCAGGCAATCTTCCTGTCTCAGCCTTTCGCGTGCTGAGATTACAGGCATGTACCCCCACACTCTGCTCAAAATCCTCTTCTAGAAAAGCATTTTATTACCAACTTTTAAACTGAAGTCATCAAAATGATTCTCTAGAAAGATTTACAGCTGCATAACTTCTTAGATGTTTTGTATGAGGTACTTACAATTTCCATATGGCCATCGTCAAATAATAAGTAAAATCCTCAGGATGAAAGCAGCAACAGAGAATAAGATAAAACCTCACTGGTGTTTATTCAAATATTTACCAAGTTCCAACTGTGTTTTAGGGACTCAGTATCCCCCAAAAATGAGTGAATTGGAAAAGAATAGGAAGATACAGATTAACAGCGAGCACGGGAAGCGACTCAGGTCATGTGGGAAGAGCCTTGGCCATGTCAGACACAGCACACTCTGGGCTCCGTAAGAGGACCGATGGCTTGCAGAGGCGAGCGCTGCAGTGGCTTACTCAGGTGCCCCGCCAGGCCTGCGTCAGGATCTGGTGCCAGGCGCTTGGAACATAAGACCATGCCCCAAGGACACAGTCAAGATAATGCAGACGTAAAGCTGGGCCAGGGAAAGCTGGGAAGAAGCTGGGTTGATTGTTGTGAACAGGAGGGAATTTGTACATGTAGTATATTCCAGTAGTGAATGAATAACACAGTTGCGGTGCAGCGCTCAGCCAGGGTATGCAGAAGGAAGCTGGAAGGAAATGCTCTTTATACGATGTACAATATAAGGAGGGACTACTTAGTGATGACAGCAGCTTAAAAAACAATGATTTTAGGGCTGGGGAGATAGCTCGGCAGTCTACGCTCCTGCCTAGCAAGTGGAAGGACCCAGAGATCTGATCCCTGATATCGCATGCTGTGCTAGCCCTGGAACTCTGGGCGCACTGTGCCAGCCACTGCAACTGGGCATGGTGGTGCACACCTGTGATCCCAGCACTGGAGAGGCTGAGACAGGAGGATCACTATGTGTCTGAGCAGTGTAGTGAGACCGTGTACCAAATACATAAATAAATAAATAAATAAATGATTTTTGAAAAAACAATGATTTTTAACTTCTAGTTACTTGGAAGTTTC
>NW_004524612.1:12318329-12323104 GCF_000260255.1 Octodon degus
TGTTTATTATTTATTTTTTGTTTGATACAGGGTTCTGCTATGCATCTTGGATTTGTACTGATCCTTCTGTCTCAGCCTTCCCTGTGCTGGGATTACAGGTATGCTCCATCATACCCCGTCTCTGTGGCCGGGAGACCAGTTCAGTGTGCCCAGGAGCATGCGCTGGCACAGCATATGATGCCAGGGATTGAACCCTGGCCCTTGTGCTTGCCAGGCAGGCACTTAGACTGCAGAGCTATCTCCACACTTGGCCCACTTGGAAGTTTCTAAGCCAAGGCTGGATCAGCAGCAAACAGTGAGTTACACAAGGAAACGAAGCAGCCTCTGTGAGCACTGGGTCAGAGTAGGCCTAAAGATCCAACCCAGTCTAGTTCTGTTTCTCTTATAGAGCTAAACAACATATCTGTGTCACAGCCAGACTCACATGCCACCTAAAAACCTCTGCCTGAATATAGATGTCTTCTTCAAACAACCAGGCTATATGGATAATCATTGATATTACAGGGGATTTATGACCATTAGTTATGAGCAACACTGAAAATATGTTTTGGAGGTAATGTCTAATTGCAAGAATGCACCTCTCATATAAATAAGTATACAACAAAATCCTTAGCCAGGCATGGTGGTGCACACATGTAACCCTAGCATTTGGGAGGCTGAGGCAGGATGATTCTTCTGAGTTTGAGGCCAGCCTGGGCTACATAATGAGTTCAAGGCCAGCCTGAACTACATAGCAAGACTCTGTCGTAAAAAACCAAAACCATAATTAATTAATTAGAACATTAAGGGGCCAGCCAAATAGTTCAGAGGATTAAAGCATCTGCACGCAGGCACAGGGGCCAGGGGTGTGATCTCCGGGCCTGCCATGTTGGGCCCTGCCCCTAGAGCACGCTGAGATGGCAACTGAGCAATTGAGCCTGGGTGTGGTGGTGTGTACCTGTAATCCCATCTCTTGGGAGGCTGTAAACAGGCAGATCACTATAAGCCTGATCTAGTAGTGGGACCCTGAACACCCTGTAGACCCTTCCCTAAAAGATACAAAATAAATAAATAAATAATAAAAAATAAAAAGAAGAAAATTAACTTTATTCTTTCTCTTTAAGGTAAGTTAATTACAGAATTTTTTTTTGGAGAAACTCAAATGCTAAAGGAGAAAAACTCATTGTGTTGTTGGCAAGAGACATCATCCAGACATCTGGGTAGATTTCCTTCTGGTCCTTTTCAACCTTAAGTATTTTGTTGTATGCATTTGTGACCAATTAACTGTGCATTTTGTGTCTCGTTTCTGAAGTACAATTTCCTCCGTTCTCTTTTTTATTTTTATTTTTTGGCAGAACTGGGGATTGAACTCAGGCCCTTGTGCTTGCCAGGCAAGCGCTTATTCTACCGAGTTATCTCCCCGGCCCCTACTTCCTCTGTTCTTATGAACTACATAACAATCCATTGGGTGGATCACGACTGTGTATGCCAAGCATATTCTTGCCCAGGCTAGTGATGATTTTATAGTGAGTTCTGTCCCTTGCACAATGCAGTGTGATTAATACTACAGTGTAGACACAGTACTTTTGGGAAATTGTCTTCCAGGCTGAATTCATAGCTACTAAGTATGAAAAAGCTGATGACTCTACAACCTTCCTTGTGAAGTCTTTGCAACAGGCAGTGTTCTGTCTGCATGGCTGTGGTACACTGGCCAAAATTCTAAACCACATTCGTTTTTAAGCAGGGATGTCACTTCATACTCTTTGGTTGGTGGTTTTTTTTTTTTTTTTTTTTTAATTGGGAATCAAACTCAGGACCTCGAGCTTCCCAGGCAAGTTCTGTGCCACTGGGCTACAGTCCCGGCCTGGAGTTGCTATTTCTTCTTGGCAACACCATTTGGTCTAACCGAATGGAGGACAGAAGCCACTGAACGGCCCCGTTTACTGCAGACAAGGGTTCCCACTCATGCCAACGCACAGTGACCCTGCGTGAGATGCATCAATTCTGTTCCACTGGGGAGAGTATAGGTTCCTCAAGTACCACTCAGCTCAGACCCACAGGACACCTCCAAGACCAGCTTATCAGGACTTGGAGTTTTCCTCTGGATGTGATTGAGTTTTCAGCTCAGTTCTGCAGGAAACCATTACCTTGTGCATCTTTCTGTGGGCAGGTGTGTTTCCCCGCCCCCCCCCAGGGTCCCACTATGAAGCTCAGACTGGCCTTGAACTCACTTTGTAGCTCTGGCTGCCCTTACTTTTCAGTGATTCTCCTGCCTCAGGCTCCCAACGGCTGGGATTACAGGTGTGCGCCACCAGGCCTGGCCTTGCAAATTTTTGTTTTTGTTTTTTGGTGGTGCTAAGAATCAGACTTAAGGCCTTGTACATGCAAGGCAAGAGCTCTTCTGCCAAGCCAGAGCCCCAACCCTGCAGCTTTTGCTAGAAGCTCACATAAAAGTGTACAATAGCACGTGGATGAGGGAATGGGATTCTACAGTGTCCTCCGGGATCATATGTATTCAGGGACAAAGGCCCACTAGGAAGGAGCTGGGACAAATCTATGTATGATTTACACATTTAACCAACGGTTGCTTAATTAATGACCAAGATGCTTTGCAAAACACCTTTCTTCCACAGTTAAGAATGAGTGAAAATATATGACCTTGAGAGTATTTTTTTTTTCTGTATTTTAGGGAAGGGTCTACAGGGTGCTCAGGGTCTCACTACTAGATCAGACTGGTAGTGATTTTCCTGTTTGCAGCCTCCCAAGAGCTGGGATTACAGGTATGCGCCACCACACCGCATCTCAATTGCCACTTCAGCCTACCCCAGGGGTGGGTCCAGCACGCCAGGCCTGGGGGTTGAGCCAGCTTGAAGGTGCTTTAATCTGCTGAGCTACTTGGCTGGCCGGATCTTGAGTTTTAAGGAAACAGTATTTTAGTGGTCTTTCCCAAGCCAAGGATCTATTTATTCATCCATTAACCCAACAAATTGTGCAGCTTCACCCTGAGCTATACCCAAATATATATATATCTATATATCTATATATCTATATATATATATATATTTTTTTTAATTTTAAGAGAGATCCTTGTGAAGTCATTAAATGGCCCGAGATGGACTCAGACTCATGAACCCCCTGTCACGGCTTTCCAGAGTGCTGGGGTTACAGGCCTGCACCACAAGGCCCAGTGCATCAGACGGTTTTAATGGCTGAGGAGAGAAAGAGAATGAATGTGAGCGCTCTAGCGGAGCACCACTGTGCTGTGGCCAGAGCCCAGACGGGACCTCCAAGTCCAGGCTGGAAAGCTCACCGGACGGCCATAGCAAGGCTGTACAGGCAGGGAGGCACGGCCTGCAGTTCCAAGGGGGGCGCACCCAGCTGCCAAAGGCAAGCCGACAGTCACCGCGCAGGAGACTGGGCAGGCTGAGAAGGAAGCCAGGACAGGGAGGGAGACACCTACCTAACATGCACACTAGGGCTTGGGGGCAGGAGCCGGGAAAGGAGCCCCGGAAAGGCAGCAAGGTTGGGGGAGACCGATGAAGCGTCAGAACAATATGACTACCACTGTTCGTTGCGAAAGAATTTTCTAAGTTGTTTTACAAAAGTCCTGGTTCAAGGCATTTGGGGAGGTAACCGGGCAGTGTAAATGTCTTTCTCTTCTCGGCTCCTAACTGCCTATATCACGCCTCGGGGCCTCAAGGTCAGATTCTGGGTGTTTCTACGGATGTGAAATTCGTGAGCGGCCCTCGTCAGGAGCACTGCAGAGGGGCATCCGGCATACACGGTACGCAGCGGCTGTGGCATCAACGAAATCCTACCCCGGCTGACGCCTTAGTACATCCTAAACCCTTTTTTATTGAGACAGGGTCTTACTAAGTTGCTAAGCTACCCATACTGGACTGGAACTTTCGACCCTCCCGCTTCAGCCTCCCAGAGTGCTGGGATGTCAAACCCGTACCCCCTCCCAGCGGTTTGCACACGAAGGTGATCTAATTCACCCACATGGCACTGGCCCACTGATGACCTTGTCAGCTCCGTGAACTTTCACCTTGGCCAACTTGAGTCTGCACGGCTGTCCAGCGGCCCCGGGCTCACCCACAGCGTCACCTTCTTCAGCAGCAAGGGGGGCATCGCTCAGCAGGACGCTGGGCGCCGCGAGTCCCTGAGGGCAAGCACGTTCACTGGACACCCAGAGTCCCTCACAGCGCGCTGCGCAGCAGCACCGACCCCAAGCGGAGAGCTGACACCGCACGGGAACCGCGCGGCTGCACGAGGGAGGAGCGCGGTGGCCGCGCAGCGCCCGACCACGCCCCTTTCCTGCCGCGCACTGGCCCCGCCCCTCCCCCTCCGCCCCGCCGCGGCTCCGCCCTGAGTGACGTCACTGGCCAGGCCGGCCGGCGCCATTTTGAAAGTGGAGTCGCCTGCCGCTGCCGCCCGCCGCCGCCGCTGTCGTAGCCGCCGCCGCTGCCGCCAGTGAAGGAGCACGAGCAGGGACGCCCCAGAACTGAAGCCCACCATCCGCCGGCGAGCGTGCCCGCCCGCCCCTCCTCCCGTCGGCCGGACCCCGCCCCCGCCCCCCACAGGTGCCATCCGCCGCCATCCGCGCCCTCGACCCCCCCGTGCCCAGGTGAGGGGGGTGAGTTCGGGAAGCGGAGACCCCGACGAACCCAGCAGGGTCACCATTTGCAGCGCGACATGGCAGGTAAAGGAGAAATGGCCCTCGCCTACGGACCCGGTGCCGCTTCCTTCCTCCTCCCTCCATCACCCCCTAGCGATCGCCGGGCCGCGCGTGCTGC
>NW_004524612.1:12323210-12335000 GCF_000260255.1 Octodon degus
GGGGGCGGCCGGGCGACGGGGGTGGGGCGGCCGGGCGCTGCAGTCCGCGCCGCCACCTGCCTGCCCCCGCTCGCTTGCTCGTCTTCCTTCCTTCGATTCCTGCCACCCTACCCCCTACAGACCTTCTGGGGCTGTAGTCACATGTATGTGGCACTGAGGGAAGAGCGTTTTGCAAGTTAATGTACAATGGAGGCGAATGTGTGTCCCCCACCCCATCACCGCCCCGCACTATGGGTACTGAAATGTTTGAGGCTACAGGCCTGAATTTATTTTTTCCGAGCGAGCTCCCTTCTGTTTCTTACCCTCTACGACCAAAGAGTGCGAGGCCTTTAATATGGAGCGCATTGCATGAAAAACATAATTTAAACTTTCTGTTCTGCATGGTAGCTTTTGTGCAGATGTCCTTTTCCCAAAAGGGTTTCGTGAAGTTAGTTAAAATAGTTGTGGAGTTCGATGATATAAATAGCCAAAGGAAGTGCGATTTTGTAAAAGCTTGCAAAAGAATGTATGGAGAAAACTAGGTTGGAAATACTTAGAGGGAATGGGGGAGAAGGAGAAGTCCTTTGAGGGTTATTTTTGTACATTTTGATGTTGCAGATATCCTCCTTTAACTAGTAAAATGCAGTCTAGATCCATAGGTTGGGGACATTTTTCCATTTCCTCCTCAGTGTTTTGGAAGTGCTGTAGACATCCAAGGATAAAGCCCCTTTTTGGTGACTCCCCTAACCCCAACATTTAAGTAGGTAGTGGAACCTTTAAAAATACACAGCGATCTACTTAAGTTTGCTGTAAACAAGTTGCGTTTGACCTTGTTGAATGATGAAATGAGATTCAAATTGTTTTGCCCAAGAAGATGACAAATTAGATAGAATTCTTTGCTGAGTCTTTAGACTTCTTAGGGATAGGTGTAGGAGGCAGAACAAGCTTCCTTTGACCGACTCCTCGGCGGCATTCGTTTCCCTTTTCCTGTCTGGAGCCAGTGATTTGCTGGTAATGAATGCAGAGGAATGGGTGTCGTGTTGCTGGGTGCGCATTTTGGCGATAAGGTTCTTATGAATCATTACTCCATTGAGGCAGTAATGTTCTTGAAATATTCTTTTCCTTCTGTGTTTCATGGTAGTTGAATCTTACTAAGTCTTCTGTGGGCTTTTTGTACTCTTAAAGGAAAACGATCTAATTTTTATTTACTTTTTTCTGGTAGGTCTTGCTTAAATGTAATATATTCAGGGGGAAGGAAAAATGAAAGTTTCAAATATGTACACAGTGATAATGATGGATAAGGTGTCTTTATTGTAGACCTGGAAGCTTGTTTTTAATGTGTTACCAACTAACTGCTGGGAAGCAACCTTTTCCCAAGTTTGTGCGCGTGGTGGTGGTTGTATGTGGGTAGTACCAGGCTGTTAGGATCATGCCAGCCATGGATACCATCTCTGTGTTTATGAGATAAACATGAACAGAACTGTTTTAATTGGTATGTTGTCTTTTTCCAGGAGCTGGAGGAGGGAATGATATCCAGTGGTGTTTTTCTCAGGTGAAAGGAGCAGTAGATGATGATGTAGCAGAAGGTAAGTGCATTTAATGCAAAATTTGAGTAATAGGCTCTTTAAAAATTTTAACAACTGAAGAGTTTTACTTTGTAGTTAGGGTGGCCTTGAACTCACTTTGTAACCCAGGCTGCCTTCAAACTCAAAGCCTCCCTCTTTTGTGCTGGGATTACAGAGCTGTGCCACCACACCTGGCTTTAAAAGAATTCCTTGAATTTGAACTTGTTAGAGTTTAAGAACATTCTATGTTTATTGCTCCAAAAATGAAAAGTCTTGTTTGTGGCTCCCCACCCAAGGGGATTGAACTCAGGACCTTGTGCTTGCCAGGCAGGCATTTATGCCTCTGAGCTGTCTCCCCTGCTGACAAGGTTTTTAAAAATTACATTTCTGAAAAATAGCTTTAAATCTCTTGTTATTTATGCTTTTATTTTTTTCCCCAAACTTAAATGAAAAGCAGTAAACGATTGAAACACAAAGCTGTCACAAGAAAGCGTGAGGCTATATGATAAAGATTTCTTTGTGATATAAATTCTATATAAAATAGGTGGTGCCAGGGTTTCATGTTTGTGTGTTGTCTTAGATAATTTAGTAGAAGTACCATCAACAGCACAGAAATGCTCTTCACACAATCTTGGGGTTTTTTTGGTAATGGGAATTGAACTCAGGACTTTGTGCTTGCTAAACAGGTGCTTGTCCCGCTGAGCTATATCCCCAGCCCTCATCATTCATTCATTCATTCATCCATCCATCCATCCACTTATTATTTATTTATTATGTAATTAGTCAGGATCTCACTACACAGATCAGACTTGTAGTGATCCTCCGGTTTTTAGCTTCCCAAGCATTGGGATTATAGGTGTGCACCACCACGCCTGGACTTGGTCGCATTCTCACTGTGCCCCTGGAATCAAACCCTGACTGCTGCGTCTGGCTAAGCAGGCGCTTTAATCCGCTGAGCTATCTGACCAGTCCTTATCTTTATAATCAGAGGATTTTAGGTGGTTTTGAACTTGCCTACTTGGAGAATATGGTATTGATTGGCATATTCTGCAAAGAAATGCTGGTTCCAGTTACTCATTTTGTGTTTTAGGGATTCATGTAGGTGGTTAAGAAAATAATGGTATGAATTATAGTTGTCTTCTTGGGAACATAATTTCTGTGCAGTTAGAAACAGCTCAGTTGAAGCACTTAACTCCTAACTCCTCCCCAAGTTTATTAACTTATTTCAGAAGTTCAAGGTTTTGAAAGTTCAGGGTTTTTTGCCTTTGTTTGCACTCATCTTAGTCTGTGGTGGAGGTATTATGTCCAAACCATACTTGCATTATTTTATTGTTTGGGAAGTTTGTCTTTTTAGAAGTATTATGTCTTATGTCTCGAGTTACAGTTACATGAATTTTCTAAACAAAACTTAGGAAATTAAAATTTCTGATTTTTAATAATTTGTGTGATGAGTTTACACGTGATTGTTTAGGTTGTGTTTTTGTGTGAAGATTGTATTCTGACCTCCTTCCTGTCTGTAGGCTGTTTGTGTACAGGGTTTTTCCTGGTGGTGGCAGGGTGGTGGCACGTTGGGTCAGCTGAATGCTTGCATAGTATTTGCTAGTACATGAAGTGTCTGATCAGGGTGTGATAAATTCTGCAGAAAGCCATCTGGCATGCATTAGACTGTGCCGTACATTGCAATGCTCTCCCACTCTTTTCTGTTGGGTTCTCATCCATTTTTCAGAAGAGAAGCCAGAAACTTGAAGTAAGAGGCTCACTGATGGTCATGCAAATTATTTTTCTCTTGAAGTCCATCGTGTTTTTGACTTATTAGAAAAAGAAAGGAGGAGTCATATTAGTCATTTCGTAACTCCCATTACCTGTTGAATAGTAGGCACTTAAAGACTAGATCATAAGTTCTTTGCTCTTGTGTAATACCAAGTTATGAAAGCACTATATACTTGGAAAATATTCCTTGGTTGAATTCTGTTTATTTCCTTTATCAGAGGTTTCCTAAATGCAAAACATCAAGGGTTTGTGTTATCTAGTGTGTAAACTCCACTCAAGGAGCTCCTATTTTGCTTATTAATTGCTAGGGAAAAAGAACACATGGATTTAATTTCATCAGAAATTAGTATTTAAAACTCAACATCTTTTGCCTAATTGAACCAGTCTATACAGTTTTGATATACTGTATATGATGGATTGGTTATATTCTTGTCTACTAATACTTAGTAGCTGCATTTTACTGCTGATTCATTGAATAATTTTTTTTAAATTTATTTATTTGTGTGTGTGTGTGTGTGTGTGTGTGTGGCCAGCTCAGCCCACCTGGGGGCGGGGCTGGCATGTGGTGCTGGGGGATTGACCCAGGGTCCCTGTGCTTTGCTAATCTTGTTCTAAGTAGGTGCTTTAGACCACTGAGCCATCTCACCAGCCCCTCATTGAATAATTTTGAGGTCATTAAAAATTGTTAACATACTCTTAGTGTCTTAAAATGACAAGACTTGGAATATGTGTTCTAGTAACATTTATTCTTATGTTTTTAAAAGTATTTTATGTATAAGAAGCATCTGATTTTCAAATTCCACTGCTTGGAAATTTTTTGCATACTGTAATCTGTGTGTTATTACCTATTAGACTTATTTTACTGAGAGAAGTTTTACTTTTCGGAAGTAAGACAGTTTCCTCATAGGTTTACAGCAGGGATGGTGAGCCGATGGTACAATGGTGGTGTGGCTTTTTGTATCAGGTTCTAAAAACTTCACATTCACTAGAGTGTAACCTTTAAACAGATTAGGTCTGGCTTACCCTTTAGCTTACATTGCCTGTTTTCTCTTACCTTCATCTCTTTCCCATCAGAGACTTAGCATTGTTTCTCCCCTTCTGTGTTGAGTCAGCTGTAAAGCACACTAGGTTTTCTTCTGTAATGCATTAGTTTTTCCCTATAGCTTTCCCCTTTATTCAGTCTCATTCTGTTTGTAATCTGGTTTGTAGTAGCTGCCTAAATCATTCTATATTTGTCCAGTATTTCCCTTTTAAATTAATCTTACATACAGTCCCAGTTTGGGTCATTTTTCTCAGAAATCTTCAGTGGATCACTGTATTCACTGAGTAAAGCAACTAAATCTGAACATTTCAGCAGAGTATAACATTGCTTCAGTATGACTCCTATTTATCTAAGCTTGTTCGCTACTGTGCCTGATGACACAACTGTATGGATACTATACTTCAGCTAGGACCTGTGACTTACATTAGGACCTTTGTTTTTGTCACTCCCCCTCTGATGTGCCCAACACCTTCTCAAAGTTCATGCTTCAAGCCTTACCTATAACTTGTTTCCTCCATATATATACACACAAATTATGTATATGTGTGCGTGTGTGTGTGTATAATATGTCACCTTGCAGTGTTGTGGATTGAATTTCAGAGCCTCCCTTCTGGGCTAGTACTTTTTACTGGGCTACATTCCTGGTCATTTTTTAAAAATTTGAGATGTACAGTCGTGCTGTGCTGTCCAGGCTGGCCTTGAACGTGCTTTTCTCCTGTCCCTACCGCTCAGCTTTCCCAAGTAGCTAATATCACAGATGTGTGCTATGAGGCTCAGCTGGAAGTACTTTTTAGATCTTAATAGTACTTCATTACACAGATACCGTATTTAGTGCCCCAAACCTCCACTATTGTACTGTGAGCTTAGTGCTGGACTAACTTATTTTCAAGTTTTGTGCAGAAGTCCTGTATGAAGTGCTGTATGTAGAGAACAATGCTGTGCTGTTCCTTGCACACAGTACATGTTAAATATTTATTGAATAAGATAATTTTATTGTTGCTGTTACTAGGTTTTGAAAGGGGAAGAAAGTGGGTGAAAAGTAGGATGTTGGACATGTATTTCTGGCAATTGTGGTTGTATTTAGTTACATCTGGATTGCAGATACTCAGTTGTGTAATACAAAGAAGTCAGATCTTGGGCTTTTTCCCCAGTTCTGACATGAGCTAGTGTATGTCACATTATGTATTCCTCTGGGTTTCTGTATGCTTAGACAAAGTGACAGAACTGGATTAGGTGATTTCTGCTGGTTTTTGTACACTTGTCTTGTTAATTCCCAGAGATGTCTTAGAAGGAAACAGCCCAACATTGTTAGCACTGCCAAGTAAAATTGTGATATTGGACTCCAGAGGGTCTAAATCTTCACTGGACTTTCACAAGGCTCAAATTTTTATTATTAAGTACAGTACAAAGCTAAGACAGAAACATTCAATGTTTTCTCTTTTGGTCTACATAGGCTCTTCTGTGAGCAACTTTCATTTTTGTCTTCAAGGTAGCAATAACTGTTATCATTTTCAGTCAGTCATGGTAGCTTAGTCTTTGTGATTCCAGCTGATGAGCTGTGTCAGGATGATGACAAGTTTGAGCCCATCCTGGACAACTAGTGAATTAGGTGAGACCCTGTCTCACAATTAAAAGGGCTGGGGGTATAACTCTGCACAGGCCACAGTTTCAATCCTCACCATGCACACAAACCACTTCATATTTTTAATTTTTTCTGTATTGATAACTTTGTCATCAAGTGGTAAGAAAGCATTTGGATACTATTGGCATAGCTTGAATCCTCAAATCACTAGTTTGGTACTTGATCAGAGGCAGTGTAATTCATCTGTTTGTGCCTGTGTTCCCCTTAATAAATGAGGATAACAATAAACCTTGTCTTATGGTATTGCCCTGATGAGTTCATGTGCAACTCAGCCCATAATAAAAGTCTTTTCCAAGGGTTTAGCTATCATTATTACCTAAATATGCATAGCAAGTAAGGGAGAGTTCTTTGGAATATGAAGGTACTGGGGAATTGTCTTTAAAAAAACTACCAAAAATTTCTTGGTCAAAGTGAAGGAGATTGTATGTGTGTTTTATACATATTCTTTGTATTAATAGTAAAGTTGAAAAAAATTCAAAACTAATTTTTGGCTTTGGGAACATGAAAACTAACAAAAAGTTATGAGCCAGTTACTACCAAAGAGGCTGTGTAGTGGTTATTTTTAGGCAGGCAAGAGGAAGTCTTGGTTAGGAAGGGCTGAGGAGTATGGTGACCTTATTGCTGACTATACTGATGTTTGTAATGACTCAACTTGGACATTTTTTTTGCCTTGTTTTGCTTTCGTTATGTTTATATTTTTAAAAGCGTTCAGAAGTATGGCAAATTCTAGCACAGCCTGGGCAGTTTAGCAACTTAGAATCTCAAATGAAAGAAAAGGGCTGGGGATTCCCTGGGTTTAATACCCCCAACCTCAAGTTGAATTTCTGTTTTGCTTTTTAAATCCAGTACTCTATTCTGTTAATGAATAGAATAATTTGTTCTAATGGTGTTTGTAAATAAGATGTGGAGTCCGCATCTTGTACAGCAATTAACCACTAAAAAGAATGTATGCAGTGAGTTAATTATTGAAACTATCCTACCGATTTGATTTGAAACTGTCTCATTGCTATTTCTTTATCAATAAAATTATGGCAAAAAAATTAAATAAATAAATCCAGTACTCTAGAAAAGGGTGTTCACTTGTTTTTGAAACAGGGTCTCACTGTGTAGTTCATACTGGTCCTGAACTCACTGTGGAGCCCAGCCTGGTCTTGAACTCACAGTGGTCCTCCTGCCTCAGCTTCCCAGGTGCCGAGATTAGAGGTGTGCGCCACCTAATCCCACCCAGGAAAGGGTTTAGGATGAAAAGTGGCAGTTTCCTACCTCATTTGCTCCCTCCTGTGTAGTTCTGAAAACAAGAATTTAATTCTGCTAGCTGTTTTTCTTGATCCTTAATTACTCACTGGGACAGAGAAAAATGATGACACATTTTTTCTTCTTAAATTAATTAATTTATTTGGTACAGGATTCTACTGTGCAGCTTGGACTTGCAGTGATCCTCCTGTCTCAGCCTCTCTAGCACTGGAGTTATAAGTGTGTGCTACCACACCTGGTTTTGGTGGCCACATGATGTGCTGGGGGTTCCGGGGTTCGCACAGCAAGCAGTACTGGGATTGAACCCAGGTCCTTGTGTTTGCCAGGCTGCAGAGCTGTCTCCCTACCTGTTTTTTTGTTTGTTTGTTTGTTTGTTTGTTTGTTTGTTTTCCCGACAGAGTCTTGCTCTGTAATTCAGGCTGCCCTTGAACTCATGGTGATCCACCTACCTCAGCCTCCCAGTGCTGGGATTATAGGCTGTATTTTATGAATTTTAAATACTCCAGGTTAATGTCTCTGGTAGATGTTCACATTGTCCTCCTGTTTCTCTCCCTGTCACCCCTGACAGTATAGCTTGGGGTGAGATGTTAGTAGCACTTAGCATATGACTGTCTAGATGTTCAGTGTTGAATTGGTAGTGCAGCATAAGACTGCCCCTTTCATTTTCCCTGAAGCTAGTATTTACCTATTTGTTTGCCTCCTTTGCATTTCTGAAACCTTCATTCTGAGATTTCAAACATTGCAGAGCGTGTTTGGTCTAGTATAATGAACTACTGTCACCCAGCATCACTTGGGACTAAAAACTGTCCTATTTCCATCACTCCATCCTTTTCTATTAATTACAGAAACACTACTTTTTTTTTCTTTATATATTTTAGGGAAGGGTCTATTTCAGGGTCTCACTACTAGATTGGACTTACAATGATTCTCCTGTTTACAGCCTCCCAAGTAATGGGATTACAGGCGCATGCCACCACACCCAGTCTTATTTGCTGTCTCAGTGCGCCCTGGGGGCACTGCACAGGGCACAGCAGGCCAGGCTCAGGGATCAAACCCCTGGCCCCTGCACCTGTTTGTGGGCACTTTAGTCTGCTGAACTGTTTGGCCAGCCTGAAATACTTTTTACACAAGCTGAATTCAGTGTGAAACAAAATTTTTTGGTCCTGATTTTTTTTGCCTTAATTTTACTTGCAGAAGTAAATTATTAAAAATTCAAATGTAAATGGTTAATCTGACGCATGTATTATTTGGTTAAGATATAGAACAACTGTTAACCATTCAGGGTGGTTATTTTAATGTTAGTTTTAATTGTTGAAAGTTTTAAAATAGTTTTATTTACTTATTTATTTTTAATGTATTTGGTTGTTAAAGGGTCTCACTACGCAGCTTGGGCTTACAATGATCCTGTTTTTAACCTCCTAAGCACTGGGATTACAGGCATGTGCCACTATACGTGGACTCTGTGGCTGGTGTGGCATATGGTGCCAGGGGATGAACCGTGGTCCCTGCACTTGCCTAAACTGGTGCTTTAATCTGGTGAGCTATCTTACTAGCCTCTGAAATACAGTTTTCACTTTACCATGACAGTGCATGCCTATAAATTCTGGCACTCAGGAAGCTGAAGCAGAAGGATTCCAGTAAGTTCAAGGTCAGCTTGAACTACATAGCAAGACACTATCTCAAAAAAAAAAAAAAAAAAAAAATCAAGTAGCCAAGCATGGTGGCACACTTCTGTAATTCAGGACACTGAAGGCTAAGGCAAGAGGATTGTCAGAAGTTTAAGGCCAGTCTGGGCTCTCTAGTGAGTTCAAGGCCAACCTAAACTGCATAATAAAACCATTTCTCAAAAACCCAAAAGACTGCCGTTGCTGGCCCCACCCCTGGGGCACGCTGAGAGGATTGAGACTTGTGCATGGTGGCTCTAGCCTGTAATCCCAGCACTTGGGAAGCTATAAGTAGGCGCATCAGTACGAGTCCAGTCTAGCAGTGAGACCCTGAACACCCTGTGGATCCTTCCCTAAAAACAAAAATTAAAAAAAAATTAAAATTAAAAAAATTAACAAATTTTAAAAAACCCAAATGAACAATACACGTAATTATTTTACTGTATTTTTTATCTCCATAATTTGCAGTTGTCGGCTTTCTTTCGTAAGAAATTATTTTAGAATAGGATTTTATTATATGGAACCAGAGTTTTTGAAATTTGGATCCAAATGCATTTTATCTTTTCCAGTCCTTGCTTCCTGTTTATTTATGGGAGGGTTTAATCTCATGGACTGGTTCTTGGAAAATATTTTTTAAATGGTAGATTCTAAATATACCCCAAATAGAGAAGTAAATTTGAGAAACAAGTAATCCTTAGGGGTATCACAAAAAAGTTAATGTTTTTTAAAGCCAGTTCCACATGTTCATCATTACAGTGTAAGCAGATTTAAGGTCACATTTCCTGAGGTTTTTTAAGGTGGTGTGCATGCTAGACTGAGATAATAAAATGGTACCCAGTTATATGGATTGTACAATAATGCAAATCAATTTCATTCCAAAATCTCATGAGCTGGGGGAAGGGTCGCTTAACACTTTTGTCTTTGAAAGATTGACACACTTCTCTTTGGCACCCTGCTGCCACTCAGTGGGTGCTGTCACTTATAGCAGCATAACTCTGCCATCAAATAAAACCCCAGGCAATATTTACTGTTGGCTTGTGCTTTTACACAGCTCCCTTACTTCATTTGAGGATACAAAGTTTTTTCTCATTCCTTTATTGATAAAATGTTGTAAGTGATAACAGTCATTGAAAGCATCTTAGCTGGGCATTTTGTTGTAACAGGAATTGAAAACTAAACTTCATTATTTTAATCTTTAACATTTTATTTGTACATGTTCACAGTATTAATTACATTCATAGAGTTGATACAGGGGCATAACATATGTTAATCCTATTTATATTCTCCTAAGTTCCAGTATTTTACACAATTAGTAGTTAAACTAAACTTAAAATCAGACAAGTCCTTGGAACTTTGGAATAAGCAGAAAGAGATTATTTGAACATTTTGGTTTTTTTGTTGTTTGAGATAAGGCCTTGTATGCATTTCAGGCTGACTTTGAGCTCTCGGTGTAGCCCAGTCTGGCCTCCAATTTGATACAGTCCTGCCTCTGCCTCCCAAATGCTGGGATTATAGGCATGTGCCACCATACCTGTTTGGAGGTTCTTTTATTAAATCCTTAAATATTCCCATATTTGTGTATGTGTATTTGCTTAAGTTTGTCTTGAAGTTGAGTTGCAAGAACAAAGATAATCTGCTAAGTTTCATACAATTTTTAATGAGAAAATTGAAAGATTACAGGTTTTAACTAATTTCAAAATAATATATTTTCCTTCTCTTATCTGAGATGATGTTGGAAGCCATAATTGAATAGTTGAGGAGCTACTATTTACTTCCTTAGTAGGAGGAAAGAGAGTGAAATTCTGGGTGTGAGTTAGATTTTCTCTAGCTGCTCTATGAGGAAGAGGTGCACCGTCACCTTAAGCAGTCACTGCAGTTTGCCTTTACCTGAGTGCGTAATCATGTCCCAGGCACCATCCCAGCTGTGTTACGTGTATTCATTTGTTAGTTTGCACAAAAAATCCTGTGAAATAAGCAGACAATGTAGAGAAGGTTAATTTATTAATAGGGTAAGCTGTGCTAGAGAAACCTCAAATCTGACATTACTTTAGTTTGCCTAATGTAATTTAATGTATTCTAAAACTTGATCTCCTTTTCCTTAAGGTGAGTGTGTTAGAGGTTGCTAGGATGTGAGCTGTTGATGGCAAAGCTGATTCTGCAATGCCTAATAGGTCTTTGTTTTTGTTTCTGGGGTGCTGAGGCTCAAACTGGACACCCATGCCAGACAAGTCCTTTGTCACTGAATGATACCCTCAGGCCATGTTTTAGTTTTGAGATAATTCAGTTTGGAGATTTACTGAATTTTCTATTAATGACATTCTTAAATTAGGACACAGTGTATAGGTGGGTTTTAAGGAGTTTGAATGGAAGTTGTGTGTAATGCTGTATTGTATAAAATGGTGTATGCACATTTTCCTGGTCAGGGTTGATGATAATCATCTGAGTAATAATCATCTGTCTGATGCGGTGAGGACTGTTCAGAGCTTTCAGTGATTATAAACAGTCTGCTGTGGCACACCTGCCATAGGTTTGCCATCACTGGTCTGATGTTTTTCAGTGTGTAGTCTGTCAAACCCTGAACTCATTCAAAAGGTCTGTGAAGTCAGAGGTGTTTTCCTGATGCTTAGGGTTGTGTATTTTTTACCATGGTGCCATTTGCAGCATCGCTGAAACAGCCCTGTGGGTGAACTTGTGGACATCTCCCAGTGAATGAAGACAGCCACCCCACACAGTTCCAGTACCCTTGCTAACCCTCCTTGCCATGCACTGGAGTTCAGAAAGCACTGGTTTTATTTAAGAAAGGCCTTAATGGAACAATGGGTAAAAACTATGGATATTCTCTGCCTGAGTCACAGGTTCTGGGGGACCTAGTGG
>NW_004524612.1:12335213-12346630 GCF_000260255.1 Octodon degus
TCCTCCCCCTCCCTCTCCTCTTCCTCCTCCTCCTCCTCCTTTCTTGATATAGGGTCTTGTGAGGTAGTTCAGGCTGCTTTGAACTATGTAGCCCATACTGGCCTTGAACTCAGAGCAGTCATCCTCTGAATGAGGAGTACAAGTGTGTGCTATCACACCTAGCAGGAACTTACTTTCTTTTTTTTTTTTTTTTTAAAAAGAACATCTGACAGACCCTGGTTATTTAGGTTTGGATATTTCACATACATTTTTTTAGGTGAACAGTGAACTTGTCTTGTTAGGCACTATTTGTTGTCTCTGATAAAAATCTGAGCTTTCAAGCAAAAAGTAGAATTTTAAAAAATGTACTTACCATTGTAAGCCTGACAGCTTCCTAGTTACTTAAAAGACTTCTCAGATGAAATCAGTAGTAACATTAATGAATTAGCTTTTGATACTGTGTAATGAATTGTGTCTACCCTTGGAAAAAATTAAGACTCAGTGAATCTATATTTTAAACATGTGATGCTAAAGTTCATGTATTGTGACCAGCAGGATTGGGTTTTGTATGTTACTGACCTGACAAGCACTTGGGAGGCTGAGGCAGGAGGATCTTTTGAGTGTCGGAGGGTAGCCTGAACTACATAGCAAGTTTAATGCCAATCTGAACTATATAGTGAGGCCATGTCTTAGAAAAACCCAAAAAACCTAAAAACTAAGTTTCAGACCATTGGTATGATTCCAGGTTCCACATTTGGTGTGCTGTCAAGGGATTATCCATAATTACTTGGAAAAAAAAACATTAAAATGTTTTCTCTTTATATATATTAATCAGGCTAAATTTTCTTTATGTATTTAGCTGACAAAACACTTTTTTTTTAATGTTGAATGCAGAAGCAATGGAGAGAATTGTAGTTTGTTAGGCCAGATATGAAAGATTTATAGCAATGAAAATAACATTCTTTTCACTAGTTTGTGTGTGTAAAATCATTTGAATTTGTAGAGTTTATTACTATTTTGCAGTGAGTAAAAATTTTAAAGTTGAAGAAGTCATTGTAAGAGTGTAAAGGGGTTACCATTCACAAAATTCAGCAGCTGGTTTATTCTTTTAATGGATTTCATTGTATGAGTAACACTTTAAAAGAGTCTTATAAGTCATAAGAGATAAATGACCAAAATAGTGCTCTGATTTTGTGCATGGATGTCTATATAAAGCTTTTGTATAAAAATGGTTTCCATGACTTGAGGTTTCTCACTTAATTCTAGATACCAAATTAGATCTGCCCTAAATGTTTTCTTCTGGTGATCTTGTTGAGAAAGGATACGTTTAGGACTTTTTCTATTTTCAAATTTATCTTTTCCCTAACAGAGATTAAACACTAGCAAAGTATTTGTCAAACTACTTGGACTCTTTCATAGGGTTTTCCTATAGTGTCTGCTTAGTATCAGCATTCAGGTAACATAATCAGATTATTGTATTTGTTCTGCAGAGCCTCGTCTAGTTCTGTTTGCAAGTTGGCTGCTGATTATTATAAATTGATGACATTGTGTTTTATTTGGAGCCCATCATGCAGCAATTTGATAGTGTTGTCTTTTGTTTTTGTTTTTGCGGAACCGGGGATTGAACTCAAACCCTTGCGTTTGCCAGGGAAGTGCCTATTCTACTGAGCCATCTCCCTGGCCCTTTGTCTTTTGAAAGAAAGGCATTTAATTCGTATAACGATTTCCCAAACCATGCAGCTAATAAAGGGAGAAGACACAGTTTTTTCTGCAGCATAATTCTATTCTTAAATAATGAATTTCCCATTCTAAGAAAGGAGTATCAGCTTCTGCTTAAGATTTTTAGTGCCTTTCTGGCTATTTTCTGCCCTTTAAAAAAAATTCTTCAGCTGAGAGATAGTGCATGCCTATAATTGACAGGAGGACTGTTGGAAGTTTGAAGCCAGCCTGAGCTATGTGTGAGTTGAAGCCCACCTTGGACTATAAGGCAAGAACCTGTCTCCTCCCCCCAAAAATAAAGGTTTTTCCCCTTAGGGTACATAGGATTTTTTTTTTAACTTTTTTTTGTTTTGTTTTGTTTTTGCTCAAGCTGTAGCAATTATCCATGTTTGAACATTGATTATCATAGAAAATAAACTCAATTACATTTTTAAAACTTGTGAATATTTTTAGTTGATGTTAGCAACAGTTGGTTAAATTTTTATCTAGGTCTTTGTTTTTGGCATATGTAGAATCTTTGGCAAGTGTTGTGTTTTATTTTGATTTTGAGACAGGATCTTGCTATGCAGTTTGGCTGGCCTCATGCTCACTTTTGTAGCCCCCAGGCTGGTCTCAAATGTGCCTTGATCCTCCAGTCTCAACCTCTGAGTGCTGAGATTACAGACATGTGCTACCATGCCAGGTTCCATCTTTGGCAAGTTATTTTTTTTTTTTTCCAAAATTTTATTGATAAACAGCAATGAGACAGTTTCAAATCAAATCGGAAGTACAGTTTCAACAAATAACACACTGCATATATTCTTCTTAGTGGTTAATTGCTGTACAAGATGCGGGCTTGAGATCCTATTTACAAACACCATTAGAACAAATCATTCTATTCATTAAGAGAATGCAACTATCTAAATATCCTAACCACTTTGAATACACAGCTACAAAATGGACATTCATCTGTATACCCTATTTTTTCTAAGTTCCGTTATTGAATATTATAGGTGTATAAACTCAGCAAAATATTCTAAAAGAGTCCAGTAGACCATAATAGCATTGGGTCTTCTGTTTAACTAGCAATGTCAGAAATTATTGACCTGAGTCCCCCACAGCTCAACATAACAGCATGGCTTTACTTCCTATATTTCGTCTTCATACTTTTCTACTGGATGGATAAGACCAAGGTAAAGTTTGGCAAGCTATTATTGAATGATTCTATATGCCAGTGTATCAAGAGTTGTATTTTTGTAACTAGTTTCTGTTGGTTAAATATTTTCTGAATATTGTTAACTGGGATTTTCTCTCCCGATGTCTGAATGATTTTTTTTTTTACTCAGTTCAGGTGGGTTACGACCGATGACTGCTCAAGAACCTCTGCTTTAACCAATGCTTTGTTTGTGTTCACATACCCATTGTAGCTTTTGTATTGGATTCTGAATTTGGGAGAATTGAGGACATTTTGTATGATTATAATGGTTTTCAGATTCTTGAAGGTATCTTAGTAATTACTAGTGTTCTGGATGTTACTAGAGTGATGAATTTTAAAGAGTTTGAACTTTTCAGATTGTGTCTTTCCACTTGTCTGAGTTACTTCCATTGTTGCTGGGGCAAAATACACAAACAAATTAAAGAGAGAAGTTGATTTTCGCTCACAGTTCATAGAGGTTTCAGTCCATAGTAGGCTGATCCCGAGGCAGGATGATATGGCAGAGGGGCTTGCTGGGGGAAAGCAGCTCACTTGATGGTATCCTGGAAGCAAGTCAGTCTAGGAAGGATCAGGACGGAGGTGGAGCTTCCCTGTCCACACCCACGGTGACCTCCAGCTTCTCACCTGGCCCCTGCCTCCTAACAGCCAGCTAGCTATCATGCCCTGTAATCCACTTATCTTCCAAAGGGCCTGCTGGTGATCCATAAAGCTTTAGAGGATTTCAAGATATAAAGCATAGAGGGATATGTTGGGTTGCTTTATACATCATGCAGTGAACTCTTCTCTAAGTGCTTCTGTTGAAAAAGAAACTAGGGCTGGGTATACAGCTCAGTGGGAGATTGCTTCCCTAATGTGCTCAAGGTCCTGGGTTTTGCACCCAGTACCACAGAAAGAGGAGGTACCTAGATAGGCAAAAGGGGTTGGTTACAAAATTTAACACATACCACTTGTCCACTACTCTCACCTGAACTGAGCTATATCGTCAGTGTTGTGTGTTTTGTTTTGTATTGTGTTGTGTTGAGAGACTTTTCAGTAAATTGCCCAGGCTAGGCTTGAGCTCACAGAACTTGTGGCTCAGCCTCCCAGAGTGCTGAGATTACAGGCATAACCCAACATGCACAACTAAATTTTTTTTTTAAACTTAAAGATGTAGAACATGGTTAGATTTAAACAGTGTTGCATTTTACAGCCTGCCATTGTAGGTCCATGTGAAAGTAAAAACAGGGCCTTTTTATTTTGGCATACAGGGCATCACTATGTGTTCTAGGGTGCCTCTAATGAGAGTTGCCAGCAACAGCTTCCTGAGTACTGGAATTGTAACCATGTATCACCATGCCTGGCTGAAGTAGAAACTTCCCATAACCCTGTGATTGTATTTTATGTATAACTTATCACAGTATAAGAGCTGAATGGGCTAGAAATGAATTTCTAAGGCAGCACAAGAGGAATCTAATATTTCCTGTTCACTAAGAGAGTGGAATGGCTGTTTTCTGGAGAAACACTGTTGTAGGCAAATCTCTTGCCTGGTGATGCAGCATTCAAGGATGTTATGCTATACTTGTACTGGCTCCTATGATGAATGAGTTTGTTGTTTGTGTTGGGAACATGGACTAATAAATAGTTTTTAAGATGATTACTGCAGGAATTGATAGTAGCAAAGAGATTGCTTGCTCTTGCTCATTTTTGTCGTTGAATAGTTACGTTTTCTAGCAGCAGAAACCAGTTCTTGATTTTTTTGTGGCATTTTGTATTATAAAAAATGTGAAGTACAGCTTCTTAACCATTTTAAAATACACAGTTCAGGAGTGTTAACTCTATTCACAGTCTGTTGCAAAACATATTTCCAGAGCTTTTTCATCTTCCAAAACTGAAACTGTACTCATTAGAGGACAACTTTTCTCTCACAGCTCCTAGAGCCCTCATAAATTTTATTTTCTGTTCTATGAATTTTATTGTTTATCTCTGCTTTGTAAGTGGAACCATGCAAATTTCTTGTGACATGCTTACTTCATTTAATGTGCCTTCATGATTGGTCCATGGCTTAACACGAATCAGGATTTCCTCTTTCTCAGACCAGTATTCCACTGTATGTATGGACCACATTTTGTTTGTGTACTCATCCTTTCATATACATTTGGATTGCATTCACCTTTCAGCTGTTTGAACTTAGGTTTTTCATATGTAGCCATTTTCATTATTGATGGGCCATTTATGTGAAGGTTGCTCTGTAAGATGCTCTAGTCTAGTGACATCATAGCTATCTTAGTGGATCTAGGTGTAGTCTGATATTCACAGAGTTGAAATCTCCCAGTGATGGACTTTTCAGAACGTGTCTCCATAGCCAGTGGATGACTGTAGGTCAGGGCTTCTCTGGAAAGAAGAGAAATTCTTTCTGTAAGTGATTGAGGGTGATAAGAGCTTTTAACAAAACATGAAAAGAAGAACTGGGCATGGTGGTGTGCATGCCTGTAATCATCCCAGCACTCAGGAAGCTGAGACAAAAGGACGGACTACAGTTCAAGGCTGGCATGAGCTCCATAGTGAGTTCAAAACCAACCTGAATGACATAGTCTCTGTCTTAAAAAACAAAACAAAAACCCCACGTATGAAACTTTCACTGGATTACATTCGTGCTTGACAAACTACTGGTACATATGTGTTATCTCAGATTTAACAGTTTAAAAACTAGCACTAGTTTATTTGGTAGATTGTTTCTTGATACAGTTAGGCAAAATCCAATATTTTGACTGAAGTTTAACTTATTTTGCTGTTTTCTGGTAAGACTGTCTTATTTTTATTTTTTATTTGTATTTAGTACAGCATCTTCAGGTCTCACTACGTAGATTGAACTTGTAGTGATTCTCCTGTTTTCAGCCTTCCAAGTGCTGGCATTACAGGCACATGCCACCACACCCACTCTCAATTGAGGTCTCAGCATGCACCGAGGGTGGGGCTGGCATGGCAAGCCGGGGATCAAACCCTAGCTGCTGCACTCTGCCTAAGCAGGTGCTTTAGTCTGCTGAGCTATTTGGCTGGCCCCTATCTTACTTTGTAGCACTTTCCATTGTTGTGAAATTTATGTTAGTATTAATGACAGCTAATGTGTAGTTTCATGTAGAGTTGTTATGGGTTGTATTTAGATGTCCTGCAAAGCCTCATGCAATGCTGAGTGGGGCTTTTTCAAAGGTGGTTGGATCTATAATGTGTGGTGTTCAAACAGATTCATGGTGCAATGCTAGGATGAAGGACCCTAGGATTAAGCGTGTGAGTGGTACCCACCCTAAATAGCCTGGATAAAGTGTAAGGGATAGAAAGGGCTGTGGTTGTTCCTTGTTGCTTTGCTACTTTCTGCCTGCAATGAACTCTTCGCTGTAATGCCCTTCCATGCTGTGGACTGAAACCTTTAGAACTGTAACTGGAGGAGCTTTTAACGTTTGGGTAACAAAGATACTTTGTCTCAACAACAACAAAAGTAAGTCAAGATTCTGTAAGATAATAGTAAGATTTGGGTAGGAGTTATTGTTGCCATTTATGAGCTTATTGTTTTTGTTTGTTTTTTGGCAGAACTGGGGATTGAACTCAGGCCCTTGCACTTGCCAGGGAAGTGCTTATTCTACTGAGCCATCTCCCAGGCCCAGTTGTTGCCATTTATGGAAGCTACTGAAACTCAAAGAAATTGAGCAGAAAAAAAAGAAATTGAGCAGAATTGACCTAAGGTCATGAGTTAGTAAAGTATTTTGATTTTTAGGCTGTTTGCTTGTTCCTTTACTTTCCTTTTTTTTTTTTTTTTTTTTCTTTTTTTAAAGTTAGTATCTCTGTGGTTCAGGGTATTGTTGAACAATTTACTATGTAGCCCAGGCTGGCCTTGAAACTAACAGGGACCTCCTGCATCAGCTTCCTGAGTGCTGGGATGACAGGTACATACCACCACACCTGGTTTAGGCTGTATTTCTACTCCATGGCTTAAAAGTACCATTTATGTACCTCTAAATACAGTACTTGGTGTGAAAAGTGAGGAGAGACGGTAGTTATGAACCTAGTGTGTCAGCACATACAGTGACCAGTATGTAGAGAATGTGAAGAAGGCAGAATGCATGGTTCCATCATCTTAGGTGAAAAGGTTGATCTTATTGAAATGAACACTTTATATAGCACTTTGGCTTTTGATAGAAACCTTTTTGTGGCACTGTGATGTCTCAAACTGATCAGGTCCACAACCTCCCAAAAGAGTGGATGACAAAGGTTTAAATGAGACAACTAGTGTGAGTTTAGGGCTCCAGGAGGATCAAAGCCCTCTAGCAGAATTTGAGATTCTGTGGGGGTTGAGACAAAGGAGCCGCATTTATTTGGTTTTCAAACAGAGGAATTGGGATACTGAGGAAAGTGGGAAACTGAGTAGAATCTTGGAAGTTAGTACAAACACTTTCCAAAGTAGTAAATTTTGCCAATTAGGAGGAAATGGTCTTATGTGCAGTTACGGCAGGAGTGAAATGCCTGCAGCTGCAGTCACTGTCTTGTTAATTGGGGTTGGTGCCAGGTATCCTCAGCTGTGGCCTTTTTTTGCCCTTTGAGGTTCAGGGCATCACAAACCACTACAGGCCTTCACTGGGACCAGTGACTTGAAGAGTTCATTTACTGTGAATCTGCTGCTCATTTCCAGACTAGGAGCCTAGCCCTGGGACAGAAGAACAAGTAAGCATAGAAAGTCAATTGATTTTTCTTTTTTTGCAATACTGGGGATTGTTATGCAGCTGAGCTATCTCTCCAACCCAATTGGTTAATTTTAAATCCTGCTCAGACCCACTTCATAGTGGTCTCCATCACTGAGATCATTCCTGGGCCTCTTCAAACATTAGATAGGTAATGCAAGAACATGATTAATAAAGTTTTTCCCTCTTTTGAAGTAACGTTATGTGGCTTGATACTTGTGTGGCCATAGTACGGATATTTAGTTGTTTTTTTGTGTTAAATGAAAGAATCACATATCAAACCTGATACCATGAGTGATGATTGTATCTTAATGCTTTCAGGTAAGTTTGAATTTACTATTGGAAATTTCTACAGGTATTTTGGTAGCTTGCAAACCTTAACTTTTGTTCTAACAGTATGGCAGTTGCTTAAAAGTTAAACTACATTTACCATAGGATTCAACAGTTTTGTGCCAGTGTGTGAATTGAAAATATTTTCCAAAGAAACACTTGTGTGCCAATGATGGTAGCAGTTTTACTTATCATAGCCACAGTGGGAAACAGCCCACAGATCTGTCACCTCTTGAATGGGCAGAAAAGGCAGTGTGACCCGCGGTCAGAAAGGCGAAAGCACTGATAGGTGCTGCCCCGAGGTGAGCTTTGGGAACCTTCGTCTGAAAAGCCAGTCACATGAGGCCATTTATTATGTGCTTCCATTTATATGAAATGTGCAAAGTTGGCAGGTCTGTGACAGAAGGTAGAGTTGTGTTTGTTCAGGGACTGGAGGATAGGAAGGAACAAATGCAGTGGGAATGATTGCCTGCAGGTACAGATTTCCTCTGAGGGGCAGTTTTAAAAGTTCTGGGATTAAATAGTGTAGTGTTTATACAGTTCCATGAATATACCAAACCTTCTGAATTTTGCAGTGATTTTTATAAGGAATAATGAGTTAAAAACCATCTTAATCACTTTCTTGTCAGTGGGATGGAAACCTGATACTCATGAGTTACAGAAGTTTGTTGTGATTCATGATTCTGGTCCGCAGTCAGCTGGCTCCAGGGTGGGAAGGGCATGGTCGGCACCGCAAAGCTGCTCAGTCAGGAACGCGTGGAAGCAGAGAGGAAAGTGGAGGCGCTGGTGCCAAGAAGCTGCCCTTCCAGTCGCACCCACCTTCGCATCCCTAAGCAGCCCTACCCCTACCAGTGCTGCATAGCCCAGTCTTCTCCCCCCCATGTGTGAAGTTTTAGGGGACCCTCCAGAGCCAAACTGAAACAAACTCAATAACTGAAGGAATGGAGTAAGATTTCTGTTTCTATGACCAGTAAAGTTCACATTCACAAGAAAGAAGCTGCCATTTTGAAGTACTTCTGTCTTGTTTGTACACAGATACATCCACATCTGACTTTCTCCATTGTATTAAATGCAGCTTGCATATTTTGATATTTTACTTTTTTGGGGCCAGGGAGATGGCTCAGTGGAATAAGTGCTTCCCTGGCAAGCGCAAGGGCCTGAGTTCAATCCCCAGTTCCCCAAAAAAAAAAAAAAAGCTTTTTTTTTTTTAAACCCGATGTCTATCTCCTTTCTAGGCAGTACATATAATGAATGTGTTTCTCTCACATCATTCTCCTAGTTTCTATGGCCCTTTATTGTAACAAGTTTCTTGTATATTGTTCCAGAAGTATTTTGCTTCATATTACATGTTTTTAGCTTAACCTGAGCATGTTTGTAATTTTCAAGGGGTAAAATGTGTTCAGAAATCCATAATTAGTGGGGAAAGTCAGTAATGTCTGTTTTGGAGAGTACCTGAAAGTGAATTACCCAAGAAATTGCCATTTTCTTTTCATTGGCTTGTGATTTCTGTATGGAAAGTAAGTTACTGAGAACGTCATAAACTTTTGGGATGTGTCTGAGGGTATCAGTTTGGGTTCACGGGTGCTTGGAGTCTGTTGTACCCCATATTAAGCCTTTCTTCAGTTGAGCCTGATTGTCCTGACAGTATGCAAAGTGACTGTGTTATCTTGGTAACTAGTTAGGACTAAACTGAAGAACAGGCTTGTTTGGTTTTTTCTGAGACAGTCTCACTATGCAGTTCAAGTTGGCCTTGAACTAGAAGTAATCCTGCCTAGGCCTCCCGAGTGCTGGGATCACAGATGTGTGCCACAAGTCCTGGATTTAATGTGTCCTTACTGTAGAAGAGCATGTAGGCCTTTGTGTTCATGTGTTTATCGTCTCTAATTTTCAGCCTTATTTCCTGGGCATGTTTTAGAGCATTAAGATGGCAGAAGTATATACTATTCACATTAGTGAGAATTGCAAAATTTTTAAAATTCTTGCTACATCGTAATTTGTTTTTGGGTCTTGTGGGGGGACATTTTTTGGAGACAGGGTCTCACTTGTAGTTTACTCTGGTCTTTAGTACATATGCCAGGCTGACCTTGAACTTGGTAACCTTCCCACCTCAGCCTCCCGAGTGCTGGGACTACATAAGGGTGTGCAGCTAGTAATTTGTTAATATTAAAAATTTTGTATTCTTTAAAGAGAAAATCTGATTTCCATTATAGTTCTTTTTCTGTTAACATGTATCTCCAAAATTTTTTTTTTTCAGTCAATATACTTGAGAAGTTAAATGACTATGCTATTTAATTAGATGTTTTCCCTGGTGTGTTTTAATTTAGACATTTTAGGTTATCTAAAACTTTTTAATACTATAGAATTATGGTGAATGTGCTGTAAGAATCTTACCACTTTAGGATACTTTTATGAGAATGGAATTGCTAACATTAAAAAGGTGTGTGTCGGTGGCCAAATTGTCACTAGAATGTGATGTGATCTTTCTAAATGAATTGAGTTTTGTTTGGGTCTGTCAAAGGAAGGGAAATAGTAAAGAAACAGACATTTGAGATTTGAGAACAGCTGTTAAGTTACCTTATCTGTAAATGATGATAGTAGTATTTGCCTTGCTAATCAAAGGATTAAATGTACTTGAGTGCTTAATTTGGGCACATACTGAGTGTTAGACACTGTTCCAAAAAAACAAGTATATATTTTTGTTGTTTCTTTTTTGAGACAGGGTCTTGATACATAGTTCAGGCTGGTCTTGAGCTCACTATGTAGCCCAAACTGGCCTCAAACTCGAGATCCTCCTGCCTCATCTTGTAGAGTGCTGGGATTACAGGTATGTGCCATCACAAGAAGCTTAATTAAATTTAAAAAGGGCTGAGGATGTAGTATAATTGTATACTTAACTTTTTGGAGATAGGATCTAACATTTAACATGCTTGAGGTCTTGAAATGGATTCCCAATACTGAAAAAGTATGCGGTGTCATCATGTCTAGTTTCATGTGCATGTGAAATTGTCGTGGACATCTTGTTAAAATGCAGAATATTAGTCTACTATGAGATTTCTTGTAGAACCTGTTATTTTTGCATTTCCAGCTAGTTCTGCACGATGCTCATGTTGCTGCTGATGCGGGTAGACTGCACTACAAGGCTATTTGGCCTTTTCAGGGGGAAGGGAGGTGAGGTAAGGTAGTATCCAAATTCTTTTTTTTTTTATTTGTATTTTAGGGAAAGGTCTACAGGGTGTTCGGGGTCTCACTACTAGATTGGACTCATAGTGAGCCACCTGTTTACGGCCTCCCAAGAGCTGGGATTACAGGCATGTGCCACCATGCCCAGTCTCAGTTGCTATCTCAGCATGCTCTGGAGATCAAACCCTGGCCCCTGTGCCTGCTTACAGGCACTTTAACAGGTGCTTTAGTCAGCTGAGCTATTCGGCCGGCACAGTATCCTAATTCTTTTACTCAGCATTTCTGATAGTAGATCCATGTTGCTG
>NW_004524612.1:12347460-12348843 GCF_000260255.1 Octodon degus
ATAAATAAATAAAAATTTAAAGTTATGTTCACAGTTGTAGGCTGAATACCCCACACACCCCTCATTCACATTTCTAGTCTGGAACGTGGTGCGTGTTAGCTGATAAAACAGAAGGATTCACAGATAGGGGGAGTAAGCTAAGGGCTTTAAGATAGGAATTAGCGTTGATTATCTGGCTCATCACTTTTGTGATGTAATCACAACTTTGTACCAGAGAAACATAAAAATCAGAGAGGAGATGTCATACTGGAAGCAAGAGGTTGAATGCAGAAGCTAGAAAAGCAAGAAAATTTTTCCCTACAACTTACAGAATTAGCCCAGTGGATACCTTGACTCTGGTGACACTGTTGATTCTGACCTCCACAGTTGTATTTCACACCACTAAATTGGTGTGAAATAATATTGTTAAGAGAAGTGCAATAGTAGGAAAACTTCTCTTTAGAGTTAAAAATTACCTCGTTCATTTTTTTAAAAATGTACTATCACTTTTCTTTATATACCATTTGCTGCAATTTTGTACATGGTCTAAAACAGTCACTTTGTGTTTTTCCTGGAGTTCTCCGTTGGTGTTGTTTTGGTTTGGAGTTGGTCTCAGTGAGTCGGTGCTCCTCAGGTCTTTTGCCTGCACTGTAGCACTCCTGCACTGCTATGGTCTGGGCAGCTTTGAAGTGCAGAGTTGTTGCCCTGGAGTTTTCCTTCATTGCTGACTGTAATCTTTCATCATCGCTAGAATTCTTTTATCTCTGCTGCATTGCATCATCTTGTTCCTGGGTAGCAGGCATTTTCCCCCTTCTTGCTTTTTGCCTTTGTTTTGTAGTATACAGCATCCAGTATTGTGTGTAACTTCATAGGAGGTGAATTTTTGAGGTTCTGCCTGCCTATAGGGTCTCACTACAAAGCTCCAATTCGTAGTGATCCTCCTGTTTTCAGCCTCTCCAGTGCTGGGATTACAGGTGTGAACCACTATGCCTGGACTCAGTGGAAAGCTCAGCGTGCTTGGGAGCAGGGCTAGAGCAGCATGTAGTACCAGGGATCGAGCCCTGGTCCTTGCATTTGCCTAAGCAGGTGCTTAGTCTGCTGAGCTATCTTGCTGACCCTGTAGTGATTCTTCAGTTTTTGGGCAGTGTGCCTCAATATGAGTCATTTTTATTGAGTATTTGGCCCTTTCAACTTGGAAATTAGTTGTTGTTGTTTTTTTTTTATTTTACATTGTTATGCATTTAATATATATGTTCTCCCATCTTTTTAAAAGTCATACACGAAATATTTCTTAAAAGTTTATCAAGGGGCCAGGGAGATGGCTTAGTGGAATAAGCGCTTCCCTGGCAAGTGCAAGGGCCTGAGTTCAATTCCTGGTTCCACCAAAAAAAAAAAAGGACGAAT
>NW_004524612.1:12350408-12363170 GCF_000260255.1 Octodon degus
GGCATATTGTTGACTTCGTGGTGGTTATTCATAGTACAAGATGCAGACATGATATCCTGTCCAAACACTATTAGTACAAATCTTGCTTCTCATTGAATTGAAAGAAAGTAGCTGAGAGTCACATGGAGAGAAAACATTCTCTCAGGTTTTCACAGAGAGCAAATTGGTCAAGCAATGGCCGTTACTCATCCACATGGCTGACACTGACAAAGGATCTACAAACCGTGGTACAGGGTTTCAGGATAAATCCCGAGAGGATTTGACTGACCTTGTCAGATACAAAAGTTACATTTCTTATTATATAGGTCTTGGTTTATCTTGGTCTTAACCATCCAGTAGAAAAGTATGAAAACGAGGTATAAAAAGTAAAGCCATATTAATATGCTGAGCTGTGAAAGACTCAAGTCAGCAACCTCTGACATTGCCAGTCCTACGGATAACCCACTGCTATTATGGACTACTGAATTAGGTTTTGTTTTTCCCCTTTCCTCAATTTTTTTCTGCAGCTATTACATGGATTTTGAGTTTCTTCAGTGACCTTGTAATTTTCCTCTTCTGTTTTATACTCTTTTAGGGATTTTTTTTTTCACTTTGTTTTCAGTTGTTTCCTTTATTTTATTTTTTTGCAGTTCTCTTTACTTCATTTTGAAATGCTCATTTTTGTAATATTTTCTTTTTAGCAATTTGTGTTTTGAAAATTGAATTATCTGAGAGAACTAGTTACTTGTTTTTCATTTTCTAGTTTTGGCATTGTTTCCATTTGAGTGCTATGCTTCCTATTTGTATGTTAGCAGACTTAAGTATTTGGTGACCCTTGATTGTCTCAGTGTTTTAGAGTGAGGTTCTAACATGTAGGTTAGAATCTGTGGCTGGACCTCACTGTTGGGAGTGCAAGTGCCAGGGTGTAAAAATGAGAAAGTGGAAATGGCCACTTGCTGGGAGCACTGCTTCTGCTGTACTAATTCATTGTTAAATGTTTCTCAGGCCTCTGTTTTGTACAGTTCTCTTTCCCTCCTACTTCTGATTGTAGTGTGGAAACCTTACTAGATCCTAATTCAAGTACAGAATTTTTAATGAAATGAAACAATTAAAATTTGAACACATACTGAATATTTGATAGTAAGAAAATACTTTTTTCAGTTATGAAAAGGGCATTTGATTCTTTTTTATTTATTTACTTTTTAAATTTTTTTATTTATGTGTGTGTGTGTGGCCAGCTCAGCCCACCAGGGGGCGGGGCGGGCTGGCATGTGGTGCTGGGGGATTGAACCGCGGTCCCGTGCTCTGCTAAGTTTGTTCTAAGTTGGTGCTTTAGACCACTGAGTCATCTCACACGCCCCTGATTCTTTTTTAAATGGAGATCTTTTAGCAATACTTCTTGAAATGTTTATAGATGAAATAGTTTATCGTTTGGGATTAGCATGACATGTGTCATAAGTTGTAGATAAAACAGGATTGTCAGGGAACCAGATTAAAAATGTGTACATATACCCATTCCCCAGGGTGAATGTAAACATTCATGTACCGCAAGCATGTGCTAATAAAAGGAAAGTGGGGTCACTGTCAACCTGAAATAGTTGAAGCCTTGTAGGAATTCATTATAGCATTCTTCTAACTTACTTTGTATATAATTGAAATGTGTTAATAAAAATCTTACCATTTTTGGTATATGGAAACAGCTGATTTTTATGTATTGATTTTGTGTTGTGCAACTCAGTAAAGGTAACAGATGATTTCATTCCTTAAGTGTGAAGTGGTGAAATATTTGAGAGTCCTCACTCACAGACTAAGTACACATGGCCTATAAATCTGGTGAAATCCTGTTTGGCCCTGTAGCTAGCACCATCCGATGTGTTTGTGAGGTGTGGCTGCTTGGAGAGGTTCGGTCCTTTGCAGCCATGTGTGGGAGCCCAGCGTGAGCTGCTTGTGTTTGTGCTAACACTTGGTAGTTCTGTTTTCTAAGTATTTATCAGCAGATGACAAAGAATCAAAGTTGAGATTATTTAGTAGTGTCTTAGTTACTCTTCTCTCATTGCTGGGACAAGTACCGGACACTCAGAATGAAGGAAGGAAATGTTTATTTAGCTCACAGTTACTGGAGGTTTCAGTCCATACTCAGCTGGCTCCAAGGCAGAGCAGCACATGGCAGAGGGCAGCCTTTCATGACTGTGGCAAAGAGCGAGAGCTCAAGGGAGGGGCGGCAGCAGCTCAAGCAGCTGGCTTCTCTTCCCACCTTACATTGTAATGCAGATTACCTGCCCCAGGGAGGTGCAGCAGCCACACCCACAGAACTCAGTTACTCCAGAGGCATGCCCCCCCCCATGAGACACAAACCATAATAAGTAGTATACTATACATTTTGTTCCAGGGTATTGATCAGGAAATTGGTTGTTATTTGAGTCACTTTTTGTTGATTTCTCTACTGCTCACTGTGTCAGTGTTGTCAGGAGAGACATAAATTATCTTCAGGGAGTTGAGGGCAGGGTATTGTGATACAGGAAGCATTGTTACCAAAAGTGGATGTTTTCGTTTGTAAGTTACTAGAATTTGTATCCTAACTTCAGATTTGTCTCTGGTTAAGTCCTGGGCACATTCTTCAGGGCTAGATGCCCACTGCTGGACATGTAGTTGCAAAGGCCTTTTTACCACATTGGGTGAAGAGGTAATCCTGTTGGACAGTCCTGTCTCTGATTCCTTTTAGAATTGTAGGTACATTGTTAAACCTTGTGCTTAAAACTTTGTAATTTGTTGGGTTTAAAATAAATGTGTGTGTGTGTGTGTGTGTGTGTGTGTGTGTGTGTATTGGGGGTCGAACTTGGGACCTTGTGCTTGCCAGACAGGCACGTATGCCACTGAGCTATCTCCCCAGCACTAAAATAAGTTTAAACTGTTCGGAGTTTAGTAGCATTACAGCCTCTTTCCCCTCCCTCCCCCAGAAATCAGCAAGTTATTTAAACTGGGAGTTGGTGGGTATAGAACTAAAATAGCTTTATTTTGTATAACAGAATCAAACTACATAGGCACAGTGATATTGTAATAACAACACTGGGATTGGCATTACAGGCTGAGTCACAAGCCCTAATTTGAGCTAATTTTGGCAGTTTGACTTAGTGAGACCTTGCCTCAAAATAATAAAAAGAAAAACTAGGGAAATTCTGGGGTGAACCTCTTAGAGCTTTTAATGATACGAACAACCCATTGTGGAGTTTGTGCCCAAGGTTTGCCACCAGTGGCTAAGGAGGTTTGGTTCAGTGTTGAAGGCCCCGCGTTCAGTCCCTAGTCCAGTGATGGTGTACCATGGGACACAGGGTTACAGCCTCCTCTCTCCCCTTTTGGCTTGTGAGTTACTAGAACTTGGTATCCTAACTTGAGATTTGTTTGTTATCATGGAAGGTTCTAAGAGCTTCACCATCCATGCTACTCTGCAAAGAATTGAACTAACTATATGGCTAGGGAAGCCAACAGGCATTTCCTATCACATTTATCAAAGCAGAGCCTTTTTAAAGAATGTGTAAAGTGTCTTAAACAGATAGTTGTTTGGACTTCTGGTAGAGAATGGGGATACAAGCCAATGTGTTAAAACAAACCTACATAAACACACACAGAAATGACCAACAAGCATAATGGAGAGAGTTTAGTGTCCTTGTAAACCCTGGAAGAGTGCCATGGCTATGCTAAGAATTATTTGAGGGGGCATGACTGATTTCCCTTGTGTTCATGTCTGTGGTTGATAAGCCCTCCTAGGGTAAGAGTTGGGGACCTGTGTTTAGTAGCTATAGTAGGAATTAAAGAGTGGTTTAGAGTAGTTGGTTAATGTGTACTTTATACTTTGAAGCAAGGATTACCAGCTGAGTAGCTCAGAATGGGTCTTCCATGGGGAAGAAGTCTGAGAGATGCTGGCTTCTGGTGCTGGCAGGAGAGTGAGTGGTTTAGCCATAAAGCAGAGTTGAGTCAGTTCCGGAGCTGCTTTCTGTGGCCTACAGCACCACTGCCTGGCCGCCTATTTATTACTGGATCTACAAGCTGACCAAGGAATTGTAGCAGCTAGCATCTGAATGGGCCTTAGTGAAAACTGCCTACTTGTGTCCTGTGTGATCCCTTCTTGAGAATGGCTGGGCCTAGTGATGTCTGCAAATGTGATGCAATATAACATAGGAGATAGGTTACAAAAAGGCTTTGGCTTCTGTGTTGGGCTGCCTTGTTTGACTTACTCCGAGGGAAACCAGCTATCATTTTTTATAAGCTTCCTCCTGGAGTTCATGTGGCAAAGAACTGGTTTCTGCACAACAGCCAGCGAAGACCTGATGCCTGCCAAAGCCATGTGTGTGTTCAGGGTGGCTCCTCCTCTAGTCAGGCATCCACTTCACAGCAGTCCCAACCAGTGCAGAGACTTTACCTTCTGAGAAGCTGAGTGGGAAGCCCCAGCCAAGTCACATCCAGATTCCTGACCTGCAGAGTCTGAGAGTATTTTTTGCTTTAAACTGTCACTTTTGGAGTAAGCTGTTAAGATACAAGGTTCTTGAACCATACAAGAAGTAACAGTGTGACCATTTCTCCCCTAGGTCTAAAAGATTTGCATTGGGTTGCAAGCATTTTCTTATCAAATCCAATACAACTATAAACATTCCATGAACACAGGCTATTCACTAAATAATATAAAACAAGGTCTGTATGATAACCTGTGAAACAGACCTACAGTAAGAAATGAGAAAACGTTGAAATTGAAAGTGCAACCAATTGGTGTTCTCCAGCAAAATTAAAAGCATTTGATAGAATGGTAGAAAAGAATTAAGTGAACTTTTTGATTCTTAGCTGTTAACTCTGAAGGCAGGTAGCAATGAGACTTTAGAAATACTCTGGTAATAGAAAGGGAAATGTAAGATGGAAGTTGTAGCAAAAATGTTAAGAAATCCAAAGAATAGATTCAGCGTATAACAAAGTTCAAAATGAGAGGTCAGAGCAAACAGATGAAAACAAAAATCTTAAAATCAGAGATGGCAGGTTAAAGGATTAAATGTTGCTAATAGTGATCGAACACTCATTATTTCTTAGAAATTCTCCCTTAAGATTTTCATTTTGGGGGGCTGGAGAGATGGCTCAGTGGTCTAAAGCACCTACTTGAAACAAGCTTGGCAAAGCACAGGGACCGCGGTTCGATCCCCCAGCACCACATGCCAGCCAGCCCGCCCCCTGGTGGGCTGAGCTGGCCACACACACACACACACACACACACACTAAATAAATGTAATAAATAAAAATAAATAAATAATTAAAAAAAAAAGATTTTCATTTTGAACCTTTGTCTTGGACCTAGTTTTTTCCTTTAAGGATTTCTGTGTTTTATTTTTTAGTTTAATTTTAATTTAATTTAATTTAATTTATTTATTTATTTATTGCAGAACCAGGGATTGAACTCAGGTCCTTGCACTTGCCACGCAAGCTCTTATTCTACTGAGCTATCTGTCCTGCCCTATTGTATTAATTCTGTGTGTTTTTAAATTTTTCTTTATTTTTCTTTTCTTTTTTTTGTGTTTAGTTTTTTAAAAGTTTGCTGTATTGGGGGAAAAAAGGACATATTTTGTTTTCAAAATAAGGCATACAAGTTTGGCATTGTCTGTCCTTTGTAATTAAATGCTAGGACAGTTCTGCTTCGTAGGATAACCACTCAGCATATGTGGTTGTTAGAGTTATGTTAGTTAAATTAGGTAAAGTAAGTTTATTTCTCCCATCACAGAAAGTTTTGTTAAATGGTACCATGCCAAAAGACGATACAGTGGCACCCAGAAAACTTTGAGGGAAAACAAGTTCATATAAGCCAAGAATCTTGATGAAGCTGTCCTTTACATAGACAGGTAAACAAAACTGCACTTTTTGGGCTTGCTGTCTTATACTCAGGTGGGAGGGAGATACTGCAGAGTATATCCAGATGAGAAATCAGTGACCCAAAAGCAAGATGAGTGAATTTCAAGGCTGTGTAATTCTATCCTGTTTCCCAGAATAGCCCTAGACAAATAGGGGGAAACTTCATCTATAGCAGATACTAAGAAGAGTTCTGTAACAAGCCAAATTTCAAACTGTCCGCAGTGATTTCACCCTAGAAAATCTAATCAAGTCCTTTGAGATACAATCTGTCACCATCTCCTTTTGAAAAACACTGCCTCTGGCTGGTTTCTGAAAAAAAAGGGAGAGCAGTTCCTGCCGTGAGGTCTTTTCTACCTGGATTTTTTTTTTCTCTTTAACCCCTAAATATAGGCGAGCCTCAGGCAGATGTTCTTTTCTTTGTCTACCCTCACTCACTAGGAAATCAGCTTTAAATGTCACGACTTGAAATGCCTTCTGTGAGTTGGTTAATATCTTCTTAATATCTTGGTTAATATCTTCCTTAGACTGCTTTCAAATTTATCTAGCTACCTCTGTGATGTTTTCTTCATGACCAGTCAAAATCTATAGCAAACATGAGAATATTTAGTACTTTTTTTACCCCAAACCTGTGCCTTCCTAGTGTCTTTCTCAGCAGTTGGCACTGCCTTTCCTTGGATGGAAACTTGGATTTCATAACGGTGGTGCTGTCCTTTGACACCATCTCTGCATCTTGAGCGGTGCTGTCTGCAGAATGTTTTAGAGTCAGTCATGTTTTGTGGCTACCATCCCAATTGCAACAGCTTTATCTCTTGTTTAGGTTACTGCAAGAATCATTTTCCCTTCCAGTTTTATGCTTCTTTACACTTTGAAGCATAAATTAGAAAAACACAAGTGTTATTTATTTATTTATTTATTTATTTTGCAGAACCGGGGATTGAACTCAGGCCCTTGTGCTTGTCAAGGAAGCATTTATTCCACTGAGCGATCTCCCCAGCCCCAATGTGTTTTTTTTTTCATGGCCTACAGGGCTAATGTAGTCTGGCCTCAACCAAAAGCTCGTCTCCTCTACACTACTCTTAATTTACATTAGATTTACCTTTTTTTTTTATTTTAAATAGGGTCTCACTAATGTAGTTCAGGCTAGTCTTGAACTCATTATGTGGCCCAGGCTGGCCTCAAGCTCAGAGTGATCCTCTTGCCTCAGCCTCCTAGGAGCTAGGATTACAGATGTGTATCACCACACCTGGCCTACGTTAGTTTTACATCCTTCCTTGCTTTTTAAAAAATCATTACTTGTTTGCAGTGCATAATACATTCATTGAGGGGAGTCAGTACGTATCATATCTTTATCCTTTGATTTCCCTCTTCTCTCTTCTTGCAGCATCTCTAGATGCCCTTCCCATCTGCATAAGGATTACCCTGTTTCCTGTTACCTATCTTTTGTTTTGCTCTTTGAATATTTATACTTCAGGTTTCTCATACAAAAGAAGTTACACCCTATTTAACCTTTTATGTGTCGTTATTTCATTTAGGATTATGGTCTCCAGAGGCATTCATTTTCATATAAATGACTCAGATTTATCCTTTTTTATGGCAGAGTATAACTTGTTTGCTTTTATCAAGTTTGCCAGCCTGATTTCTTGTTATGCCTTCTGCTTTCCTTTACCAAGTTTGGCTGGCTCATCTCTGTCCTGTCCTTACTGTACTTTGCTTTCTCCTTACCTCTTTGGAGAGGCTTTCTTGGTTACATACTATTATTCATCCTTTTACTCTCTGTTTCCTTTTAGTCTTCTATTTTCAAAGCACTTAGAACTACTTGATAACATTACATATTTATTACTCATTTGTTTATAGTTTGTCATCACAAGGATGTAGAAACCATGAAGGCAGAGACTTCATCTTACTTTCTTTTGTATCCCAGTACTAGTGTCTAGTACATAGTAGATAGGCTTCGTAATATGTTTGTTGGAATGACTTTTATATAGGAATGAGCAAAGTAAAAATTGCAGAATTTTTAGGAAAAGTAGTCTTGGAACAGTGGGCTTTTGTTTTTATGTTGGAGATTTAACCCAGGGCCTTATGTACTCCACTGCTGAACTATACCATTGACAAGGTGAGATGATGTCCTGTGGTGCTACCCAGAGTCTTGTGCATGTAGACAAGTGGTCTGCCATGGAGATACAACCCAAAGATATCAGGCCTGAGGATTGGAAGAATAAACAGTTTGAATGAGAAAACTTGGTGTTTATCTTTTTTTCAGTGAGATTTATGAAAGAAATGGCACCTTAGTATATGGAATTTTATGAAAATATGTTTAAAGCACTTGAAAAATATGTTGGTTTTTTGTAGTGTGGTGGAGTCTCATAATATAGTTCTGGCTAACCTTGAACTCACTATAAAGCCTAGGCTGGCTTCAAACTCACAGCAAGCCTCCTGCCTTAGCCTCTAGAGTTCTAGGATTACAGGGGTGCAACCCTCCACCCCACCCCATTCCACTGCTGCCTGATTTAAGTTATTTTAAAATATAATGGGAAAGGTGAATTGTTTTGATGAAATTATTCTGAGTTAACTTTCAAAATAGAAAGGATAAAAAAATTTACAAAACATTTACTAAACTGAATTTTCCCCCCTATAAAAGTACACAAGGGCATTCCTTTTGGTTAAGGGCTTTTTATAAAGTCCTTGATATCTTTTGGATTACTTAGCCAATGGATCTTTTCTCTCTCTCTCTCTCTCCTTTCTTTCTTTCTTTCTTTCTTTCTTTTTTTTTTTTTTTTTTTTTTTTTTTTTTTGTGGAACTGGGGATTGAACTCAGGCCTTTGCGCTTGCCAGAGAAGCGCTTATTCCACTGAGCCATCTACCCGGCCCTATGCATCTTTTTTCTTTAACCTAAAGTGTACTAGCCATTTGAATGTTGTTAGATAATACTTGTACATATCTGCCTAGTAATGATACGAAGTCCATTCAGCCAGCATGAGTACCTGGAAATTTTTTTTAGCTTTCACCTCACACCTTATCAATTATCAAGCTTTGTTTTTGTGTATGTGCTTTAAAATTTGTTCACTTGTGTCCCTTCTTTTGCCTCTGTATTTCTTCAACTAGTAGATGGGTAAATGGGTACAGGCAACTTTATGATGTGAGGATTAAATTTTTTTTATTGAGAAATAAATATGAATGAGACAGTTTCACAGCTGATTAACAAGACAGTTTTGATAATCAATACATTGTATATTGTTATCTTCTTTGTGGTTATCCATAGCACAAGAAGCAGACAGGATATTCTGTCCAAACACTGTTAGTACACCCCTTTCTTCTCATTGAATTAAGCGAAAGTAGCTATAAACCTAGAGGATTAAATATTAGTGAACTGTAAAGTGCATTGTAAATGTTGTCTGGTAATGATAATATTGTTACTGTATGGTACTGGATTGGTCACTGTTGGTGCTTATACTTGTTTCTAGAGTAACTGCAGATGAGTCTCCAATTTTCCCTTTGCTTTTTCCAGTGCCTAGTGCTCTTCAGTTTGAATGATCTAAGGTACACACCTGGTTGGATTATTCTTTAAAAAAAAAAAAAAAAAAAAAAACCACTCCAATAGGTTCCTTTTCACAGTCAGAATAAAGTTAGTAAAAAATTTTGTAAAGCACACGTAAAAAATACTTTTGCTTTTCCACCAAATGCACTGTGCCTTTATATCTGCTTTTTTTTTTTTTTTTGGCGGAACAGGGGATTGAACTCTCTGGCCCCTATATCTGTTTGTAGCTATGTTGGAAAAATGGGGATTGGATATGACTGTAGAGAAAAATGGAACGTAAAATGTGTTCTGATTACTGTAGCATGTCCCTAATAATCACAGATTTGTGAAGATTTTAGGCAGATATTTATGAGTAGATACCAGTTCTGGTGCAAGAGCTTTGAACATTACTGTTTGTATAATCTCAGTGAGAAACTATTTGGATTGTATTTGATAAGACAAGTGAATAGGGTAATTTTGTGAAATTGAACCAGTTAAAAGTCAGTGGCTCTTTAATGAAATAACTTTCGGTTTAGAATGGCTAGTTTATACTTCCCTTGTAGCCCTTCTACTCCAAGGCTTGTCTATCACTGGCATATTAATTGTATTAGCTACTGTTTATTTCAGGCAAGCATAGTTCCATTCCATTTTATCCAGACATGCTCATGGTATCACATCCAGGAATAAGTTATAACAAATGAAGACTAGTTCCAGGAAATTATCTTGTGAACCCTTACTTACAGCAACATTGCAACAGCAGCATAGGTTCTCACTGAGCATTGCAGTCACTGGTCTTTGTTGAGCTTATCACAGAACATATATGTTCCTGTTCATTGAAGTCAGGAGGAGAGGCTATTATAGAGACCACTAGCACTTATCTTACTCCATGCAGATAGATTTTTTAATCTGTTGGTTGAAAGTGACAGTAAGGCCAAAGTGGTTATTGCCAAGAGATACCGTACCTTTTTCTTTTCTTTTTTTCTTTTTTTTTTTTTTTTTGAGGTCTACTTCCTGTAGTCGAAGCTGACCTTGAATTTGTGTTGATCTTCCTGCCTCGGCCTCTCCAGTTTTGGGATTACAGTTATGTACCACCCAACCTGGCTGAAGGCAGTTTAATAATTCCTGCTTGATTGGGTTTTAGCCTCAGACTCCATTGAACTAAACTTTTTTGGGCCAGGTTGGCCCGAAGACCCCAGAAACAATTAAGGTTTTCTTTTCCTTTCTGTAATAAAGCGCAAATGTATGCCTATATTGTGCTTGCCATGTCTTGTACTTCATACAAGCTTCAGTTCTTTGTGTTCATTACTTGTCTAGCTCTCAAAGCATCTCTCTGAGGCAGGCATTTTAAAACAAGAACAGTGTTTAAGTGACTGAGTTACTTTTGAGGTTATGTAGACAGTGGTGATGTTCAGATTGATGGCCCTACTTCAGGCCTTTCCTATGCAAGTTCCCTGTATGTATGGTCCTGAGAATGTTAGATGGTCTCTCGGTCCTTGGATGTGAACACCTGAGTAGGACTTGGACCGATGTGAGCAGTTTCTTCCTAACCTATGTAGTGTACCACACAGTGTGTTCTGTGCGTGCCTTGAAAGAAAGAAACTGGGTACGCACTGGCCTGCTGCTACACTATGAAATCATGGGGAGGAGGGGCTTGTTCTCAGGTGCCTATCTGTCTTCCAGCCTCCCAGGTACAGGAATAAAAGTCCTGGCCAATGCCAAGTTGTGAAGAGGAAGTTTGCTAGTGAGGGAGAGAAGAAATTCTTGGTCAGTAGGTCAAGTTTGATTCACTTCTCCTAAAGGGACAGCACTGCCACAATCAAATATTTTTCTGTATTGCACATATCATGTTTGTAAGAGTAATGGAGTGGGAGTGGGATGTATGCGGGAGTGTGGATGTGGGTGTGATAACAAGAACTTTGAGCTCCCTCTAGAGGTCAGAAGTGATAAGCAAGCATCAAGGAGGCCTGTAGGAGAGTGTTCCCTAAAGCTAGCCTCCCTTACAGCAGAACACTAGTTGGGCTTTTTTGTTTGTTGTTTCTGATATAGGGTCTTTTTTTTTTTTTTTTTTTGCGGAACAAAATTTATTTTTTTTTTTTTTTTGGTGGTACCGGTAATCAAACCCAGGACCTTGCCGGGCAAGCACTTATTGTACTGAGCTATCTCCCCAGCCCCTGATACAGGGTCTTAACTGCGTAGGCCACGCTGGCCTCAGGCTCACAGTGCTCCTCTTGCCTCAGCCTCCCAAGTGCTTGCAGTTGCAGTTGTGTGCCACCACATGTGGCTAAAAACTAGTGTTTCATAGTTGCCTAATCCAGTAAAATGTTCTTTTACATTGAGGAAAAATGAATTTTTCAACAGAACTTTGATTTGACTGTATTCTAAGTAGCTGTGTGGGGCCAGTAACAATACCATGAGCATGGCTCATGTGCCCAAGAAAAACAGCAGGTAGCTTATTGGGAGGTCTGTGTGTGTCTGCCACCAACGAACCAGATCAGAATGAAAATCCAGCGTCCATGCCATTATGTGCCAGAATGTCTTGGCAGTGGATTCTTGCATTGAATAGAGACAGGGTGGTCTACGTACCGGCTGTGTTCTCACATTGTTTTGGAAAAGAACAATGAATGGTAGAAGATTAATGGGACAGGCAACTTGCAGTCTTAGGTTGATGCACCTATACATACAGTTAATTTTCAGAATCTCAGTGGACTACATGAGAAATCTATTGCAGGACAGAAATCTTAGTGGGTCAGATGCCCTAAGGAATTAGTTATGGCTTTAACCTTTACTATGGTTATTTTGTTTTGAGTATGTTTATATTTCTCTTTAGAGTTCACTGGATCCAGTTCTTAAAAATGAGTGTGTCATTGTAGAATGAAAGAATAATTAAAATTTTGTGATAATATAAACATTGTTATTTGCTAAGTTCCAGAAGTGCTAAGTGAGAGGATGTATAAGGGATCCAGGAGCCACCCTAGAAAAATTCTCTAGCTGAATCTGAAACATCTGAACACAGTAAATGGTGAAGCATTAATTTCTAATCTGAAGTACAAAACATCAATGAGTTCATATTGATCAGATGAATGAATGTAGACATTTTAGTTTAGAGGAATTCCAGGTAACTTGTGTTTAGTGTGCCCCCTACCCCCAGGTAATTTAGGATCCTCTATCCCGTTTTTGGTTAGCACTCTGATGTCTTCTAGAGTACATTGGTAGGTGTGAAGGAGCAAATTCATAGCAGAGAAACATGTTAAGTGCTGTGCTGGCCAGATAATGTGGATTCCAACCAGTAAGTCTTGTTATGGGGCATACACCCTTAGCAAGCCTTTGACAGTCCCAAACTGAGGGACATTCTGCAAAGTCTCTTGACCATTGCCTCTTAAGTTGTC
>NW_004524612.1:12363910-12365358 GCF_000260255.1 Octodon degus
TTTCCCTGTCCTATTCCCTTTTTTCCCTACCAGTCATTGGGGATTTTATTGGTGTTAACTAGGCATGGACCAAATATGGCAGTTTGCCGGCCAGTTTTGATCCAGAAAGAAAATTATTTTGTGATCTTTATGGTTTAGAACAGTCTGCCAAATGTTCACATTAGTGGAAAAATACAATTTTTAAGCCTACAACCCAAATCTGTTTGGGGTAGAATGTGGAGGCGTAGGTTTAATGTGTATATTTAAGCCTACTGTATAAATCCGTAGATTATACTTTGAAATACAGGAGTTTTACCCACATAATTCATCATGATTTTACAGTTGTTTCACCAGAGCAAGTCTGCTAATAGTTTTTGAAATTGCCTTGACTACATAGCTTTAGAGTCTGCACTTATAGCTGATCCTTTAATGTTGTTGGCTGTTGTACATATCAGAGTGCTGTGCTTCAGCACTTAATTTTTCAGCTCTTCCTCCCAAGGCAACAGGGATGCATAGTTAGAACCTGTGGTATTATTTTCCAGGTTAAATCTTTGTTCTGTTCTCCCGCTTTGTCTACTGAGACTTTAATCCATCATTTTTTTGTCATTTCCAATTTTATTACTCCTATACCTACCCCCCTAATGGGGCATAGTTTCCTGCTTCTTTACATTCCCAGTAATTTTTATTCTGAGTGGTACTGAGGACTGAATTCATGGCCTAGCGCATGCGAGGCAAACATTCTGTCAGAAGTGGCAATCCTTACTTTCTATTTTGCTTTTAAAACAGGCTCTTTAGATTGCTTAGGCTGGCCTTGAACTTAACTATCCTGCATCAGCTTCAAGTGGCTGAGAATCCTGCCATGTGCCTTTGGGCCCAGCTTCCTAATTTTAGATGCCAGGCATTGTGAATTTACATTATTACATGTTGGATTTTGTTTTGGTGTGCGCACAGATACATGGGACCAGTTTGAGCTTCTCAAAATGTGCTTTTAAGCTACTAGGACATGTTCTGTTTTTTATACTGATAGCGTATTATCTCTAGTGAGAACTATTTGATGCCTTGATGGTGAGGTTTTTCTTGTCTAACTGGTTGGAGACAAGAATCACTTCTATGGTGATTCTTTTCTAGGCCTAGTGTCACTCCATGAATTTCCTGGTCTGGATTTAGCCAAAGATCGTAGGCGTCTTCTGTTGATATCTCTCTCTCTCTCTCTCTCTCTCTCTCTCTCTCTCTCTCTCTCTCTCTCTCTCTCTGATCTTCTTTTAGGGTACACTGCCTGCATACTCTAGCTGCAGATGACAAGTCTCAGGATTCATCTGACTTATCACCATGTTATGGAACATCCATGCCATTAGGAAGGTGGAGCACATATAGGGCGTGCTTTCTTTTCCTTGCATTCCTATACTCCATGTTATTTATTGTCTGAAAACAGATTTTCTTATATTTTGCTCAGTTTTGTTGTCATTCAC
>NW_004524612.1:12366179-12371092 GCF_000260255.1 Octodon degus
ACCACTGAGCCATCTCACCAGCCCCACATGTTATTTTTTTTCTCAATGACACAGGCATACTTGAATTTTCAGAAGTGCTTATTTGTTGTAGCAGTGTTTGTAATATTTTATGAGTTGTAACCTTTTAGCTTTTGGGAGACGTGGTGATGCTGGGGGGGGCTTTATTGTTTAGCTTTTTTTGCCTGATCATACTGAAAAATAACAGAATATGGCTTGTCAGTGTCCACTTGGTCCTAACATTAACTGTTTCACGTGAAGCTTACATAAATCTGTTCTGGCTGGTTTAAAAAACAGTTCTTCCAAATTGATTCCTTTTCCCTCTGTGGATTTGTATATTAGCTAGTGCTGTGATGGAGCCCACAGCCCATGCTAAGTACATGGTCTACTGTTCAACTACAGCTACAGTCCTACTTAACTTTTTTTTTTTTCTACTTAACTGTTTTAAAAGAGGAAGCACCTCCATATATTTCCTTGGTCTTTAAGTCTTAAGGTGGATATTGCAGGTGTTCGTCTTGCTTTATTGTACTCCATCTTTGGTTTTCTTAAATGTTTACCAAGTTCTTTAACTGTTGTCAGTTGTAATTACAGTTTCCTTTTCCTGTAAGCCTCTTTAGGACCTAGAGTTTAAAATGTGTATCTCCTGTGAATGTAGCAGATACTGGATAAAGTTTTATTTTTATTTTTTATTTTTTTCTTGGAACCAGGGATTGAACTCAGTCCTTTGTGCATGCCAGGGAAGTACTTACTGTACTGAGCCATCTTCCCAGCCCCTGGATAAAGTTTTACTGTAGGGACAGGCGTAATCATAAAGTGACCATTAGTAATATAAATGTTATTTGCCTGTAAATATTTTATTTAAATGGGCATTTTGGCAGTCAAAAGTGATGATAAATTGAACACTTGTACACTAATTCTGTTAGTCTTCTATTATATAGAATCCTGTGCTGCAAGTTTTTCTATGTGGTTTTTCACTCATGCTAAATTTGAATCCTGGCTCTGATTACTGATTTTCTTAGGTAAGTTATTCAATCTCTTGGAGCTTCCGAGCTTTGCTCATCTATAAATTGAAAATTATTTCTATGTCGTAGTGATGTGTAGAATTAAATGAGACTATATAAATAACACACTTAGCACATTTTTTGGTGCATTGGGGTTGGATAGTGTTCATTGTGTGCTCAGTGTGGTATGTCTTTTTATTGGGTCTTCAGGGTCTACAGGGTTTCACTACGTAGATCAGACTTGTAGTGATCTTTGGGAACCCTGTTTTCAGCCTCCAAGAGCTGTTTTATAGGCATGCACCACCACGCCCATTCTCAATCCCAGTATCAGCACGCCTTGGGGGCAGGGCCCAGCACAGCACTCTAGGGATGGAACCCTGGCCACTGCACTCTGTGTAAGCAGGCACTTTAGTCCACTGAGCTATCTGGCTGGCCCTAGTGTGGTATGTTATATCCATGCTGCCATGTGTGTTGTTACTCTCAGTATCTGATTATATTCATGTGCAAGACGAAGGCCTCACATACATTTTCTGTAAATGTTCAGTACCCAGTTTGCCATGGTTTTCCAAGTGGTGACTTGAGGATACTTTATATTTTTAATTATTGGGTGTTTAGATTATGGTCAGCTTTATTTTTTTTATATAGGTAATGCAGTTATAAGCACTTGTACACGTGAGTGCTTTCTTTCAAATCATTTATTTGGACTCTTTTTTTTTTTTTTGGTGGAACTGGGATTGAACTCAGGCCCTTGCGCTTGCCAGGGAAACGCTTATTCCACTGAGCCATCTCCCCAGCCCCCAAATCATTTATTTGGGACATAGACCTCAAATGAAATTACAGAAACAACAAGTACCTCTATAAAAAGTGCCTCATAACTCAAAAGCTGAAATATGTAGAGACCATCAAGCCTAGGAAGAATTTGGTCACTTGATATGTAGGAATACTGTCTGTAAAAGTCTTCCTGTGTTTGATTTTTTTTTTTTTTTTTAACCGTGACAGTGTTCCTTGGCTGATTGTATTTTGTTTATTATGGCACAAAAGAAGCAGAGAAAGTAGGTGACAAAGGAGCACTATGCCTGATAAGGTAATATCTTAGTTAATTTTCTTGTTGCTTAGATGAAGAGGAAAAAGGGCTTTATAGAGGTTTCAGTCCATGATCAGCAGGCTTCCAGGAAGGGTGACATGACGGACTGGCATGCCAGAGGAGAAACGGTCTATGGTGGGCAGAAGGTAGCAGAGCAGCAAGAGTCAACCAGAGCTCTTTCTGTTAATTATATTTGATTAGTTAGGGTGGGTAGTACTCATACAGTTAGTCTAGTGCTCTTGATCCTAGCATTGCCCTGTGAATTGATCCCAGCAGCATGTACCCGAGATCAAGCCATCTCTGAGAATGTCCTACCTATAGCCTCATGAGGCTTTGGTGGGCACATCTAGATACAAGCCATAACAAGTAAAAGCAGATCAGGAACACTGCTGTTGTCAGTACCATTGCCACCACTGACTACCGTTCCACATGGAGAGAAAGTGATTGTTTCACTTTCCCATGAGTGCTGACAGTTTTAAACGCATAGATTGGAAGAAATGAGTTATATACTATATAATACTTTGAAAATTTTTGGTTTGAATTAGTATATAAATAAAATTTAACATTACATCTTTTTAACCCAAATTTGATCGTGTCTTTTCCTTTCTGTTGCACAGTTTGGACATTAGTATGTAAAAATTCTGTGTGGACTTACTTGTAGGGTGGTTAGCTAATGTTTTGATGGGAGAGGTGGGTCTTCCCTATTGGTTCACCATATTGGATTGTTCAAAGATTAACACAGATGTTTTTTCATTGTTTAATAACTTTCTTTTTCCCTTTCTGGTGTGACTGAGAATTGAACCCAAGGCCTCAATAATGGCAAGAGAATACTTCTTTTAAGCTTTGTTTTTATTTTGTGCATAGTCTCACTATGCAACTTGAACTTGTAGTGATCCTCCTGTTTTCCGCCTCCCCAACACTGAGATTACAGACGTGTGCCACCATGCCTGGACTTGGTGGCTGGCTTAGCGCACCTGGGGATGGGTGGCGCCATGTGCGGTACCAAGGATTGAACCCCTGTCCTTGCACTTGCGTAAGCAGATGCTTAGTCCACTGAGCTATCTCACTGGCCCTAGTAGGCAAATATTCTACCACTGAGACTTAGGAAACATTATTTTTCTTTTAGAAGAATTTTTTATTCATTGGCATTATGTTGTTGGTTTGTAAGACTATGACTCAGTTGATGCACTGTTTTGGGCCTCACATCAAGTTCACTAATATGGCTCTGCTTTTGTGACACACTTCATTATTTACTAGTTCTTGTTTAGGGTAACCTCTGTGTGTGTGTGTGTGTGTGTGTGCGCACGCGTGTGTGTGTGCGTGTGTGCATAAGTTTTTTGTATTGCACATACTGGGGACTGCACCTGGGCCCTTGTACGTGGTAGGCAAGCACTGCACTGTTGAGCTACACTGCCAGGCATTTAATTTTTTTTCCCCATTATACGTGCTCCCCCCACCCCACCCCAATTTAATCTTGAAAGAATTTCTCATTAAGTTGTGTGGGCTGGCCTGCACCTTGTAATGTTCCTGCCACAGCCTCCCATTGGTGTGAATTATAGGTATGGTTGGTACCTGTAACACCCAGGTCGATAATTGTTTTAACTCGAGAGTACATTGTTCTAAAGTACAAAATAGTTTCCTAAAGTGGGTTCTGTTTGCTTTTGTTTGAGGCCATAGTTTATATTTATGGCTCTTAGAATTTCCATCGGAAATTATTTTTACATTTTAAAATTTAACCCCATTCTAGTAACATCTACCTTAATCTTATAGACAGGGCTGGTGAGATGGCTCAGTGGTCTAAAGCACCTACTTAGAACAAGCTCAGCAAAGCATAGGGACCACGGTTCAATCCCCCAGCACCACATGCCAGCCAGCCCCGCCCCCTGGTGGACTGAGCTGCCCCTCCACACACATAAATAAATAAATAAAAATTTAAAAAAAAATCTTATAGACAAGTTTTGGATTTGCACAAACAGGCATACTTATTGGGGTGGGAGGTAGAACTTTGAGTGGAAGAGCATTTGACGAGTGTGTGAGGTCCTGGGTTTTATCCCCAGCACTTCTGTCCCTTGACAGAAGCTTATCGAAGTTACGTAAGAAAATTCTTTATATGACAGTAGTTCTTGATTCTGTATGAATACCACATTTTTTATTCATCTGTTGATGGATATTTAGGCTGTTCCTGAATTTCAGCTGTTATAAATTGTGCTGCTATAAATATGGATATGGATGTATTACTGTCATATGATATCATTAACTCTTTAGGGGATATACCTAGTAGAGGCATAGCTGGATCAAATGAGATTTGTAGTATTAGTTTTTTAGGAATTCTTCATACTACTTGTAATTGTGGTGGTATTAGTTTATACTCTTATCAACTACAAAGAACACCACCAGCACCCCCTTCCCAGCCTCTTCAGCTTTTTGATTTCTTTTTTTTTTTATTTTAGGGAAGGGTCTACATGGTGTTCAAGGTCTCGCTACTAGATGGGACTCTTAGTGATCTGCCTGTTCACAGCCTCCCAAGAGCTAGGATTACAGGCACACACCACTAGGCCCAGTCTCAGTTGCTGTCTCAGCATGCTGGGGGTGGGGGGCAGGGCTTACACAGCAGACCTGGGGATTGAACCCCTGGCCTGCTGAGCTATTTGGCCTGCCCTAGCATTACTGATTTCTTTAAAATGGTCTTCTTGGGGGCTGGAGAGATGGCTCAGTGGTCTAAAGCACCTACTTAGAACAAGCTTAGCAAAAGTATCAGGGACCGCGGTTCGATCCCCCAGCACCACATGCCAGCCAGCCCCGCCCCCTGGTGGGCTGAGCTGGCCACACAC
>NW_004524612.1:12371337-12391082 GCF_000260255.1 Octodon degus
TCTCTGTGTATTTATTGACTATACTTCTTTATCTTTGAAATGTCTTAATTTCAGATCCCCGTTTTTTGATTGGGTCTCTGAATTTGGTGAATGTAAATGTTTTGAGTTTTAATATTCTGCATATTAGTCCTTGATAAATAGTTGACCATTTTTTCCCCATTCTGTGGATTATCTTCATTCGTTTGGTTTTCTTTGCTGTGCAGCTTTTAACTTGATGTGATTTTATGTGTTCATTCTTGATGTTTCTTATGTAACCAAGGTTGTGTTTAGAAAGTCTTTGCCTATACTTACATCTTCAAGAATTTTATCTATATTGTCTTCCTGTAGGATGTTTCTATGTCAGTATTTAGATCTTTGATCCATTTTCATTTTAGTTTAGTGTATATAGAGAGATGTGGGTCTAGATTCAATCTGGCATATGGGCAGCCAGTTTTCTTAGCACCATTTGTTAAAGAGGCCATCTGAAGGATAACCTTGATTTGTAGGAAAATGGATGCACCTTGAGAACCAATTTTAAGTGAAGTAAACCAAACACACAGGCTTAAATATTGCATGGTTTCCAATATATATAAGATGCAAACCAGAGAATAGGTAATAGGAAATGGATGAATCTGTGGCATAAAGGAAAGGGAACCAAATGACAGTGGGAGGGCGGGGAAAGGAGGTTAAAGGGGAGGATTGTGAAATGCTATGTATATATATCCAGTCCCTGTAAGGAAAGTGATTATTGTATACTACAAACAAGTTTCAATAATAGCAACAAAGTTTTTATTTATATATATTATATATGTACATTATGTATTTTAGGGAAGGGTCTACAGGGTATTCAGAGTCTCACTACGATTGGACTCATAGTGAGCTGCCTATTTACAGCCTCCTAAGAGCTGGGATTACAGGGGCACGCCACCATGCCCAGTCTCAGTCTTATCTCTACACGCCCTCGGGGATGGGGCGGCATAGCATGCCCAGAGATCAAACTCCCAGCTCTTGACATTGTGTATTTATGTACTGTATATTATATATACTGTTTATACTGTATAGATACTGTATGTAAGAAAGAGCAAGAGGTATAGGAAGGGGGAAAAGGGTTCAAAGGAAATGAAAAATGTATATGCACTAACACCCTGTGATGAATATAATCATAATGTACTACAAGTATGTACCAATAAAAATAAAAGGGTATAGTGGTGTATGCCAGTAACCCCTACACTTGGGAGGCAGTTTGTAGCCAGCTTGGGCTACATAGTGAGTTCAGGCCCAGCTTGAACTATAGAGGGATACCTTTTCTTAAAAAACGCAAAAGTACAAGGTTTCAGTATGCAGCTCAGACTCCTAGTGATCCTCCTGTTTTCAGCCTCCCCAGCTCTGGGATTTCAGAAATGCACCACCATGCCCGGTGGCCAGCTCAGCATGCCTAGGGTTGGGGTCAGTGTGGCACCATGGGGATTCAGCCCTGCTCCCTGTGCCTAGGCAGGCACTTAATCCACTGAGGTGTCTCGCCAGGCCAACAACACAAAATTTTTTTTTTTTTTTTGTGGGTGGAGCCCGGAATTGCACTCAGACCCTTGTGCTTGCCAGGGAAGCGCTTATTCCACTGAGCCATCTCCCCAGCCCCAACAACGCAATTTTTAATGATACCATCAGAACTGTTTCAGAAATGATCAGAATATTTCAGAAATTTTCTTCACATTTCTAAAATCAATAAAATATTACTAAGCCACTGGTATTATTGTGCTTTTTTAAAAGTAATTTCATGTTGGTTTTTTCTGTGGAACCTATTTTGGTAAATCTGATTTTCGTGAAAGATACTTATGCCATTCATGTGGTGGCAGGCTGATACCGGCTTGGTGTCTGCAGGAAATATGCTAATGCTCAGACTAGGGACGTGGCAACCAACAACTAATGTCCATCTTTGTTTCATTTATACAGCAGATATAATTTCTACAGTAGAATTTAATCATTCTGGAGAATTACTAGCAACAGGAGATAAAGGTGGTAGAGTTGTCATCTTTCAACAGGAGCAGGAGGTAAGTGTTTTAAGATTTAGTATCTCATTTTCAGTTTGATCTTGAGACTGAAGCTTGTGTTGCACTGGAGGAGCTTCTAAGAGGGTGTTGAAAGTTTTTTTAAAAAGTTATTTATTGAGAATATTCAATATGTAGGTCTCTGGTTCCTTAGCTTTGTATGTGTGTACATGGTGCATGTGTTGTTTTGGTTTAAAGCACACTTTAATGTAAAAAGATTTGATTAGAGAAGAGGGTGGGAAATGATGAACAGTCCAAAAGATTTTAACCAATTTTGAATCGTTGGTCTTTGGTAATAAGTTTTCTCTTAAAATTCCATAGAGCCAAGTTGCTTTGACCTCTTCTCAGTGCTGAGCTTCCTTTATGTGAGGATGGGAAGCTAGTTTAAAAGAAAAGCAGCTAGCTCAGTAATTTTGATGTTAATACTGTTGCTGTGATTTAAAACTGTGCGTGACAATTGTATATGTGTGCGTGTGCACATGGTGTGTAAGCGCAGTGTTGCTAGCTTTTAAAGTCAGTGGACTGGGCCATGTTTCCTTTCCTCTTTAAAAAAGGAATTTTGCCAAATCATTATATTTAAAGTGTATTTCGTTTTATTTTTCTTAGGGTGTAGGCACACTTCTAAATATGATTGACAGGATCTCTCACTAAAATGCTATGCTAAACGAAATTGCCACATGGGTTATTCCCTCACTCTTACCTCCCCATTTGTAGATCAGAATTTTAACCTTTAAAGTCGTTTGTTTTGAAACACTGGCACCCTGTCTATAACATAGTCAAAAAGAATTTAAAATAATGTGGATAAAATACAGGGTTATTTTAATAGATGTCGTAACACAGAGTTAGGCTTTAAAGGATTGTGAAGTTCCTTAAATAAGCAAAGAATCTAGTAATAATACTACTACTTTGCACTTCTATAGCGCCTTTGACCTGAGGATCTCAAAGTGCTTTACAAACACTAATGAATTAATCCTCACAACACCCCAGTGAGGTAGGTAATTTAATTTTAAAAGAAATGATTAATAGTATCTGATTAGAAGATGCACAAACACTAAATATGTGTCCTTTTGTTTTTATGTAGCTATTTGGTTGGAAAAATAAAAATAAGATTCAAGTTTGCTTGACAAAGAATGGTCTGGTGGGGAGGGGGGCTCACTTAGTATTCTGGTCTTGAGAGATGACATGGGACCTTAGAAATCATAACAATTACCCCTTAGATATATGAGGAAGTTGAGGTCTAGGACAGCCAGAACCCAGAACTTTTGATTGTTTGTCTCCACTTTTTTTGGTACCTCCTGTGTTGGATAACCAACATGTGAATGTTAACTACTTAGCTTAGAGCATGCTTTTCTATCAACACCCTCTCCCCTTGGATGTGGCTTTTTCTTTGTTTTTATTTAATTAAGAATTAATGGATGTCTACACTTGACTTTTTGTTTTAAAGAGAGGTGTTTTGAGAATGTTTTTAAAAACTAATTTTGCTTATTGTGTTCAATCTTGAGGGACAGTGCACAGCCTTTGCATTTGAGGATTTCAGAAGCAGTCTTCAGTAAGGTGATTGAATCAATATGTTATTTTAAATGTTTAGTTAAGAGCTAACTTGGAAATATTTATTTGAGAATAACTAAAGCACCTGCTTAGGCAGGCACAGGGATGGCATGCGGTGCCAGCCCCACCCCTGGGGCATGCTGAGTTGGTGAATGAGACTGGGCATGCTGGTGGCGCGTGCCTGTAATCCCAGCGCTTGGGAGGCTGAAAACAGAAGGATCACATAGTGTGATCTGTGTAGTGACACCCTGTAGACCCTGTACTAGAGTACAAAAATAAATAAATAAACAAATGAAGTCAAATGAGATGTGGGAAACATGGGTGGAATTTTTAAGAAAAATGGAACAAATATTTACTTAGAAATGGGCTCAAAAGGTATATTCAAAGTAGTAGTTTGTATTTCCTAAAGACCATTATAATTGATTTAGAATTAAAGATGTAACACAGTTAATTGTCAAACATTTTACTTGCCAAGAAATTTATACGAATGAGTAATCATTTCCTATGATTCTTTTCTGAAATCCCTTTGAAGATTTAAAAGTACGAATCATTTCACATCAAAAATTCTTCTTGAAAAAAAGAATTCTTGAAGAAAGGAGCAGTCTTTTTAGGAAAGGCACTTGCATTTTTTATAGCTGTTGTTCTTGTTAGACTTACTTAAGAAATCACAGCAGATGGAGCTTATATTGTAGCTCATTGATATAGTACTTAGCATTTAGGAGGCTCTGCATTCAATCCTAATACCACATAAAATCTATTTAGAACTCAGATTAGTAGAATTTATTTCAACAATTATTGTGAATGTTTTTTAAGTGACAGATTAATAATGGCAATGATTGACATTTATTTGACCTTGTTAGTAGTAATTTGATGCATTTTACCTAATTAAGTTTTCACCTTTAAAAGCCATGTCTTACACAAGAATTTCTAATACAGTGTACCTTCAGGATGTCTCTGGTTATAAATGTGCATACTTTACACTTTGCCTCTAACACCAATGGGTGAGATGTTATAAATCACCCCTTGGATGTGGCTTTTTCTTTGTTTTTATTTAATTAAAAAATTAATGGATGTCTACACTTGACTTTTTGTTTTAAAGAGAGGTGTGCACTTTGCAACTGTAAATAGCTAATCTTTTATTAATTTTTGTGTAAGTCACCCAGAAATCTATGTAACAAGATTATGTTGCTTAGTCCAATAGCAAAGCTATTAGATTAAGATTCAGGCTTCTGATTTCTAATGGAGGTATTATGTGTGTATTGCAGTGTACTCTGCTGCCTATCCAGTACTTAGCCTCTTGATGGTTATGGTGGATTTGTTTGCAAAACAAGTAGCATTTGATATACTGTAGCTTTGTCCTTTACCCAGTGGCAAGTAAACTTGATGTTACTAAAGACCAAAATATTTCCACCACTTTTGATTGTCTTTGCTTCAGAAAAAGAGGTCTTTATAAAGTAGCAGTGGAGAACTTGATACAGCATACTTTGCCATCCTTGACCCTTCCTTTCTCTCATTCATCCTTTACCTTAGACATGGCAGGTCACCTTCTTGTCATACTTTAAGGTCTCATCTATTCCTCAACCAAAAGGTAAAGACACTGAGTAGTCACTTAGAGGCACTTCATGTAGTCCCAGGTATATTTGAGGCTGCTAATAGCTTACTATTTTTAGCTGTCATTTAAGTGTCCTTTAATGTATTTGAATTATGTTATTCAGGCTCTTTGTTGAAGAAATAACAACAATTGAAACTTGGGGAAAAAAAGATTTCCTTAAGGTAATCACAGGCATTATGTGGTCAGTGAAAGTCCAGAATTCTGATAAATAACCAGCTTTTTATAGCATCTCTCATATTATCTTTTTTTCAATATATAACAGCTTTTGTCAGTAAGTGGTAGGTATTTTCTTAATAGAAATGTTAATACAATTACAATAAGCTGCTCTATTAGCTTTTCACAGGAGTACTATAAAAAACTTTGTTGGCTTATGAACAAATCTAGCTTATGAATAGTTCTTCTGGCTTATTAATAAATTGGGGACCTCGTGATCAGAAGATTTAAGCAGCTGTTAAAATAGATGGTGGTTTCTTGAGTTTTTAGATGTTTGTTTTCATGGGTTTCAATTTAAGTGACAAGTAGCTGTCAGTGTAGCTGGTTTCCTGCTGACTCTGGATTGGTCAGACCAGTAGTTTTCTAGGAGAGTTTCTTGTCTGCACAATAAGTTGTGTGGAAGGAAGTTGGCTCTAAGGGATAGTTACTGAGAAAAGGGAACAATATCTTTATAAATTCTAAGGGGCTGGGGAGATAGCACAGAGGCATAATCACTACCTGGCAAGCATAAGGTCCTATCTGCACATGCTGTGCTGGCCCCAGAATTGGGTATGGTGGCGCACACCTGTAATCCCAGCACTCAGGAGGTTGAGGCAGGAGAATCACTGCAAGTTTGAAACTGGCCTGTGGACTACAAAAGTGAACACAAGAGTCAGCCTGAACTGCATAGCAAGACCCTGTCTCAAAAAAAGAAAAAAATGTATCCGTTTGAATCATGAGGCCTTTCATTCCTGTTTTCTAGGACTGCTGGTACCTCTTAAACTTCTAATTCTCTTTTGCTTTTTTGTTCTTGATGGTCTTATATCTGCAACTCCCTTAAAGACACGTAAGAAGCCTTAGGGAGAATGTGTATTACAAAACGCGAGTAGTAGTATTAATAGCATGGTATTCTCTTTTCAACTTACTTGGAAGGATTAGAATGGGACATAAAATGCAATATAACAGAATTCCATATATGTAAAAGGGTTGACTTAATTTGATGTCTATTTTAGTAAAGGAACAAACCCTGGTTTGAGTACTGTGGCAGCATTCCTTTAAGTTGGTTCTTAACAGTGCTCGTCAGAGTAGCAAATACAGGAATGTCAATGAAGCCCAGCATGGTGCCTACACCTGTAAATCCCAGGACTCCAGGCTGAGGCAGGAGAATCATTGAATTCTAGGCCAGCCTGGGCTCCGTTTTTCAATGCCAGCCTGAACTGCATAGTGAGACTCTGTCTCAAAAAAAGTCAGTGAAGAATTTTTAGAGGCATCTAGACTGCCTGGCTGTGGGCAAGAAAATAACAAGAGTTTTGTGTATTTATTTTTATAGTACTGGTAATTGAACCCAAGGCTGATGTACTGAATTTTGTCCCCCCCATATGTGTATGTCTGTGTATGTGTTGTTTTTGTTAGACAGGCATTGCTAGATTGCTGAAACTGGACTTAATTTGTGATCCTTGTAAAGGCTGGGGGGTTGTAGGCTTGCACTACCATATCTGGTTTGGATGGAGAACCTTGATGTTTATGGTTTGATTTGAAAAACAGATGAATTTATTCTGTATGTGAAAATAAATTCACAATAGGCTGAATGCTCATTTGGCAGGAGTGTGGTGGAAAGAATGTATAACAAACTAAAGAAAACACCCTTTGTCTTTCAAACTAGGAGTGTCTGTCTGTCTATGAGGTTTTTTGGTTTTGTTTTTTTGTTTTTTTTTTTTTTTTTGCAGAACTGGGGCTTGAACTCAGGCCCTTGCGCTTGCCAGGGAAGCGCTTATTCCACTGAGCCATCTCCCTGGCCCTTATGAGGTTTCTTTTTTAGCTCCTGAGTTTGTTTGTTTCTTTTTGGTTATTCACAATTCTATGATTAGTTTAATTCTAGAATCATCTGGAGCATGTATTTAAAATGCACATTTCTGCTGACCAAGATTACAAAACAGAATATGGGGCAGTCATGTGACTTCATCAATCACTTTTTTATAAATATCCTTTTGGATCTATACCTGATTTTAAGGGGAAAAAACTAACTTTAGTTTCCTGTGTTCTAGTACCAGGATAATGATAAATGTCTTGACATATCTTTTTTAAGTTGATATCATCCAAAGTCTATCCCACAATAAACATACATACGAAAAGTACTTGAACTCCTAAGGATGCATTTCCATGAATGTTCACAAAATGCATCTCTTAAGTATCCACCGAACCAAGAAAGAGGCTCTTACAGGCACTCCAGACGCCTCTGCCATGTGCACCTGCAAAACCTCTCCTCTCACAGCTCACTGTGGATTAGTTTTGAACTTAATATGTATATGATGCAGTCATAGAATTTTAAGAGCTAACCAGGCATGGTGGTGCATACCTGTAATCCAATCACTTGGGAAGCAGAGGCAAGAGGATTGTCCCAAGTTCAAAGCCAGCATGGGCTACATAATGAGTTCAAGGCCAGTCTGAATTACATAGTCTTGAGGCTTGAGATAGCTCAGTAGGATAAGGGCCTGAGTTCAATCCCTAGTTCTGGGGGGAAAAAAAGAATTACATAATCTTTAAATTAAAAAATTTAAAGGGCTGGCCAACTAGCTCAGCAGATTAAAGCCCCTACAAGCAGGCGCAGGGGCCAAGGATTCAATCCCCAGGCCTGCCATGCTGGCCCCGCTCCCAGGACTTGCTAAGAGGGCAGTTAAGACTGGGCTTGGTGGCATACACCTATAATCTCAGCTCTTGGCAGGCTGTAAACAGGCAGATCGCTGTGGGTCCAATCTAGTAGACAGACCCTGAACACCCTGTAGACCCATGCCTAAAATACAAAAAATTTAAAAAATAATTTTAAAGTTTAAAAAGCCCTTAAAATGTATAGGTTTTTGCAGCAATTCTTTTAATCTTTTTGATTAGATAGCCTAGGAAATTCTCAAAATGTCTTAATTGTATGAAATAAAACATACAAGATTATGAAGGGAGCTGTATTGGACTAGGTTTAGCCAAAGTATGGAGAAATACTTAATATATGAGTAATATGTGTGATAAATGAGAAGTGGATAGCATCTAGCTTAACATGATATAAAAGTGTGTTGTGTCTATAGTGACAACATCTAGGTATTGCTATTACTGTTCTGTGTCCTTTTTCTTCATGTATTTGGTACAGGGTCTCACTACAGAGCTCAGACTCAGTGATCCTTCTGTCCTGTTGTCAACCTCCCCAGCAATAGATTACAGTGCACCCAGCAGCGGGGCCAGTGTGTCGTACTGGATGGAGATCAAACCCTGGTCTCTGTTCTTGCTTAAGCAGGCACTTAGTCCACTGAGCTAGCTCGCAGGCCCCTTATTTGTGTCCTTAATTAGAAGAAATTTAGGCTTTAATTTGAGATTAGTGACAGCAGATATCTAAATCTTTACTTGGGTTGGCCAAATAGCTTAGTGGACTAAAGCACCTGCTTAGGTAGACACAGCAACTGGGTTTCTGTGTGCTGGGCCGGCCCTGCCCCCGAGGCAAGCTGAGACTGTGATTGAGAATGAGCCTGGTGGCACACACCTGTTATCTCTGCTCTTTGGGAGGCTGAACACAGGAGGATCACTGTAAGGCTCATCTGTGTAGTGAGACCCTGTAGACTCTTACTAAAAATACAAAACAAACCTTTCTTCAAGGAGTTGGTTCAGTCTGGATCACTGAGGGTTGAGTGATGCCTCAAATTCATAACCCTGGTAATACAGTCTCCTTTTACAAGTACACAGAGTGAGGCGCTAAATCTCAAAGCCAAAACCACACACGTATCTTGATTACTGCTAACTCATAGCTTTGCCCTTCTGACCTGTGGAGCAGTGACAGTTGGTTCGTCAGGCCCTCTGCTAAGGTCTTTTAAGTCTTACAGTCTTCACAGCAAAATAACAAAAATGTATGTACACTTACTATCCATCACATAATTTATTACAAATTTATAATAAATTGAAACAGAATTAGATAAATGTTTCCAAGATAATACAGGTAGTCAAGTAAGTAAAAGCTGATTTTCCATAAATTAAGATACATGTCCTTGGGGCTGGGAAGATAGCTCAGTTGAACAAGCGCAAGGGCCTGAGTTCAATCTCCTGTTCCGCCAAAAAATTAAAATAAAATAAGGCAGTCTAAGATATATATCCATGACTTTGGGTACTGTTTACACAGTAGAAAAAAAAAAACCTACATGGTAATAAGCCTTATTATTGAAAATCAAATCACACAGTAAAGTCATTACTTTCTAGTTATGTTTAATGAGATGAATACATCACTTTCAGACCTTTTAATACAGGTTTAGTAACCGTAATGTGAAAATGAGAAACCCAAAATCCAAGACTATTTGAGCATCAGTGAAATGCCACAAGAGGAGCATTCAACATCTGACCTCATATGATGATTTGTAATTAAAACTGGAGGGTGAGGCAGGAAGATTCCAGTTCAGTTGTAATTTAACAAGACCTTGTCTCAAAGTAAAATAAAAAGGGCCAGCAATATAGCTCAGTAGTAGAGTGTTTGCCTAGTTGTATGTGAGGCCAGGGATCAGTCCTTAGTACTAAAGAAAAAAAAATATTTAAAGTTCTGTATAAAATTACCTTTAGGCTATAAAATATACACGAAACAGTAAATTCTTTTTTAGACTTGGGTCCTAATCCCAAGATAGTTCATTGTGTATATATCCTAAAATTTGATGCCCAGAACATTTCAGAAAAAGAATTCTGAGTATGTGCAAAGCAGTTAATGAAGGGAAGCATTGGATACAGTTTGGACTGAGAATTGAAAGACCTGTGGGGCTGGTGAGATGGCTCAGTGGTCTAAAGCATCTACTTAGAACAAGCTCAACAAAGCACAGGGACCGCGGTTCAATCCCCCAGCACCACATGCCAGCCAGCCCCGCCCCCTGGTGGGCTGAGCTGGCCACACACACACACACACACACAAATAAAATTAAAAAAAAAAAAAAAGAAAGACCTGTGTTCTAGTCCAGTTTCTTGTTAAATCCACCCAGCTGTTCCTTGAGATTTAAACTTTTGTTACCCAGATTTCTTTCTTTCTTTTTTTTTTTTTTTTCTCGGAACCTGGAATCAAACTCAGGCCCTTGCACTTGCCAGGGAAGCGCTTATTCTCCTGAGCCATCTCCCCGGCCCTTTTTTTTGGTCTTTTTGGGTTTTTTTTGTTGTTGTTGTTGTGTTACCCAGATTTCTATCTGGCCTGCCATCAAGCACATCAACTACCTGCAAATCATTTAGGGTGTCAGCTCATTAAGCTATAATATAATATAATATTCTATAAGTAAAATATCACACAATGGCATCTTTGTTGATTACTAACTGTATACATGAATGTCATAAGTATGGTAATGAAGTAATAAAGTAACAATAAACTAAAATAGTTTTTAGACATGATAGGGTTCCTTTAAATACTATTCTTGTTAAGCTCAAAAGTGAGGCCTTTTAAGGTGTTTTTGATATGTTGAAATAAAGTTATCATTCTCATTTACATTCTTACCCGAAGTTTTAAACTATGTTTCTTTTATTGACACCACCCAAATTCCTGCAACAAAACAGCACTGTGTAGTAATGCCTGGTAATTTTACAAATGACCTTTTTCTTCTCTGTGCCATTTTATATCTTCTCCCACACATAAAGAAGAAAGTTTATCTTAACCCAAGGTCCAGGAAGAAACTCCTGTTTTTTAGAACTGCACTGCCTAGCACAGTAGTCATTAGATTCACGTGACTATTTACATTTAAATTTATTAAAAATAAAACTACAGGGGCTGGTGAGATGGCTCAGTGGTCTAAAGCACCTACTTAGAACAAGCTTAGCAAAGCACATGGACTGAGGTTCAATCCCCCAGCACCACATGCCAGCCAGCGCCGCCCCCTGGTGGGCTGAGCTGGCCACACACACACACACACACACACAAACAAATAAATAAATTAAATAAATAATTTTTTTAAAAAATATAAATAAAAATAAAACTACAGAATTATTAAGTCCTTTCATCACAGCAGCCATAATTTAATGTTATTTTATAATTCAGTATGTTCATGGTATGTTGCAGCAGATATAACTAAATATGTTTGTCTGGCTGAGGATCTTTAACTGGGGCTTATTTTGTGGGTTTACATTATGAGCATCCTGAAAAATCATGCCAGGCCTTGCTTTCAGGGAAACACAGCACTCATTCCTTCCAATTACTGCATCATATTGAGCTTACCAAATGAACTCCCATTGCCCTGAGCATGCCATCTTTTGGCTGTTACAACTTACTAAGAAATCTATTGAATGTCTGTTACATGGGAGATGCTATTATAGGTGTTGAGAATAAATCCTATCTGAATTTGCTATAGAAAATGTTAGGTACACATAGCATGTTGGTGAAGGAAAAAAAGTTTCCATAGTGACCCTGCAGGCAGTGATTCCAAGATGGAGGGAGCTAAAGGCTCCTCAGAGAAAACTTGGTGTGAAACATTCAAGAATGCACCTTAATTCTCGGTACCATAGTTTTTAAAACAAAGCCATAAAGACTTGCTTGGTTCATTCTCATTTGAGTGGCGCAGTGTTAACGTGAGAGGCTGTTTCTTTTCTTGCCAACTTGTTCACTCCAGTTGGTCCATGCAGAGAACCATGCCAGGATTGCCCTTATAGTCAGTACCCTCTGGCCAAGTAGAAGGCCTGCCACTGGTGTGGGTACAGCTGACTTACTGTTGGTTACAGCTGCTGTGTGTCTGTTTTACAATGCTCCTGCTGTCCTCATCCTACAGGTGTCTTAAAGTCTGGTTCAGGAGAAGAGAGGCTAATACCTGTGGCATTTTAAAAAGTCATTTTCTCCTTGTATGAGGTGTTTTTTCCCATTACAAGGGGGATGGTGCTTCTTATATAGTTCACTGCAGGTGATAGAATCACATAATAGAGCATGTGTGGATCCATATTATTGAGTCTTTTTTTTTTTCAGGGGCAACAAAACAGAAAGTTTACTTGAATTTTTCATTTTCTGTTTATTTCCTAATTCATATAGTGAAAAATATTGTTTTTCAATGAAAATATTTTTCAGGTTATGTTATTGAGTCTTGAGTATGAGAGTATTAAAACTCAGTGTTTAAAACAGCAGTCATGTTAAAAGTTTAATGCTGTTTAGTGTATTTTCTTGATACAATACTGAACCTTGTGAAACTGGATGAATGATTTTAGGTGGAAGATGTTCTCTGAAGTAATGTGAATGAATATACATATTTAACAGATTGGGTCGTTTAATTTGGTGGGAATATGGTGATAAGGTCAAGGCTGTGAATTTACCTCCTGTCATAGCACCAACGTGGATTATGTTCTGCAGTCCGCTTGGCTCTCTTAGTATCAGCAAAATCACTCTTCACTCTTACTGAAACTTTTACCAGAGGTTCAGATATAACTTTTATCTGTGGATGTATAATTCACATTATCAAGCTACTGAGAAAAAAAAAACAGCCTAAAAAATGTACCTCCGATATAGTTTAATGAGGCTTTCTTTCAATATGAAGAATGATAATAGGCTATTGCTATCAAATAATCCTAAATATTTTTTACTTGGTGACTTATTTTTACTTAAAATTGTTGTCTGTCAGGCTGGCCATGGTGGCACATGCCTGTAATCCCTTCATTTGCGAGGCTGAGCAAAAGGATCGTTGTGAGATTGAGACCCACCTAGGCTCCAGAAAGAGCTCAAAGCCAGCCTAAACTGCATTGCAAGACCCCGTCTCAAAAAAAGACCAAAAATAGAAGTTTCTATGAGTAATATCATTGTTTTTAACTATTTTCCCATAGATGATACTTGAATAAGGCTTAATATTTGATGAAAAAATTGTTTTAATCATGTGACAGGTTAAAAGAAGAAATTATAAACCTGATTGTAATTTTCAGTCTTGCTGAGGTATTGGTGTTAACAGAGATTATATTGTCTTTATCTAACGGTTTAAATTATATTCTTTCAAACTGATAATGAAATAAATGATCAGGGGCCAGGGAGATAGCTTAGGGCCTGAGTTCAATCCCCAGTTCCGCCAAAAAAAGAAATAAATGATCAGTGAGTGTGTATAAGGCTCATAAGATAAAGAGGCTGATTTCAGAAGGGTAAGCAGTTGGTAGGGGTGCTAACGTACATTACAGAGTAACACTGAGTATGTACTTAACCTGTAGTAAAGTTGAATAGTGGTTTTGGGCTGGGTGGTAGGGGTCACGTGGGATCATTGCATTTAGAGAGCTAGTCTCTTACGAGTTTCAGAGGGGCCAGGGAGATGGCTCAGTGGAATAAGCGCTGCCCTGGCAAGTGCAAGGGCCTGAGTTCAATCCCTGGTTGGGGGGGGGGGGAGTTTCAGTAGTGAAATATTCAGAAGACAGGCGTCAGAAAGGAAAAGGACAGAATGTCGTATTAAATAGCAGATCAGGAATTGACTTCTTAAAGTGTATGAAATTTTTCTTTAGCCCAAACTTTCTGGGCAAGCTCTTTTCCAGATGAACTCCTCTATTACGGATGTTTAGACTTTTGGAATCAGTATGACTTTATACTAATTAATTTGTAGTAGTAATTAGTAATCAAATTGATCCTTAGGGAATCTACTGTTGTACTATCAAATGAAGCCAGACTTTTCCCTAAACTTTCTTATTCCCTGAAAGCTATCTACAGGGCACTTCAGAATTTGCAGGGTTTATTAGAATTACCTGTGTGATTATTTTGAAATATTTCTCAATGGTCTATGTATTTTTGTTTCCATTTTAGAACAAAATCCAGTCTCATAGCAGAGGAGAATATAATGTTTACAGCACCTTCCAGAGCCATGAACCAGAATTTGACTACTTGAAAAGTTTAGAAATAGAAGAAAAAATCAACAAAATTAGGTGGTTACCCCAGAAAAATGCTGCTCAGTTTTTATTATCTACCAATGGTAAGTGTACGTCTTTGCTTTTCATGTGCCCCCATTTGCACATACTGCGTAGATGATACTTCATCTCCAAGAGGAATATCACAGAGGTTTTTGTGAAGAAAGATGCTTATAAATTTTTCTGCTTTATATGAAATCTAAACTGCTTCTTTTCCTTTCTAAACTGTTTACTTGTACTTTTTAGATTCTTTGAAAGATTATATGACACAAATTTTGTTTATTCCATGTCCAGTGAGTACTGAAAAGAACACCATTGAGCTTAATGTCAGTTATATTTTCGCTGTGTCTCACCTTAGAGGCCTGGGGCAGGTTCCTAGAATTTTCCTTACCAGTGAGCTGGAGTTAATGTTTATATTATGGTATGAGTTCTAAAATGTTAATTCTACTATATGAGTGTGAATGCTTGATAAATGTTAATTTCCTTTCCTCTTCCTTTCCTAGCATTCCAGTTGTAAATGTAGAGTGCTTTTTCAAAGAATGGTACAGCCAGGTGTTCCCTGTCGAGCGCTGCTCTTGCTTGACTTCATGGCCTGTTGCTCTCTTCCCACAGTTACATGACAGAGATGACGCTTCCATGGTGCTGTGCTTGTCCAGGGAAAGTTACTAAGTGAAGATTAATGAGTTTGTTGCAGCTTGAAGCTCTACAAGTTGAGGGATTTCTTTGTATTCTAATTTTTTTCTCTCTGAGTCTCTAGAGACTCTTTAGCATGACTGCAGTGGCAGAAGGTGCCTAAGGATCTGGGTAGCGTAGTCTATAAAATTCAGATTAAAACTTTTGAGGCTGGCATGTGTTTAGCATCCTTGTCATTTAGTAAGAAAAGCAAATTCTAACACTTAGACCTTACCATTTTTAGAAGTAAGCTGGTATGCCTCTTGGCCCCTACTTTGAATTGTTGGTAACACAGTCCTCAAAATATTGCCAAATCTGTAACTTGCAGCAGCATGATGGGTGGAGGAAGTGTGTTTAGTCTCGCCATATGTTGGTTCACCATCTTAGTACAGCTTTAATTTGTATGATTGTTATTTAAAATAGCATTCATGCCAGGTGTAATAGCGCACACCTGAAGCCCCAGGAGGCAGAGGCAGGAGGTTCTTTGTGTTTTGGAGCTAGCCTGGGGTGCATAAGAGTTCAAGGCCACTCTGGACACAACTGTATACAGTGACACCCTGTCAAAACAAATAAACAAGAAAAAATGGACTTAGATGCTTTCTTGGGATGTAAAATAATATGAAATAATAATACTTTCTATGTAACTCTACTATTAGAGAGTATTCCCGAGGAAAATTTGTTACAGATTTGCTGTATGAGACTTTCTTATAATTATGATGGTTTACTTTTTATAGGCTAGATCATTTTTTTATTAAAAGAAAGTTTTAGACATGAGCCAAGGGGGAAAGAACAGTGTAATGAAGCCCCAGTGACTCAACAGTTGTGGCTGTGGCCATTTCATTTCTCAGTTTCTCCTTTACCTTCCTCTGCAGTGTTCTTGGGAAGCAAATTCCATTTCAACTCGTGTATGGATTAAATCTTAGCTGTCTTTCACTTCTTTTTATGTCCACATGTATCTTCCACAGAGGACTCACCGTGCTGCCTTAGCAATGCATAGCCAGCAGATGAGCGTTTCTCACACTGCAAGGGTGCGATGGAGATGGGGCACCGGGCAGCTAGTGGCTGGGGCACAATGTGAACCTCTGTAGTCACCAACAGGGTCTCCTACATATGTATAGGAAGTACATGTATTTGAAATGTTTCTGGGGGCCTGGCCCTAGCTCAGTTCTTTAAGTGGCTGCTTCCACCAAGCTGTCAGCCTCAGGTGGCTCTAGTTCGATCCCCACAACTCTCCAGCCAGCCACACAAGCCCTGAGGGCATTCGGAGCACAACAAACAAACAAACAAAACAAAACAAAACAAAACAAAACAAAACAAAAAAATCCTGAAATGTTTCTGACTCACATTACAAATTACTTTAAAGTGCTGTAGAATAAATCCATTTTTGTTATTTTTTGTTAATGAATTCTAAGTCAAACACAAGTAACAGAAGATTACGCTGTTTTTTATAAGCTGAAAATAGTTTTAGCAGGTAGTGTTGAGTGTGTACGTTTAAGACAGATCTGGGCATTTTATCATCTTATTTGTTGGTGCAGGATGAAATGAGGAAGGATGGGAGAGGTAGGACTCTAGTGGCATCAGAAAGTGTTTGTTAAAAGGACAGAAAGGAGCCAGGCAGGGCAGAAGAATCCTGAGTTCAAGCTCAGTCTGAATGATGTTTTGAGACCCTGCACTACTCCCCACCCCCCAAAGGGCTTAAACCCTAAATCTCCAGTACTACCAAAAACAAAAAGTAAAACAGTGACTTGGGGAAAGTGTTAGTGTCTGTTAGATATAGATAATTTCCTTATTTTGTATAGGGTTGTTTTTTTTTTTTCTTCTGTGAAATATAACACTTCTGCAGTGGGTCTTTATATTAAAATCAGAAACTCCTACATTGGAAAATATCATTTCATCTAATATTTCTTTAGGCATTTTTACTCTTTTTAAAAAATTTTGTTTTTCCTTTATCTGAATTTTCATTAATTCTTTGATATTGCAAAATGTTGGCCATCAGCCTTAAATATGTGAAAAATACAGAGTTTCCTTCTAAATAACTTTTTAATGGGTGAGTTTTGAATCTCCTTAATAGCTGCATTTCCTCAAAGGAAATTTGTCAGCATGGTTTTCCCAGCGCCAACACTGCCATGGCAGCAGGAGTACAGACTCAGTTATTAAGGAATATCTCTTAATATTCTAGAATCTAACAGTCTTCGCCAGAAAAGCATCTGTGTATACATAGTCCTGAGTGGTTTTTTATGGTATTTGATCATTCATAACATCTCCTATGCTCAGAAGCTCTAATTTAAAAATACTTTTTGTGTCGTATCAACCTGCCTTGTCCCTAAAGTCCTACAGTGAAATCATGTATTTAACCTAAACTGCTATATATCCTGTGTTGGTTATCGTAAACAAAGTTCTAAACATTTTAAATTTTCTACTTTGTTACATTGTTTTAAAATGTTGTTTAAAATTTTTTCTTCAGGGTAGTTGGTTTATTTTAAAACGTTTTGTAATTAGGACCCGTAATATAATAAGGGCCATAAACTAATTTCATCCCATCTGAAAATTTGATAAGTATTTTGTGATAATTCTCTATATGGATATTTAATAAGGATTATGATTTTAAATAGACCACTAGACAACTTTAATGAGAGGGGTAAGGTTGTCATTCTCATTGTCTTTAGATGATTCCAGGTACTACACTTGAACTTAGCCAAAAGGCCAAGAAACAGTGATTTCAAAACACTTCCAGAATTCAGACAAGGCTGATATATCTGTCTAGGGTTTGTTGTTGTTGTTTGTTTGTTTGTTTGTTTGTTTGTTTTTAATGTATTTGGTACAGGGTCTCACTATGCACCTTAGACTTGCAGTGATCCTCCTGTTTTCAGCCTCCCCAGCACTGGCATTACAGACATGCACCACCACACCCGGACTTGGTGGCCAGCTCAGCACACATGGGGATGGGGCTAGCTCAGCCTGTGGTGCCAGGGATCAAACTCCAGTCCTTGTGCTTGCCTAGGCAGGCACCTAGACTGCTGAGCTATCTCACTAACCCTTACATAAGTATATACAAAAGTAGTACACAGGGACTTATAATTTAGCTGCAAGAGAATTATAAACAAGATTGCATAGACTTTAGAAACAGTATTTGAGTTGCTATAGTAGTTTTTATATTTACATTTTATCTTTAAGAAGAGCATGAAGTGTTCTAAACAAGGTAGATAGAAATTATGAAGCTAGAGAATCATTGAAATCTCTAGGAGTTGTTTTACAGTGCTTTTATAAAATTAGCTTTTTTTAATTTTAGGGAAGGGTCTACAGGGTGTTCAGGGTCTCACTACTAGATCGGACTCATAGTGATCCACTTGTTTACAGCCTCCCAAGAGCTGGGATTACAGGATCGAGCCCTTGGCCCCTGTTATAAAATGGCTTTTTCAGGGACAGGGAGATAGCTCACTGGCATGAGCGCCTGCCTGACAAGTCCTGAATTTAATTCCCTAGTACCAAAAAAATTAAATGAAATGGCTTTATGCGTTTTTCAATTTTTGCTGTACCCATTTTGTTGTGAAAGATGATTAGGGATGTAGTAATCATATAAAATTGCCATTTTTAGGATTACAACAAAGTAAATGAATATTCATGAGCCCAAAGCAATAATTCTAAATAATAAATAATAAATACTCTTTTTCCCACAGAGTGTAACTTTCAAGTGTGACCTGGATGTGATGATTCAATTCCAAATAGTAGAATATGGCAAGGGGGACATACGTTTAATTATATAGTAGATAAGATGTTTATATAGTGGATAAGACTGGCCGGCCTCAACCTGGCCAGATTACTAACATCAGCGCCCCCAGCCATAACATGCTGGTGCTATATATTCCCTTAAATGATTCAGTGAGAAATCACTTCATCTTTGTGCTCTTCTAGAGCCCCAGTTTGAGCATGAGAAATAGCAGGCAAACCCAGCTGAGGGGCATTCTACAGAGGGCACACTACTCACAGCTGTCCACATTAAACTGCTCAAGTGGAAGAGGCTAGTGAAGCGTGATGACTTAAGTACTGTGGTGTTTGGATCCTGAAGAAAAAAAAAGTTGTTAAAAAACCTGAAGCTCCCTCTCCCCCACAAGAAAAAAGAGTGTTTAAAAACCTGGAGTAGCATCTGTAGTAAAGTCTACAGCTTCATTAATTTTAGCATACATTGATTTCTTAATTTTGATAAATTTACCATGGCTGCCTATGATATTGATATTGGAGGAAACCAGGTAACTGGGCATAGGAGAACACTGCTGCATTTGCAGATTTTCTACATATCTAAGTTAAATTCTAAAATAAAAGTTTATTCACCTTTTTATTTTTAATTTATAAATTTAGGACAGGGTCCACAGGATGTACCGGGTCTCACTATGTAGATCGGACTTACAGTGATCCTCCTGTTTTCAGCCTCCCAAGTGCTGGGATTACAGGCACGCTCCACCACGCCCAGTCTCAGTCACCAGCTCAGCCTGCCCTGGGGGGCAGGGCCCACAAAGGAATTGAACCCAAGCTGCTGCGTTCTGCCTAAGCAGGCGCTTTAGTCCACTGAGCTATCTGGCCAGCCCTATTCACTTTCTTAAAAGATACTACTTCATTCATACGTTCTTGTTATGTACGAATTTTGAGTTCGGCACATATTTCAGCATTCAAATTTCTTCAGGCCTAGTTTTCTACTCTTTAGGAACTGACACCCAAATTTAAATGGAGGCATCCAGTGGGAAGGAATCTGTGGATTTGTTGGTAGAAACTGCTAAGAAGTGAACAGAGGGAGCTGCACTTCACCATTTTGATTGTAAATATTGGGCAGCATTAACCAAGTTCATTGCTATTCTCTTTAA